>NC_092875.1:126784355-127100355 GCF_028372415.1 Notamacropus eugenii | reverse complement strand
CAACCTGCTCAATTAATTCCTCTGAGCCCCAGATAATTGGCACAGTTGCTTACCCAGCACATTGTCTCCCAACAGGGTGTGCCCATTAAAGAAAAGATTCCACTCTTTTTTTAAGAAATGAAAAAGAAAAAAAGGACAACCCTTTTGAGACAGTCAGCTTAACCATGATGCCTGGGAAGATACTAGAGCAAAATCATCAATCAGCCAGAAGACATGAGGAACAGATGACAGGGCTTTGTGGAAAGCAAATCAAGGCAGCTCAATCTAATTTCCTTCCACCACAGCATAACAAGCCTTATAGATAAGCGAAGAGAAGAAAGGAAAGGTTGTGTCTCTGATTTTCTCCTAGGTGACAGCTGCTGGTGACAGTGGTTGTCATCTCTTGGCTACTCACTGGCCCTGCCATTGGATCTGATATTCCATGAGCCTGCCTCTCCATTCCGAGGGTCCTCATTACCAGGGAGGTGGTTTTGTCATTTGACATTTAGCTAGTTGAGTTGCTGTGACACCTGACTGTTGTGGTAACACAGAATCCTACAGCATAGTAGTTTCAGGCTCATTTTTCACACCTGTGATAGAACTTGAAGACTTAAGTTCTTATGAAAGGAAGGTTCAAAAGCATCACTGCCTGGTGGATGGTTTCTGTTTCCCATCTGGAGCGTTATGTTCTGCTCCTGTCAGTGTATCTGCCTTCCAGGACTAAAGCATGAATATACTATCAGGTTCATATTCAGATCCAAAATGGGAGAAATCCTATTACAAAAAATGTACAGTATCTACTTGATGGATGGTATTTTGGTGGTCTTGTGATTTCACAGGTACAAGTCACAATTTCCTAACCCCTTCTTATCCTATGTCATTTTTAGCCAAACTTTCCCATAAATTCTTTAGAGAGGATCCCGCCAACACACTGGACACCATCAAACCAATCTTAAACATACATACACACACAACGAAGAGAAATGAATTTGTATTTAATGTGACTTCAGGCCAAAACAATTTAGTAGTTTTTTAGACAGCTGGAAAACAGCAGCTGGGGAGAGAAAAACATCTGTCAACAGGATGGTTGAAGTCAAGGTAAAGTGACACCTAGGTCCTCTTAGCAATAATATCGGCAACCTTCCATTCACTTATATTCAACAAGTATTTGCTGAGTACCAAAAAATGAAAAAAAATGTATTAAGCACTTAATATGTGCTAAGTCCTGTGTGGTGTGAAACACTAGTGATATAAACAGAAAAGGAAAACAGTCCACGCTGTTAAAGAATTCAGACTTTAATTAGGGAAAACAACACATATAGGAAGATTCAGCCGCATGGTGCCTAGGTGATACAGTGCATAGAATACTGGCTCTGGACTCATGAAGAGCTGAGTTCAAGTCTGGTCTCAGACACATACTAGCTGTGTGACCCTGGACAAGTCACTTAACTTTTGTCTGCCTTGGTTTTCTCATCTATAAAATAGGGTTTAATAATAGCCCCCTGCCTTGTTGTTGAGAATTGCTGAGAGGACTCATTCATTATCATGGAGATGGTTTCAGCTTCCTTACTCAGACTTCATCAAAACTCTCAGTTGATCCCATGCCCTCCTATAACCTACCTTTATAGAGGGCTCAAAATCTCAGCCATCTCATTATTTGCCTCCAGCTACTCTGCTTGGTTACAACTCTATCTTCATCGTGCATGCTGGGTCTTCCACAGAACTCTCCTATCCCTTTAGTACACTGTCTTCCCCAATTCCTTTGTAAGTTCCTTCAAGACAGGGGTTGTCTTTCTTTTTTCCTATTAGTATCTCCAGGGCTTATCACTATACCTGGCCAAAAGTTAGCGCTCAATAAATGTATATAGTATTGTGAGGACCAAGTGACATAAGATTTAAGAAGTACTTTGCAAACCTTAAAGAGCTATTATATAAACATGTACGTTGTTTATCATTTTTTCTGTAGCATCTGACCCTTTGAGAAGCCATTTGGTGTTTTCTTGGCAGAGACACTGGAGCATGGTTTGCCATTTTCTTCTCCAACTTATTTTACAGATTAAGAAACTAAGGCATACAGAGTTAAATGATTTGTCCAGGGTCACACAGCTAGTAAGTGTCTAAGGCAAGGTGTGAACTCAGAAAGATACATCTTCCTGACTTCCAGCCTAGTGCTCTGTCCACTGTACCACTTAGCTGCCTATATAAATATTAGCTATTAGGGTAGAGGGAACGGTCAAGAATTTCTAGGTGTGGAGGCAACAGTGCAAATAGTGAAATTCAGGGATTCTGAGCATGCATCAGTAGCTTAGATGTCAGTGCCTAGGGGTGCAGGAAGTAAAACAATGGGGAGATAGTAAGGACCTGCGGACACAGTAGCAAGCAGATGAATAGTAAGTTTGGAGGTCCTCCAACTTACTGGAAGGATCACACTTGATGATTCTTTGCTCATCCTTACACGTCAAGCACCTGCCAAGCCCAGTGTCAAGCACTGGAACAGATATGAAGTATATGACACACATCTTGTCCTCCAGGAGCTTATAATTAAATTCAACAAACATTTATTAAGTGTTTTCTATTTACAGAACACTTCTAGGTATTGGAGAAAACATGAAAATTAAATAAGACACAGTCTCAGGTGTATGGAGCTTTCAGGCAAATACAGGAGTATAAAACACCAATAGCTATAATATAAAAGAATATATGTTGATTGAAATATGGTACTTGGCAAGTGAATTTATGAAGTACAAAGTGATATGTGAGACCTAAGACGGAGGATTTTTTCTAGCCTGGAGAGGAAATTCTTTGGATCAAAGAATTTAAAGCAATAAGGAAAATGGGGATCATTTAGTGCAAACTTTTCTTTTACAGATGAGCAAACTGAGGCTGGGGAAGGGGAGATAATTTGCCCAAAGACACATAGAGAAGTAGCAGAAATAGAATTCAAATCTAAGTCTTGTTTTGTTTTGATTGTAAATTTAAGAAGATGATAGAATAGTTAGATGGATTTGGAATTGGTTACTAAACCCAAAATGAAAGTCCTTAATGGGTTAATCTCAACTAACTTCTCACCAGGCTGTACTCTAGACTCTTCTATCATGCTGCAGAAATTCTTCAACCTGGAAGATTACTCTGGCCCTGGAATTCATTCATTCAGGGTACCCTATTGTGACCTTTCCCTCTGATTGTATGGCTCCTCCTGCATGTGCATTTAAGAAGAACACACAAGCCAGTCATCTCTTCATTTTTTAACCAGACTGTACTCCTGACTCGTCCAATCATGCGCCTCACATGTGTATCAGTAAGCACCCAAACATACATAGGGGGGCCTGCTACCATAGGTTCTTTGATCTGCTTCTCTATAAGGAAAGGTAACCTTTGAGTGGTTAACAATCACTCTAATCAAGCACATGTATCATTCAGTTAGTTCAGAGGGAAAAACTCAGCATCCTGAACTTCAGAGAAAATGCAGAGAAATCAAAAGTCAACAGACGTGATTCCAAAATGTCTGTCCATTAACATAGATACATCTTTACTAGAGAGGGAATATCTGGGTTTTCAAAGCTGGGGGACTCCTTAGTGGCTTCTCAGAGTCCTCTTCTGGCCAAACAAACATTTCTAGTCACTAAGTCCCAAAGTAAAACTTCACCCTCAGAGTATTCAAACCTTTTTTAGAGCCAGAGGGCATCACAACCCTATAACCTTCAATAGAAAAAAACAAAAGGTACTTGGGACCCTCCAATAAAAAAACTCCCCTAATCAAGTTTCTCTCAATATGCTGGCCCATCAGTGAGTGGGGGAGATCTTCCTTAATCACATAATCAGAGGCACTTTTGGTTAAACAAAAACAGCAAAAGATCCTAATGTGATTGCCATCACAACCTGCTGTAGCTTCTTGGAGTCACAGGTGAGAGCTGAGTCTCAGGTGGACAACAAAGTTAGATGAGCCTTGAAAAGGATTCAGCAAGCCCTCACACCAGAGGTGCTAGACCTCCCTGAACACAGCTAGGTGGCACAGGAGACGGAGTGCCAGAATTGGAGCCAGGAAGGCTGGTCTTCCTGAATTCAAACCTTCCTAGCAGTGGATCACTGAGCAAGTCACTGAAGTCTATTTGCCTCAATTCTTCATGTGTAAGATGAGCTGGAGGAGGAAATACAAACCACTCCAGTATCTTTGCCCAGGAAACCCCCAACACAGCCATGAAGAGTGGGTCACCACAGAAAATGACTGAACAACAACCGTCTTCATGAAGTCTTCTCTGTGGTAATTTCAAATAATTTTGACCTCTCTTTCTCACATTCCTTACTCAGGACCTTAACTACCAGTACTATGTATTTTCCCTGTAGGATTTCCTTACAGGATTATGTTAAGTTTAGTGCATTTTAGGCTAGTGTTGTTCTGGATTTCTTCCCCACCTCCTTATCAGCTACCTTCTCATCCTGGTAAAATCTTAAAAGCCACTGACTCCCTCACCCAGTTAAAAATAAAATCTAGCCTTTATATAGTGCTTTAAGCCTTGTAAAAGTTTTACAAACATCTCATTTTATCTTGCCAGCAACCCTGGGAGGTAATAACAACAATACCATAGAACTCACTATGTGCCAGCCATTATGTTAAATCCCAATTATCAGGTCATTTGGTCTTCACAACTCTGGGAGGTAGGTGCTGTTATCATCCCCATTTTACAGAGGAAGAAACTGAGGCTAAAAGAGATTAAGTGCTTGGCCAGGGTCACACATTGAATAAGTATCAGAGGACGGATCTAAACTCAGGTCTTCCTGATTCCAGGCCCTCACTCCAATCCTTGTGCTACCTACCTGCCATAAATCAGACCACATTAAAATGAGATAGCTTGCTGCTTCAGTAACTCTCCTCCCAAGAATCTGCCTTGTACTGAATTTTGTTCTAGTGCTACTAATGTCAAGGCAAGTGTTCAGTGTGTTGTTATATGCCCACAGAAGGAACAAAGAGAAAGCAAACATATTGTGTATTCACTTACATTAGTAATTAAATAGGCAGAGACAAAAAGTATTTTTTAAAGGATCCAATTCCTATCATCCACCTCAATCTAAAAATTCAGGTGCAAATATAATCATACCAGCTTCTGTTGATTTTTCTCATGAATAAAATATATAGAACCAGTATATGACTATTAAACAAAATGATTTTAATAAATAATCACATAAGAAAACATAACCATTATTTGTTACCATTAAAGCAACAAATGGATATATTTGAGGCAAAAAAAATTAAAAAAAACATTTAAAAAACAAGCCACCAGGACCATCTCAGTAATTCATACCACTTGACATTTTAAGGAGACACTATTTTGCATTAACATGTACTTTTTATGGAGAAACATACTACTTAGATTTGTAAATTGAAAGAGACTGGCATTATAAGAACCTAGTCTTAAATCACTCTCTACATTTATTACTCTGCTTGTGTCTTCTAATGTGGTCATTTACAATTTGTTTGAACAAATGAGAAACTTGTGTCAATCACTCAACTTCTGCCACACAGAGAACAAGATTGCCATCTAGTGAATTTCACTTCAACAAATTATTTAATGGTTAGTGCACAACTTGCTTTATTCCCATTTTAAAGTAGCTTAGTGACTGCAATACCTACTCACTCATAACGTCAGTCATTTTTGCTTCAATACTGAAAATGGTAACACCTCTATATAACGCAGGGAGGAGCACTTTACACAACTGAAAACTTTGATAATAAAACTAAAAAAGATTAACCAATAAAAACCAATGGATACAAAATGGATATCATGACAGACAAAACTTCATAATGAGAATGCCATGTGGGCATCCTTAGTGGGTGGTTTTTGTTGTTAAATTATTTTCAGTCATGTCCAAGTCTTTGTGCCCCCATTTGGGGTTTTCTTGGCAAAGATACTGGAGCCATTTCCTTCTCCAGCTCCTTTTATAGATAAGGAACTGAGTAAACAGTGTTAAGTGACTTACTCAGAGTCACACAGCTAGTAAGTGTCTGAGGCCAGATTTGAACTCAGTTGTATCCTAACTGCACATCCTAAGTGCTCCATCTACTATGCTACCTAGCTACTCCTAGTGGGAGGTTAGCTAAATTTATACAGCAACCAACCTTAGCTCTCGGATTATCTGCATACATTTGTGAATCCTTATTTCGTTTGCCTGAGCTCAGATAGATGTATGAAACCAAGGTGACAAGGAGCTGGGCCCTGTCTTTGGGTCAGTGGCCATAACCCTGTTGTACAGGAAGTATTGGAATACTCATCTGTCTTGGAATCAGAGATGCTAGTCCAACCTCCTCACTTACTACATGTCTATCGCCGCCTGTCATAGCCAAAGTCTTGGCTGCTAATCCAAAACTAATGCTTTGTCTTCATGGAATTTTCATATTCTGAACTGTATTTGGTTTTCTGTCACATACGTATGTCCCTCTCTATAGTAACATACATCCTAGCCATGACCTTGTCTTTCTATAGGATATCACAATTTGATATTTCATTGGCATTACATGACTTCTGGCCTAACGTTCTTGGACTTCTGCCACTCTGGCTTTGATATCCTATCCATTAGCAGTGTAAGAAAGCTCAGCTTGGAGTGAAATGGTGTTCAAATCCTGAATCTCTCATCAGTGTGACTTTGAGTGAGTCACAATCTCTCTGGGCCTCAGTTTGCTGATCTGTAAAATCAATGATTTGGATTAGACAATCCCTTTCAGCTTTAGACTTTTGATTCTATCTGTGTCTAAGCTCCAAACTGAGAAGTCAATTCATGTTACGAGGGAATGGAGGGTTGGCTACATATTACTCAGTTCCGTTATTTTCACTGAATCCTAGGGTTCAATATTGCCATAGACAACAAAAAAGGGATCAAAGATTTGGAGCTCGAAGAAGATTCAGAAGTCCTTTAGTTCATCCTCTTCTAAGAATCAGAGAGAATAGTTAGACTTGCACAAGGTCATGAAGACAATTCCTTAAAAAAAGAAAGTTTGACACTACTCCAAAGCATTTTTAATCTAAGCACCCAAAAATATATCATTGATATAACTGAAGTGTTCAATTTTATGCTTAAAACTCAGAAATCAGAATGACCGTTCCTTTCTAAGCAGTTATAGCCAGGAATTGGGTATGATTCAGGATCAAAACCACTAAAACATTGTACAAAGAATACAGATAAGAGTCAGGTTTCAAAGGGAAAAATGGCAAGGAGGGAAACTAGAAAAAATATTGAATTTGGAGTTAGGAAGGGCCATAGGTTCAAGTTTTACTAGTAAAGCTCACTGGTTCTGGGAGCTTAGGGATCACTTCCCATTTCTGAACTTCAGTTTTCTCATTTATAAAATAAAGGTAATAATATTCATACTGCCATGTTGGAGCACTGCTATGAGAACCCAACCATAATATTAAGAAGCAGACATAGAAATCCAGTCAGCCTCTACAACATGACAGGCTGCATGCGGTCAGGCTGCTGTGCCTCATCTAGGAATATAAGAGGTAAGAAGCAGGACAAACGGATGAGAGATGCTACACACAGATTGGAAAAAGAGCAAGAGACCAAAAGGCAGAGAGGCAGATCACCAACAGAATTTTGGACTATGTCTCAGCTACTGATTTGGGAGGCAGATATCATTAATGGCAAGCTCCTAGCCAGGGTGATCTGAATGAGCTACCCTAACCATATGGCAAACAATACACAGGTAGAATTGCAAAGTGAGTCTACGGTTCAACCTGACACAGAAGGTGTAATTAGATTCTGCAGAAAGGTGAAGGATATAAAAAGAGGATGAATGCCATCAATTGGTCTTCATGATATTCAAAATCTCTCATACTAAGCTAACATTACATGCAGAGTAGCTGTCTAAAAGATAATTTTACAGAACTCACACATGGCAAGTGTTCACAAGGTGAGCAGGAAAAGCAGTACAAGGACACTCACAAGGTCTCTCTGAAGAACTTTGGATTCAGTCATGTCACACTGAAAACACTGGTACAGGACCATCCAATATAACATGCCCACATCCAAAAAGGTAAAGTGCTCTATGGGTGAAGCAGAATTGCAGTGACTCAAAAGAAACATGAGATGTGCAAATTTAGAGACATTTCCTGTCCAAGTGTTCATGTGGACTATTTGTGCCCAACCTGTGCTAGAACTTCCAAACTCATGTTGGTCTGACCGGTCACAATTGGACACGCTACACCCTGGTCCCAACACAGTGATGTGATTCTGGTCCTCTTGGAGAATGAAGGACAACAACCAACCAACCTGCTTATGAAATGATCTGAAGGGAGCAAAGGTGATGCTGCTGTCCCCAAATATCTCCTGAATATAGGTGCCACTGCTTGAAATCATGGCATTAGAGATTTCTTCTTCCCTTTATGTTATGTAAGGCAGGATAATGTGGTGGAAAGTGGAAACCTGGGTTCAATTCCTGGCTGTGACACTTTTTAGCTGTGGGATTATATATCATTTAACATTTCTAAGCTTCAGTTTTCTCATCTATAGTGTGCGTGTGTGTGTGTGTGTGTGTGCAATAATATCCATAATACAGAGGCAACGTGGTGTGATGACAACGTGGTGACAGCCAGCCTCGGAGTCAAAAAAATTGGTCTCAAGTCTCTCCTCCAACACCTACTTGCTGCAGGAACCTGAGAATGTTACTTAAATTTTCTGTGCACCAGGCTAAGAAGGGAAGGGAATATGAATTTAAGTACCTAATATACTTAATGAATTTAAGTACCAGTGTGCCATGTATTATTCTAAGCCCTTTCCAATATTATCTCCTTTAATCCTCACAGAAATCCACGGAGTTTAAGTGCTATTAAGCAAAGTCTTTTACAGCCCCTTTTTATTCTAGTGTTTTCTCTCTGTTAACGACTTTCTATTTATCCTGTGTATAACTTATTTATACATATTCATTTGCTTGCTGTCTCCTTCATTAGTTTGTGAGTTTTTTGTGGGCAAGGACTTCCATTTGCATTGTTTGTGGTATCCTCAGCTCTTAGCACAGTGCCTAACACACAGTAGGTGCTTAATACATACTTACTCACTGACTATTTTCATCTCTGTTTTACATTTGAGGACATTGAGGCAGACAGAGGTCATTATTCCATGCATACTCTCCCTCTCTCTTGTTACTGTTCAGATTTTCTGACTCCAGACCCAGCACTTCTAACTGCTTAGAACTTTCCCAAGTGGTCTGAGAACCCAAAGAAAGTGTCCATCTGCACTAGTATAGGAAATTCCTCACTAAGAGTTCCCTACACCAATGAAATTACAAGTGCAATTTTTTTTAATGGCTATAGTTTACAGATTTGTTGTGGGGATCAAAGGAGATAATGCATATGAAGGACCATACAAATGTCAAGTATTTACATCCATAGCACTTAGCATACTGCTGATAGGATTGGATGGCTTATTATTAGCTAAACTTGGAGTTGGGATGGGAGGAAGAATTGAAAAAGATATTTAAAATGGGTATGAGGAATGCTGAGAACAAAATGCTGTCTTCACTATTAAGCCCATTCCGTACACCATCTGGCCTATAGAAAATGAATGAATGAAAGAAGATTTATTAAGCACTCACTATGGGCTAAGCTTTGTTTTAGGTGAGGGGATACAGGTATAAAAGGAAAAAGAACTGTTGCCTTGAAGGGACTTTCATTTTTAACAGAAGACAATATATATGTGTGTACACACACACACACACACACACACACACACACACACACACACACACAGTTGATAGTGGCCCAGGAGGGGTGTTTTGGTTTGGAAAGACATAGAGAGGGTAAATGGAGCTATAAGGGAGTATACTGACACACTGCTTTCAGTAGCAAAAGGAGTACGTACATGTATATGTATATATATATGTACATGTATATATATATATACACACATGCATATATGTACATACATTTATGTATATACATACATATATACATACATATATAGTGTGTGTATTTATATATACATACATATATATATGTATTTTATTATGGTTACAGACCTGGAAAATAGTGGGGGGGAGGGAGGGAGAGAAATGAGGGGAAGAGAAAGGGAGAAAGAGAGAGAGTGAGAGGAATTATGTACATGGGAGAAAAGAGGCTAGTGAGAAAACGTCTAGGGAGTAAAACAAGGTTTGCTGCTCTGATTTCTTCAATATAAAGATAGCATAGTTGATCACAATCGAGTTATAACATGTTAAATTGGACAGCAACTCATTTTTTGTTGTTAGAGAAGTGGAGCTTCATAATAGGTGCAGCTTTATTCAATCCATTCTATACAGCTATGTTCAAGTACATAATATGGGACTTGGAAGCATCTATCCTTCTAGACCTCTGGGAAATTCTTTCATCTCAACAGGGCTACAAGCATAATGATCAAAAGTCCTTGAGACAGTCATCTAGGAGTTTCTGCATGCTGATGGCTACATTCACAAAATGAGCATGTAAGAAGACACAAAAAGGATACTGAATGACCAGACAGTGCCCACTCCAAGGACTTAGAAAAGGCATGAAGAATTAAGTCATGTGATGTATTAGTCTACAGAGTGAAGTCCAAGACATAGATAGCTAATGATTTTTCCCTTTAATACAGAGCTGAAAAGTTACTGAGCGCTGCTCAATGATATGGTGATTGACAAAGATGCAGAAAACAGCAGCAGGAAGACTAATTATGTTCTTTGGCAATCTTATATAGTGGGGTCCGATGTCCTTTTGGATCTCTAATTCCTTTCTGGTTAGATAGGAGATTAAGAGCTTCCAAAGATACTCTCATCTATACTAATTTATAAGAAGGATTAATGAGCAATATTTAATATGGCAGATTTGCCCACAGTGAGATGTAGAAATGCAACCAGTCAAACATAAGACTCCTGAATACTCAGTATCAAATGCTAAGTTGATGTGGAATTGTCATAAGGAAATCCAGCCCAGCTCTCAATAAGAAGTAAACAAACATGTGATCAAGGATGTTGAGTTGCAGCCAACAGAGAAGGGACAGAGATGTTAAGTGTGACAGAACCACAAAGCAAGGAACATCTGCAAATCTATACCCATGTAAGACTGGCAATGCAGTGGTCTTAGAAGATCCATTGATACCTATCAATAGTTGCTGCATACCTCTTTCCTCTGAATGAATGCCAAGGATCTGTGGAGCAGATTTTCTTTGTGGTTGTTCAGTCATTTTTCAGTCATTTCTCACTCTTTGTTGAACCCATTTGGGGTTTTCTTGGCAGAGATACTGCAGTGGTCTGCCTTTCCTTCTTCAGCTCATTTTACAGATGAGGAAACTAAAGCAAGCAGGGTTAAGTGACTTGCCCAGAGCCACACAGCTAATAAGTGTCTGAAGACAGATTTGAGCTCAGGAAGATGAGTTTTCCTGACTCCAGTCCTGGCACTCTATCTACTGCATTACCTAGCTGCCCTCTGGACTACCCAGCTGCCCAGATTTTCTTACATAGGTAAAAGTACAGCAATGTGCAACAAATACAGCACTATGTACATCAACCAAGGCAATTGACACAAGCAAGAAATTAATAGTAATTCTCAAATGGTCTCAGTGCCCAAGGCAAACCATATGCCAGGCATTCCTTTTTTCTCTGATTATGCATTCTTATATTGACTCAGCTAGATTACCAGAAAGAACAGAGTATAGGGCAGGAAACTCACATACAATATACAAAATGAAGGGTCAAGATGATCGTTCTAAGATCCAAGGAGCTTCCTTTGGTGATCTTCCATCATTACTTGGGAAATGAACCAATCAACCAATAAAGATTAATTGATTATCTAGTATGTATGGCACTGTCTTAGAGTACTAGGGGGAGAAGGTGGGAGGGAACAGAGATTTAGTTACACTTTAAGTTATACTTATATCATGCTTTAGAGTTTGCAAAGTGTCTTGCACACACTGTCTCATTTCAATCTTACAGTTCTATGAGGTTAGGGTTGTGGTCATTCAGTCATTTCACAGTCTTGTCCAACTCTCTGTGACCACGTTTTGGAGTTTCTGGGCAAAGATAAAAGGAGCAGTTTGCCATTTCATTCTCTAACTCATTTTACAGATGAGGAAACTGAGGCAAACAGTGCCTAAGGTCACTCAAACAGCTAGTAAGTATCTGAGGCCAGATTTGAACTCACAAAGATGAATCTTCCTGACTCCAGGACCAGTACTCTATCCACTTTACTATCTAGCTGCCCTGTGCTCTACTCACCCTGTGAGGTCAGTACTATAGCATTATTGTTCTCCTTTTACATACAGAAAAGATGAGGCTCAGATGGGCTCTAGTAACTCAGACAAGGTCACACAGCTAGTGAAAGTATGAGGTGAGATTAGAACCCAAGTATTCCAAATTCTAAGTCCAAAGAACTTACAATAACTTAAATAGCAACAAAGGACTTTATTGTGATTAAGGATCAGGCAATAAGGGATCCTTACATATTGGAATAGTCAAGGAAAGCTTCATGTAAGGCATGGCATTTGAGCAGGACCTTCCACAATGTAGTCATTCTTCACACCCAATCCATTAAATATGAGGAATGCTAACCTACCATATGGCACCCAAGGCCACATTCCCACAGGAATAGGGGTAACTAAGCAAAATCACAGAAAAATGACCTACTAAGGAAACGAAGATTCATTGTTATTCCTCTGCCTCCCAGTAGGTTTCACCTAAAACATCTAAGACAACTGTGCTTCTTTCCCTTCTTCCCCTTGGGGGTGTGGGGTGTGGCGTAGAGAAGAATTGTCAAATCTCCTCTAGTGATCCATTTGTCTATTTATAAATCTTTCCTATCAGAAAGTGCTTCTTTCCATCGATGAGAAATTACAATCTTATTCATGTGATGGATTTATAATTCCTTTGAATTTCACATTAAAGACTAATTTAAAACATTTTTAGCTCATAATGTCCTTCTGTGCTATGTACAGCTGTTATGGTTTCTGTTTTATGGGGTTTCTGATGTTTGCTTTTCTTTTGTTAGCCTTATTAAAAGGAAGGCACATGAGTTAACTGTCTGGCATGGTTACAGAAATAGTTCAGGGCTGGTAGGACCCTACAGTCAGCAGACAGAGCCTTGGTGTAGGGATTCTGCTCATGACTAAGTAACCTGGAATCTACAGAGGTAAAAAGAGAGGGAGGATGTCTTCTCTGTTAAGAATAACACTCTCCATGATAAAATAAATGCCCTCTCTTTGAAGACATCAAGGAGCATCTTGGAAAAATTCAAAAGATCTTCACTAATTTGGATGGGGGGGCAAACATATTATAGGTCAAGGAAGTTATTAGCATAAGTTAATATTCTGGGGCTATTCAGACATAAGAGTAAGGTAACTTTACTATTTAAGATGCTAATAAGCTCCATCTCAGTAAGACCAAGGAGGAAAAAAGCTCATTCTGAAACTTGGTTCTCATATTTTAGATAATTACTTAAAGATTAGGGATCATCTATCTGCCACTTTCCTATACATGAACTCAGCAGCATCAGAAAAAGACCAAAGTTCAGAAAATGTTATTTTCCTTCATCTAGGCCAGTAGTCTTCAAGTATTTGTGTTTCACTGACCTCTTTGACAGCCACCAGACTCCACAGAATAATGTTTTTAAATTATAGGAGATGCTAAATTTTAGTTAGAGGTTAGTGAAAATACATAATTTTTTCTTCCTATCCAATTTCATAGACTCCCTGGAAATCTACTCATAACATCATCCACCATGCTAAAAACCCCAAATCTAGACTTCTTTTCCATACCAGCCCCCCCAGGGAAGGAAGAAAGGTAGGGGAATTAAAGAAACCAAAAGGACTGTAACCATGAGGAAAATGAGCACAACTTTAGGTATACTGAAAGGTCCCTTGGAAGAAATATCATGCACTTAAATCTTAAGTTCAGTTCAGCTGAAAATATCATATATCTTCACACTTTTGTTCAAGCTATTCTCTGTGATAGGTTTCAATGAAGATGAACATGGCATTAAGGTCGGAGCTACTGTATTAACAGTAAGTTCTTCAATTTGAAAAGGCTTCAAGCCAAGACCAAAGTGGAGGGAGCATGATTTTCTGGTGCATGATTTTCTGTTTGCAGATGATTGTGCACTCAATGCAGCCTCTGAAGCTGAGATGCAACAAAGTATGGATCAATTCTCTGCTGCCTGTGTTAGTTTTGCCCTAATAATTAACACCAAGAAAACACAGATGCTCCATCAGCCACCACCACACCATCCATATGTGGAACCATCGGTTACAACAAATGGAGAAGTTTTGAATGCTGTGGATAAGTTCACTTACCTTGGTAGTGTACTTTCCAGGGATGTACACATTGACAATGAGGTTGATGCATGCATTGACAGGGCTAGCTCAGTGTTTGGGAGGCTCCAAAGGAAAGTATGAGAGACAAAAAGTATTATCCTATCCAACTAAAGGTCTACAGAGCCATTATGCTGACCTCATTGTTGTATGCCTGTGAAACCTGGGCAGTCTACCAGCACCATGCCAGGAAACTGAGTCACTTTCATTTGAATTGTCTTAGAAAGATTCTGAAGATCCCCTGCCAGGATAAGGTACCAGACAGTGAGGTCATTACTGAAACTAAGCTGCCAAGCATTCAAACTCTACTTCAGAGAGTGTAACTCCGATGGGCTGGCCACATTGTTTGAATGCAAAATATATGCTTGCCAAAAAGGCTATTTTATGGAGAACTCACACAGGGCAAGCTTTCACATGGTGGTCTGAAGAAGCGATACAAGGACTCTCTCAAGGTCTCTCTCAAGAACTTTAGAATTGATTGTGCAACAAGGGAGACACTGCCACAGGACCACTCAGCATGGTGGGCCCATATCTGAGCTGTTGTCCTCTGAGAAAAGCAGAATTGAGACAGCTCAAAGGAAACACAGGATGTACAAATTTAGAGTATCCACCCCAAATGTTCACACAGACTATTTGTGCCCAACCTGTGAGAGAGCATTCTGAGCTTGTATTGGTCTGATCAGCCACAGTAGGACACATCAAAATTTGACGTTACCGTAGTGATGTCATTTTGGTCTTCTTCAAGAATGTAGGACAACAACCAACCAACCACCAACCAATCTCATCTACTTTACCTATACAACTGCTACTAATACTATTTTGTATTATTCTAATCCTGTGTATTAGTCCTGTCTTCTCAATAAGAGGGACAAAAGCTATGTTTTATAGTTCTTTTTATTCCTATGTTCCTATGATATTTGTAGCACCACACTGGTCACCACTCATGAACTCTATAAATACTTGATGGACTGAATTCTTTTACTTGTTCGGGTGAATTCTTTTGAGTTCTCATATAAATATCCTCTTTCTTATCTAATGTATATGAAAACCCATATCCTGCTCTTAGCTGATGGCAGACATTGATTTATTGACTCAAAGCGATAACTTTATTTATTTATTTATTTATTACTGGTTTTCCAAATTGACCAAGACCATGAAGAAAGAATGATATGGGTCATGACTCAATGTCTTAAAGTTCTAATACTCCTCAAGTTAAGGTACTATTCCACACTGAAATTCAATTGAAAAGTAGACCTGAACATACCCAACATACCAAATGTTAATCTATGACCACAGAAAATAACAGTATAAAAACAGAACAGGTTACAAATTAACTCAGTAAGAGAAAGATTCACCAGTGGTCTAAGCAACTTAATCTTATACTTAATTTGTATGTTTAAGCTTATATTGAGCAGTTATGAGGCAATTAATGAAAAATATAATTTTATATGAGTGTCATTAAGGGTTGTTGTTGATATTAAAATGATGATACCATATGTTAAAAGAGGAGATATTGGTGTGGAGGGCCATAATTCAATTAAAATGGAGCACAATGTAGGTTACTGATTTGTGACAGGAAATAATGCAACATCTTTGAGAATGCTGAGAGAGGAATAAAGCCCGTCCTTAAGGATTACCAAGCTTCTAGTCAGTCTCAAAGTAAGAAATCCCACAGTCATTGGATTTTCTCCCTGAGATATTTTATTATTGATTTCAGAATATTCATTTTTTCCTTCTCAAAATGTCACATAATTAGTATATCTAGCCCTTAAATAGATTAGACTAGATTAGAATTCATTAATTTTACTTTGAGAATTTCATGATAACTCAAGTTTTATTAATTTGTTCATTCAAACATGTATTAAGGGTCAAAGTTTAGATAAATAGTTCCTGTCTCATAGAGCTTATAGCCTAATGGGAGATATCAGAAAGAGACAAAAATAATACATAATATCACAGATAAAAATAATATATAATATTATGATCTAACATGTATAGATAATAGGAGAGCTCTTGGGGAGTCAAAAAACATAACAGGGAATCGCTGCTCTATATTACTCAAACATTACAACAAGAAGATTGGAGAGATTATTCAATCCAACACTCTCATTTTTACAGTGATAAAACTAGGGTCCAAAGATGTCAACTGACTTATCCAAGGTTATCCAAACAGTAAGTTGTAGATGTGGGATCCAAACCCAGGTCTTCTGACTCCAAGTTTCCATTCCCTTTAGTTAGCACCACTACCAAATAAAAGTTTATTCCTGTGCAGACCAATGGTTCCCAGTCTGAGTCTAGGAAATCTCATAAATGGCTAATGGAACAGTAAGGAATTCTACTGGGGCAGAAGTAGTAGTATAAATATGATGCTATATAATGGCTTGGAGAGACTTGAACAACATAATTAGAAATGTGATCCACCAGGGAAAAACCATTGTGATTTTTTAATTGAAAAGTGACATGATCAGAGGACATCTGAAAGATGACTAAGCTAGTGTGGAGGAAGACAAATTGAAAAGGGGATAGACTGAAAGCAGAAAGACAGAGGACCATTACTGAAGTCACAGGAGTGGATGAGAAGAGAAGAGGTTCTGGGGGACAGCTTTAAGGAATATTCATGTTTAAGGGACAGGAGGAACATAAAGAACCAAAAGAAGAGAAAAGGCAGAAATAAGTGAAAAAGAAAAATCATTGGGTAGAGAGATTCACAAAAGCCAAGGGAAGAGAGGTTATGAAGATGGATGAAATATTGCAATGTTATATGAACTCTGCTGGGAACATCATGCCACCCTCAGGATAAACTGATTACTTGAAATCTTATCACCAGGTAGGTTGATTCAGCTTTTGATATTCAACCCTTTCTTAACTCCTTCAGTTGCCTCTTCCCTCCGATGGAAAGGCTAGAAGGTAGAGCAATAAAGTGCCAAAGCCTTCCTTTATGGGAAATAACCCTCCATTTTCCATCAGTAGTTCTGTTTGATGGAACATAATGCCCCCCAGGTACCTCCTGGTGGGTTCCCACTTCAGCTTTTCAGCTTCCTTTTGTATATTGTCTTCCCCCTTAAATTCTGAAATTCTTGAGGGCAGGGATGGCCTTTTGTCTTTCTGTAACCCTAGCATTTAGCATAGTGCCTGGCACATCATAGGTATTTATTAAATGATCACTGAGTTGAATTGAACTATGGAGAGTTTAAGATGGAAATGGAGGAAAAGATCATTGTATTTGGTGATAAAAAGGAAAAGGATAACAGGTTAAGGGAATGGCTTGGTCAAGGGGAGGATTTTTTTTTGGATGGTGAACTATTTTTTTAATGAATAGACTAGAAGATATTAAAGATCCCTGAGACTGAGAGAATAACTGGTTGATCAAAACAAAAGACATAGACATCAAGGGTACATACAGATAGAAGGTTTAGCTTTAGATAAAAGGGAGATCACCCCTGAAACTAGAGGAAAGAAGATGAGAGAATGAGAGAAGTAAAGTTGAGACAATTCACAGAGTATAATTTTAATCTTGTCAGTGAAGGAGGAAGTGGGATTTCTGCTAAGATTGATGAAAGTATAATTGCTGATTTGAGGAAAAAAGGGATTTTATATATATCTATATATATGTACATGTGTGTGTATACATATACATATATATGTATGCATGTATATCTTTTCTGTTAAGTGTGACAGATAGTTCATAAGAGATTATTGGCACAGAGAACTGCCCTCCAAGAGTTTATATTCAGTTGTGAAAGAAACAACATGAACACTTAGAAAAGTAAAACTGAAATTTGTACAAAAATTTCTGGGGGGTTTGGGGTACTAGGACAATTAGGATAGGCCTCTTGTGGAAAGTAACAACTGAGCCCAGCTTTGAAGAAAGTTAGGGATTCTAAGGGGTGAAAGGCAGGAGGAAATTCATTTCAAAACTGTCGACAGCTTGTATTAAGACACAGAGATTGACTGCTGTGTATGGAGAACAGCAAGGAAACTAGTTCAGCTGAAATATAGACTGTCTGATGGAGAGTAATGTGCATTTAAACTGTAGTCTGATTGTGAAAAAGTTTACGTGCCAAATAGAGAAATTTGTATCTTATCCCAGAGGTAAGAGGAAACCATTGGAACTTCTTTTGCAGTGGAGTGACATGTCTAGACCAATGCTTTAGGAATATCAGTTTGGCAGCCATATGGTGAGTGATTTGGAGAATGGAGAAACAGGATGCTGGGAGACAAGGAAGGAGAATGGAGCACATTAAAGGAAATGGTGAGTAGAACCTAATAGTAAAAACCACAGACCACTAAAAACTTCTGCAAACAACTGTGTGGATAAAAAAAAATGTATACTATTTCCAAGCTTTGCCAGAACAATATTAGACTCAAATTTAACAATTTATTGAGCTCTTATTATATACAAACATATTGTTAGGAACTGGGAGATATGAAAATACAAAATAAAAGACAGACTTGGTCCCTGTCCTGAAAGAGTTTCACACTTGGAAGATGCATAGGAAAATTACCTAAATAAACTACATTATAAAACAGAACATACCTATAAAGAGATACGATGTGCTATGCAAATCTGAAGGAGGAAATATTATATTTAACTGAAGAGCTCAGAAAAGGCTTTGTGGATAAGAGGGAGCTGAGCTGGATCTTGAAGGTAGAGATATGGATGGGGATGATGGAGGAGAAGGGCATTTCCAGTATAGATAACTCTATGAGAAAAAAGTATCATGCCAGAAAAGTAAAGACCACGTAGGGGGGTCAATGAGTAATCCAGTTTGGCTGCAACATGAAGATAGACTGGGACTGCTTAGGAATGCCAGGTTACGTAGTTAGATATTTACTGAGCAGACAATGGAGGCTGCTATAAAGACTTCTGAATAATATGATAAATGTGCTTAAACCTGGAAACAAGATGTTTTAGCAGAGAGATTGGATGAGGAAGACACTAGGCACATGGCACTCATTAAGAAGCTACTGCAGTATAGTGGTAAGGAGAACCTGGATTAGAGGTGCTCACACTGGGAAAAAGATAAATTGAAGAAATACTACAGAACTACAATCTATAGGAGTTGGCAAGTGATCCCATGTAGGAGGTGAGGAAGAAAGAATAACAATGTGACACTGAAGGTAACTGTGAAACTGACAAAAGGGAGGATGTAGATGAACTTCATTTTGTTTGGGAAATTTTAAGTTTCAGATACCTGTCAGAACACATGGGGAAAATTGTCTCAAAATGCTGATCTGGGCAACAAGAGATAGCTAAGGATTTGGAAGTCATTTGTGTAGCCTTGGAAACCATGGGAGAGAAGGAGATTGCTAATGGAAAGATGGTAGAGAAAAAAGAGATAAAAAATCAGAACTATGACCAATGCCAACTATAATATGGAGGAGGAAGAAAAGCTTGCAAAAGAACCAGAGGAATACCTTGAAATATAGAAGAGTTAGCAAAGTGTGTTGTTACAGAAGCCAAAGGAGAGAAAGATCTAGAAGGGTCTGATCAATGAAGCCAAAAGCTACAGAGAGATCAAAGAAGATAAAAACAGATTTGTCCATTCGACTTGGCAATGTCATTTGTGAAGAATAATATGTTCAGTAAAGAGAATGGACTTCAAGAGGTTGAGGAGCAAATGGGTTGTGAGGAAATCTAGCTGCTAGGTGCAAACTAACTTTTCAAGATGTCTGGATGTAAATGGCAGGAGAGATGAAATCTCTTATGGGCAATGTTATAAGAGAGGGTTTCTTTTCAGTGTGACATAAGTGACCAACTTGCTGACTGAGTTGAGTTGAAGACAATTGAGGATATAGAAAGAGAACATCCAGCTGCTCTCAATGAGTTCATTTACCAAGCCAGTATAAACTACATGCTAGAGTAACGAAAGGACTGGTGGATGTGACCACAGTACCACTGTTGATCTTTGAAAAAGAGAATGGTAGAGATTCACAGAATCATAAGAAGGCAAATGCATTACTGTCCCTCTAAGTTTTGTCATCTGCAAATTCAAAAAGAATCTTATCTATGCTTTTTCTGAATAATAGATAGAAATAGTACAGAACCAGGAACGGATCTCTGGGGTACTTCATTAGGGTCCTGCTTCCCCTCTGCTTTCAGGCTGTTATAATCTTTGAGACCCTGTGCCCTAGTTTTTGTACTTATTCAAGTGGAATCAGCAGCAGGTCTGAAATCAGAGATCCTCAAGGCCTGGAGGGACACATACCAAATGGAAAAAACTCAAACGTTTATTCCTCAGCAGTCATGTTCACTCTCATTCAAACTGAAGCATCAGCTGACTACACCCCCAAATTTCATCCCAATAAATTAGTCTTCAGATATGCAAGTTTTGTGTATGAATTGTCTTTTGTTCCTCTGGTGTTACTACTGACTTACAAAAACATTATCCATTTAGAGAACATTTGTGCTAAGTGATAAAGTCCAATAAGCTCCCTACTTTCCAAAAACCAATTCACTCTCTCAATTAATTCTCTATACAACTGAAAAATTTATATTTCAAAAGCACAGATTTGCCCATATTACTCCCCAACTCAAGAAGTTCCAGTGGTTCACTATCACCTACCTCTAGGATAAAGTACAAACACTTCTGATGTTTAAAACCTTTAACAAAATGGCTCCAGTCTACCTTTCTAGGCTTATTTCATTTCACTTTGGCTCAATCTTGTTCAG
The DNA here is from genome assembly GCF_028372415.1 of Notamacropus eugenii. NCBI lineage: Eukaryota > Metazoa > Chordata > Mammalia > Diprotodontia > Macropodidae > Notamacropus > Notamacropus eugenii. The sequence continues at coordinate 127,079,402 of NC_092875.1, read as the reverse complement.
CTCTGCGTGATCCCATGGAACATAGCATGCCAATACTGTCCATGGGGTTTTCATAGTAAAGATACTAAAGTGGTTTGCCATTTCCTTCTCCAATGGATAAAGGCTGAGCTTCAATAACTAGTTCAGAGTCACACAGCTAGTAAACATCTGACGCCAGATTTGAACTCAGATCTTTCTGACTTCAAGCTCAGCACTCTATGCACTGATCCATCTAGCTACCTGCTATTCACTTGACTACCCCCTCATAATTCTATGTGGTAGCTAAACTGACCCATTTGCTATCCCCCCATACATGACATCACATCTTCCCCTGACATGTTTGTCTAGACTGTCCCCTATGTCTACATGTTTTCTTTCCTCACCAGTGACTCTCATGGATGCTGCAGTTCCCTTGAAGACTCAGTTAAGGTATAATTTTTTGCATGAGGTCATTCCTAACCTCCGCAGTGCTCTGCCAGGCCATGCCCCCTAAAAAAACAAAACTGCACTGTATTTACTCATTTGAATAGAAGTTTCATCCTCCCTTTGGAACACAAACTCCTTGAAGGGTAAGATTGCTTTGTTTGGGTCTTTCTATCCCAGTGCCTTACACAGTGTCTGGCAAAAAGTAGTCATTTACAAAGATGTCCATTAAATTAAACTGGCCCACTATAAGGAGGTCCCAGTTCATTAGTTTGGCTCTAAAGTTGCCTGAAGTATAAGAAAAGGATATTTTTCCTTACCACCTATATCATTTCAAGTCAGAGAAGCACATTTGTTATAGTTCAAACATTCATGTGACAAGTACTATATGAATACACAAAACAACAACCATGCTTGAGTGTGTGTGCGTGTGCGTGTGCGTGTGTGTGTATGTGTGTAAGCAATATAGTAAAAGAATCAAGGTAACAATTTATTATGCTCAATTGATGGTTCTACCTCAATATTAAAGAGCTTGGTGGCATCTAATGATCGGAAAATTATTCAAACATTAAAAAACAATTTTGTGTAATTATTTGGAGTTTGCTTTCATTTTACAAACAACAATTTAAAATAAATCCATTAATGTTATTTGGTGAGATTTCCTTCAAGTAAATGGCTCTGTATCATGCACTGTCATGTGATTTAATATCAGAAAATAAGCTCACCTACCAGCAATGCATTATGAAGGGAATTAAGAAACCCAAAGTGATTATTTCCATTACTGGCAGTGTGTCTTTTATAGCAAAGAGGTAAAAGTACTAGAAAGATATAATTTCATTTTTCAATAAGCACTTATGAGGTACCTATTGTGTTCATAGGAGTACCATCATGCCCGTCAAGAGTTATTATTTCCTTCCCTCTATCATCAACTATTCAATTTGACAAATATTTATTGAGCAACTATTTGAGCAAAATATTATGTTAGGTGTGGGGGATGCACAAAAGAAAAGAATGAAACAGTCCCTTCCTCCAAGGAGACTACATTTGATTACTGAATATGGTTTTCTGAGATTTCAGCTGAAGTCAAGAGTCTGGGCAAAGACAAGTGGCATAATTGGGGAGCATATTCCTTAAATAAGATGCCTTTTATGTTCTTAAGAGATAGTACTGACAAGCATTCAAGTATGCAGAAGAGAGAGACCAAGATAGCAAGGGAACTGATGACCATAAGAGTTGAATAAGAACCGAAGACTGTAAGTACCAGTTAAAGTAACTGGTAGAGTAGAAAACATCAGAGTAGATGTATGGCATAAAAGCGTTCTTCAAGTATTTGAAGAGCTGTCACCTGTAAAAGGGTTAGATTAGTCTTCCTTCATCCCAGAGGCCATACCTAGGAACAGGTGTCATCTGAAGAAAAATCTCCTAACCATCAGAATTATTCTTGAGTATAAAGGACTGTCTTGGAAGGGAGTGGCTCCTAAGAACTCAGTTGATTGGGACTCTCTCATCTCATGCCAGCCCAAGCTTCACCATACTTCACAGCTGGCAAGGAAGGCCCTATTGGCATTGCAGTCCTCTTTCCATAATACAGCTAACTGTAAAAAATCATTCATTCAATTACTGACTTTGTATAATGCATTACATTTATTGCTTCCCTTTGTATCTCAAACAAGATGATGTAAAAGATCACTGTTATATGCATGAGTGGGAGTTGTGAACATACAGGAAAATGGAACTGATATTCATCACTGGATGAAGAACCCTGAGAAATTATCCAATTCTCCATCTTCATATGAGATCACTTTGAATGATAAACATGAAGGGCTTTGCCCATGGGCACAGAGCTGATCAATTACAATGTCAAGATTCAAACTTAGGTCTCTTGACTAATAATAATAGCTAACATTTACATGGTACTTACCACGTACCAAGTTCTTTATAATTATTGTCATTGGTTCCTCACAACAAACTCTGGACGTATATGCTATTATCCCCATTTTATAGATGAGGAAACTGAGGCAGATAGAGGTTAAGTGACTTGTTGAAAGTCATAGAGCTAGTAAGTATCTGAGTCTGGATTTGAACTCAGGATTTCCTGACTCCAAGCCTGACACACTGTACCACCAGCTGATTTGAGGGCTCTTTCTAAATTTTACAAAGTGTGATTAGAAGTTATATAATCATGGTAATTATATAATCACTAGAAATTAAATAATCCTAGTGAGCAGTTTATTCATTGTTCTAATTCTTATGTACTCCTTTATCTTTTCAATGATCTATTAGTTACTTTGAGTAATGATTACAATCAATCAGCAACTTATTAAAAAATTTCCTTAGGTATTTTGTTAATACTTTTACTATCTTTACAGTAAGGTAGCTTGTAAACATTACTCATTTTTGTAAATACCCTTTCCTTAATTCTTGGTTCACTAATTTTTAATTCCACATCATGATTTTTTTCATAGAGCCAAATATGATGAATTTAATGACTTTTTAGACAGAGATACAGCATTTGTTAGCAATACCTAGTCACTTAGTGTGATATTGTAGCCTGGCTGTATTACACTTATGCATTCTCAAATAAAAAAACTCCCTCTAATTTAATGGCGAAATTTAATGATAGCTAATTATGTGACCAGGGAAATAAAAGATATGGCAAAAAAGGTGCATGTGTGTGTGTGTGTGTGTGTGTGTGTGTGTGTGTGTGTGTGTGTGAGTGTGCGCGTGCTTGAGTATTCCAAAACATACCTATCAGTTGTGTGACCTTGAGTAAGTCATTTTAACACTTTGAACCTCAGTATTCTCATCTGTTAAATGAAGGGGCTGAACTCATAAGTCTCCAAGGTTTTTTTCCAATTCTGTATCTTTCATCCTATGATATACTTCTATGCAAAGAATAAACATTTGGTTACTTTATACCTAATAAAAATGGTTGCAACTTAAATTTCTTTGAAAAATTCAAGTTACAAACATTTTTATCATTTTAAACAGACTATGGCACTAATCAGATGTTTGGAATATTCTTTTCTTCTTCAGGAAATATCTCCTAAAATTCAAATAAAACATCTTCCATCATAACTGATAACTAGAGTAGAACTATAGAGGGGGAAATGTGCTGTGAACAAAAGGCTGGTTTAGCTGAATGGATTCACCAAATTAGAAAAGATTATAAATAAATAAATACAAAAACTCAGAGCTCTGGAGATTAATTTAATTTAGCTCCTTCCCAGGAAAGTACTCAGAGTGATGGGTATAGAGGGGCAGGGGGAAGAAAAAGATCGATTCTTATTTAGAGCAACTGACAGCAATTGAAATTGAAATGTTCATATGAAAGAGAAAACCATTAAAAAACTGCAGGTGATTTGACAATTCCACTTTTATCATGGTTTACAGTGTTATTTTAGGTAACATAATATGCGATGTCTAGCAGGTCAATTGACAAATTCAGAAAGCTCTCAACATTAAGAAAAGTGCATGAATAGGCATTTTGTGGATTGGGAAATCTGGGTGGATTTGATAATGCAAACTTCAGAACAATGTGAGCTGAACCTCTGCTATGTCAACTATTAAGGTAGTCCTCTAAGCAGTTCTATAGTTCTGGCTGAAGAGGCCCTTTCTCTGTGAAAGCTTCAATTTGCAGGCTTCTATAACTTCCTCAAAAAGTAACACGCTGAGATACAATTTAAAATATTGCCCCATGTTATACAACCTGAAATCAACAGGAATAGGGGGAAAAAAGGTGCTCTGCATTGTGCTTTTTGTCTGATTTCTGGAGCTTCCAATAGACCCTGAGATAAAAGCAATTTAGGATTTAGGCTTCTGAATGGGGGTGGGGCACAGGTTTTATTTTTTACTTCCATAGAACATACTGAGATACAAGATTATTTCCATCTTGAGGTTTTTGAAAATTTTAGGTACTTTTGTAAGCACAGGGCAGGGATGAGTCTGCCACCAAATTAAGAAAGATTATAAATAAATAAATATTTTTGTTAAGCTCACGGAGATGAATACGAACCTAAATTCAACAAAATATCTAAGCCTCTCTATACGGAATAATCTATCTTTATTTATTTATATATGTATGTATGTATCTATGTATTTATATCCAGCCTGTTCTGTTAATCACAATCTATGAAGTCACTAACCCCAGAGACCAAAGTACAGGGAGGAGGGAAGAGAGGAAGGAAATGGGACCTACGATAAAGCGTTGGCCATATAATGAGCTCTCTCTAAATAACGTGACTCACTCTTCCTAAACTTATCCTTTGTTCTCACCTTAACCTCCAGCCAACTCCATTGCTCAGTGGTCTCCCAGGCTATCACCTGTATTCTGGCTTCCTTCCCAGTGCTGACCCTGTAATTAACCAGGTCAACAATACACTGTCTTCAATTCTCAAATCTCTTCCATTATATCCTATCATTGCTCATACCTCACCAAAACTGACAGCAACTAAGTTTCTGAGCCAGAATGCAAGGCCAGGTCTCTCCTGACTCCAAGCCCAAGGCTATAACCACTATTTTATGCTCCCTAAATTGAGCTATAAGTCGGTCAGATGGTCATGCCTACCCTTTATAGTAAGTGGAGCACCACCTGAAGAGCCTTTTGTCCTTTAGGTAACTCAATTATATCTTGCCAAGAACTATTGGTCTGACTGGGAATAATTAAAATAGCTTTCATTTATATACTAAATTAAAGGTTTGTAAAGTGATGAAAGTGTGTGTGTGTGTGTGTTTGTGTATGTGTGTAAAATAAACATTAAGCACCTATTTTGTGCCAAACACTGTGCTAAGTGGGAGGGATACAAAAAGAGGTCACTGTCCTTGCCCTCAAGTACCTTACAATCTAATGGGGAAGCCAACATGGAAACAAATATGAACAAAGCAGTCTACTATATGGGCAGCTAGGTGATGCAGTAGATTGAGTACTGGTCTTGGAGACAGGAAGTTTCATCTTCCTCAGTTCAAATCTGGCTTCAGACAAGTAGTACTTCTATGATCCTGGGCAAATCATTTAACTCTATTTGTCTTAGTTTCCTCATCTGTAAAATGAGCTGGAGAAGGAAATGTTAAACCACTCCAGTATCTTTGCCAAGAAAACACCAAATGTGGTCACCAAGAGTCAGACACAACTGAAATGACTGAACATCAACTATAACAAAACTATTATGTACAGGATAAACGGGAAATAATGAACAGAGGGAAGGGACTGGAATTCAGAGGGGTTGGAAAAGGCTTCCTGTAAAACGTGGGATTTTAGTGACAACTTAAAGAAAGCCAGGGAGGTCAGTAGTCAGGAGGCAAGAGGCAGAGTAGTCCAGGCATGAGGGACAGCCAGAGAGAATGCCCAGAGCCAAGAGATGCAGCGTCTTGTTCATGCTGGATGAGAGTACGCATCCAAGTGCAATGTATAAAAAGACTGAGAAGGTAAGAGGGGGATAGATTGTAAGAGGCTTTGATGCCAAACAGAACACTTTGTATTTGTTCCTGGAAGCAACATAAAGCCATTGGAGATTACTGACTTGGGGGAGGGGGCAGGGTGAGCAGTTGTGTGACATGATCAGGCCTGTACTTTAGGAAAATCACATTAGTGGCTGAATGGAGGATGGATTGGAGCGCGAAGAAACATGAGGAAGCTATTACGATAGTGGCTGTGTGTATTTTTGTTGTGTTATGTGCATATGTGTATATGTAGTATACATGTATATCTGCATACATACATGCAGACACATATATGTGTATGTATGTGAAAAACTAGGATTTCTGATTCCACATATGGCCTCGATTCACTAGCTGCCCTTCATTCTCAGAAGATGGCCCTATAAACTACTGGAATATGGGAAATTCCTATTCATTTTTCTTCTTTTATTTTATGGAATCTCCATCCTCTATACTTCAAATCCCCTGCAAGGCAATTTTTTCCCTTCTAGTTTTTTACCCAAACACACAACTCAATTTGTTTCTTCCTCATTGTAGGAAAGGAATAATGCTAAAGGACACACATATAGACATACATGTGAGTGTGCAAAGGATTAGATTTTTTTGTTTTGTATTCTAGTCCTAAATGATGCACTGAGGGAAAAAAATGGAATAATTTTCCATCAGGATGGTGGAAAAATAAATGCTTTTCTCATTTGGAATAAAATCTACTTTTCCATCTATTAAAAAAATTAATGAGAATATTCTTCACATACATCCAAAGCTTCCTTGTTGAAAGCATGAGAAAGAAATAATCAAGTTTTTAAAAACATTACTCCCCTTCTCATACTTTATGGTTAGTCACACTTGCCTTTCTTCTACTCCTCACCTCACTCCTACTCACATGTCATCTCTCATACCAACGCCTTGCACTGGCCAGCTTCCAGTCCTGAAATTTACTCCTTTCTTACATCTGACTCATAGAATTATTCTCTTTCTCCACGACACAGTTCAAGCCCTATCTTTCTAGAACCCATTCACTTCAAGTGCTCTGTCTCCTTATCTTACCTCTTATCACCCTAACAGTTATCCTGTATCAATATTTATAGGGACAAGGCATGTTATCTCCTCCAATAGAAAGCAAGCTTCTTGAGGAAGGACACTTTTTTTCTATTTATTCTTTGCATTTCTATCCCAGAGCCCAATACAGAGGCCAAGCAGAGTAGGAGATGTGGCACAAATTACTAGGTTTAGCAGTTTTGACATGATCCTGGATCCCCAACTATGCTGCATACATATTTTTTTGTTTTTCTTGCTATTATTAGTTTACTTGCCTTATTCTTTTGTATGTTCATTGTAAAAAATTAGTGAAATTCAAAGAAAAATATCATGATATAAAACTTTTCTCAGTTATAGACTATTCAACCACTACTTTCTTATGAACAGAGTACAATTATATTTTAATATGATTCTCGATTACTACATATATACTTAAATAAACATGTGTTCAATGAACACATAAATCGACATAACAGCTTGTGAACTTGTGCCATGAACCTCTATGCAAACATTTGCATCTGTAAGATGCAAATTATCAGTAAGACAGCTCAGTCTTATCCAATTATGTATAGTAACAACTGAATCAATTGTTTTTAAAATGCAGCTTTTATAAATAAAAACTGAAATTTAGGAATTTGGAGTATAATTTTATTTTATCCTTATATGTATTTTGACATTTTTATTTTTAATTACAAAAATTTAAATAACCTACATGCATATTTCATAATAAAACATAACTTATTTTTAAAATATTTCTATTTCCTCTTAGTTTTCAAACAAAAAGGTCTCATGTCAAGTGAAAAAAAGAAACTGCATTTGATGAGTAACTTTTAAATGTCTGCATTATGAGCCTTGCAATTTTCAAAAAGTTGGAATTTGCAAGGTTTGTTTTTGTTACTGTTTTGCAAAATGAATGACATGATATATCGTTATTTTTGTTTGTTTATGTTCTAAAATTCAATGATAAATGTTTTCTTTTTCTATTCCATGTTTTATTTGTATACGGTTGGGCATTTTCCCCCATTTCAATTCAAATCCTCTGTAAAGATACAGAGCTGGTTGGCTGTAGGCCCCGTTGTCTTCTTTCCTCCCTGCCACTTTTTCTCCTCTAATCCTCACCCTCTTACTTTTATCTTCCATCTCTGTTCTGCTCTTATGGAGGGAAACACATTTTTGTTTCCCGTCAATCCAAATATGCTCTCAAAGGAACTCCCCAGCACATAGTATGCTCTTAATAAATGTTTGCTGATTGACTGATTAAAAATTGTACAATATGAAAGACCACATCTTTACAACATTCAACTGTCTGAAAGGCATCAAGAATAAAAGAAATGATAAGGGCAAAATGGGTGCATGATTTAGACAGAAAGGGTGACACCATAAGCAAATTAGGAGAGCATGGAATAGTCTACCTGTTGGATCCATGGATAAGGGAAGAATTTAGGACCAAAAAAGATACAGAGGAGCATTTCAAAATGTGAAATTAGTAATTATGGTTATATAAAATTAAACAGCTTTTTCACAAACAAAACTAATGTGACCAAAATTAGAAAGAGAGCAGGAAACTAGGGGGAAAATTCACAGCAAATATCTCTTGTTAAAATTCTCCTTTATCAAAGGAGAATTTAATCAAATAGAGAACTGGGTCAAATTTAGAAGAATACAAGTCACTCTCCAGTTGATAAATGGTCAAAGGATATGAACAGGTAGTTTTCAGACACGAAACCAAAGCTAATTATATTCATATTAAAAAGGTTCTAAATAACTACTGATTAGAGAAATGCAAATTAAAACAATTCTGAGGTTCTACATCATACCCATCAGATTGGCTAACATGACCGAAAAGGAAAATGATAAATATTGGAGGGGATATGGGAAAACTGGGACAATAATGTAATATTGATAGAGTTGTGAAGTGATTCAACCATTCTAAAGAGACACTGGAACCATGCCCAAAGGGCTGTAAAACTGTGGATACCCTTTGATCCAGCAACACTATTGTCAGGTACGTATCCTCTAAAGATGAAAAAGGGCAGGAGAAGAACCTTTTCTGCACAAATATTTGTACAAAAATTTGGACAAAAATATTTATAGCAACTCTTTTTGAGGTGGCCAAGAACTGGAAAGTAAGGGGATGCCCATCAATTGGTGAATGGCTGAACAAACTGTGGTATATGATTGTGATGGAATATTATTGTGCTGCAAGAAATGACAAGCAGGCAGATTTCAGAAAAAAAAAACTGCAAAGATTTATATGAACTGAAACCAAGTGAAGTGAGCTTAACCAGGAGAACATTGTACACAGTAATAGCAATACCATATGATTAACACTGTGAATGATTTAGCTATTCTCAGCAATATAATGATCCAAGACAATTCCAAAAGACTCATGATGAAAAATGCTATCCCCCATCAGAAAAAGAACTGATGCTGTCCAAATGCAGACCAAAGCATACTATTTTTCTCTTTTTTCCTTCGTTTTCTTGTACAAAATGACTAAGATATAAATATTTTACATGATTGCACATGTACAAACTGTATCAGATTGCTTACCATCTTAGGGAGGAAGGAGGGAAGGATAATTTGGGACTCAAAACTTTAAAAAAGTGCTAAAAGTTGCTTTAATATGTAATTGGGAAAAAATAAAATATTACTAAAAAAAGAAAATACAGGTTTTTAAAAAAAAAGAATAAAAGTATTTGTTTTATTGATACCCATTCCACTTCATGTGGAGTCAAAGGACCTGAATGTGAGTTCTAAGAATCCTACTTACTATCTGTGTGACTTTGGGAGAACCTCTTTAGTTTTCTTTACCTGCACAATGAGGGGCAGGACTAGTTCTTTCTCAGGTCTACCTTCCTAGATATTAAACATTTCTTTAATTTTCTGGCCCAAAGTAATCTTTCCCTTCTCAAGCAGTACTCACTGAATGAGCATATCACTTCGTGAAAAAGAACAATGCCATACACTATTGGTTGTTTTCTCATGTGTATGACCCTTACTTGTCTAACTGGACTGTAAGTTTCCAGAGGAAAAAAAATGACGTATTTCTTTGTATCCTGCTCCTCAGCACCTTGCATTATATCCAGCACCTATTACTTATTCAGTGTTTTGTTCAATTTTTGATTGGATCAGACTTTGTTTCTTGCTTATGTCACCTTTCTCTAATATATTCCTTTTTGAGGAAATGCTCCCCAGAACTACAGTTCTCTAGTTTCCTCACTTCTGATGCATTTAGTCTGACGAGGCAACTCTGACACTTTCAGAGCCACTGTCACGCAGTAAGTAAGGCTACTGCGGACTCTCTCTGCATTCAAGGCATGGTTCCAAGAAAACAAGGAATGTGTATACACTAATATGTGTACAAGAAATATACCCCAATACAATGTCAAATCCTTCAAGGCTGAGATAGTTTTATTTTTTGTCTTTTACAAGGCCTTGCACATCCATGGTAAGAGGTCTCATAAACGTCTACTGAATTGAATCCTACCCCCAAGGGTGAATACTACCTCTTCCCTCAATTACTTAGTGGCCTGTAAGGGATCATGAGACTTAGGATGGCAAAGAGCCCTATTCCAACCTCCATATTTTATGAAAGGAAATGATGTCCATGGAGTTTTAGTAACTTACTTAAGGTCACACAGCTAGTTTTAGAAGTATCTAAGGATACCTCTGGATAGGCATTCTGACTCCGCTGTTAGGATACGGAACAAATTTCAAATGGGCCTAAGTAGAAAATATAACAGGTACGGTATGGAAACAACTCTCAGCTCAAGGCTAATTTTAGTTGAAAATATTCTTAGGCTAATTAAACCACTTAAACCTTAACTAGGTCAGAAGAAAATGAGTGTTGGGCAAATAACACACTCTATGAAAGCTGCTAGAATGCTGTCAAGAGTGTGACAGTTCTTGACAGTCAGTGAGCAAATACCATTGACTGACAGGACCACCATTTAACAGAAAATCTCTCCTCAAACCAATTAGCTTAAATTAGATGAGTCTATGTTTAATGACGATCCAATTTAACAACAGCTATTTTTCCTACCTATTTTTATTCATTTAAATCACTAAATGAATTACTGCCTTACAAATAAAAAAAGTTTTACTTTTTGTTTCCAATAAACATTACCTTGGAGTGTCCATTTTACCCAGATCCTGTGGTTCCACAAAGGGTACATCCAAGCACCTAATACTTGGTACCGTTAGCATTAGGTAGCTGCAATAGTACCCCTGAAGAGATTCTAAGAGTTTATAATAAGCATCGGTAGAGTAGAATACTGAAGAGTTGTTTTGTAGTCTCCCAAAACTTCAAAAACAGTACTATATAAACTCTAAGTGCCTGCTAAATGAGTTATGTGTTTTATCCATTCTTAAAGTTCTCTATAACACCCTCATCTGCAGAATGGAAATAAATATAGCCATCTTTCTTTAGTAAATTGTTAGTTAATTCATGGGAAAAATTTCAACCATTAAGTAAATTTTAGCTATGATTACTGATAGATTCTCCCCTCCTTAATATCTGTATAAATAGAGCAATTACTGTTGTCAATTGAAAACAGATGGAGTTTTTAAATTTAAAAATAATGTAGCTGGTTGATGTAATTTGTGAGTGTTTTGGTTTCTCCCCCAAAGACGTTTCTGTGAGAATTTCTTTAGTGGTAGACTATTAAATGTTACCCATTGAAGCACTAGCAGTAGAATGTAGACTTGAGATTAGGGACTATTTCTCTTTTATCTTTGTAGCCCTGGAAATGAATATGATGCCTGAAACATAGTAGATGTTTAATAAATGCTTGTTTAGTTGCCTTTTTGAACTGCGGTACTGCTTTATTACAAAGCCACTTAGTTCAGACCTTTATTTTAGAGTTTGGTACCATTTGGCAAAACTCAATATGGCAGACAAAAAATGGATATAACATTGAGCTGCATTAAGAAAAGCAGAAGGAAGGGGTGTGGTCACACTACTATTGTGTTCAATTCCAGGCACTATATTTATAAAAGAATCTTGATAAACAGGAGAGAATCCGGAGCCAGAATGAGGATGACTTGGATTGGCGTCCAAACCATAGTTGGATTGGTGGAAGGAATTACGTAGTTATCCTGGAAGACCAAAAAGTGAAGAGGACTCAAGTATTTGAAAGACTGTCTGGTAGAAAAAGGAATTAGCCTTTCCTTATTTGACCCCAAAACGCAGAACAAAAAAACCAAAAGATAAAAATGGCAAATAGACAAATTCAGGCCCAACTGATATCAGGACAAACTTCTCAATAACTCAAATTATCAGGAAGTCGAAGAGAGATAAAGTATTCCTTGGGAGACAAGCAGCGTAAGGGGACTGGGGACTAAACTTAGAAAGACATAGGTTCACATGCTATCTCAGTCATTCACCAGTTGTGTAGCCATGGGAAAGTCACTTAACATCTTTCAGACTCAGTTTCCTCATCTGTAAAATGTGGACAACAATAGCATCCATCTCACAAGGGTTTTGTGAGAACCAAAGCAGTTTGCAAAAGCAAGGCTAGGTGACCACTTGTTGGGTGTGTTGTAATGGGAATATTTTTTAGATATGAGTTGGATTTGGTGGAGTCCAGCTCTTTTCTAAATATGAGATTCTGTGATGATAACTCGACAAGACAGAAAACATATCACATAGTGGAAAAAGGCAGTGACGCTTATTTTTACAAGCATATATGTGAGGAGAATAGAATTAATTTTTATATCTCACTTACTATAGGAAAAGCTGTAAGGGAGAGTAGGAAAAAAGAATATATCCATTCAAAATTTATGGGTTATAAATGGATAGCACTAGAAGATCATTACCAGGAAAATAAACAGCTGAAGAACAGGTCAGGGAATTATTGGTTGGAGACATGAGGGTAAGGGAGCTGAAGAAGTGGGACCAGTTTGATAGTCAATTCAAAGAAGATTGATTTATATTGAATACAAAGGAATCAGAATTCCATTAACAGTTAAGAGAGGCATCAAATTGTAGGTAAGAGTACTTTGATAATATACATGATAAGTGGTTGTGGAAAAAAACATACTAATATGTTGTTAGTGGAGCAGTGAATGAATACAACCATTCTGAAAAGTAGCTTGAGATCATGCAAATGGAGAATAAAAGGCCTAAATAATAATATGTATTATTATTATAACATAATAATAAAATGCCAGGGATTCTGCTGCAGCATATGCTTCAAAGACTTCATTGATAAAAAAAAAGAACGCTGACATATACAACAAAATACTTGAAGTAGCACTTTTTGTATTTAGGAAAGATTTGCAAGCAAAGTTGATGCACAGCATTTGAGGAGCATCTAACTAAATGTAATGGTGTACAAATGTGGTGTATGCATACATTATACACGTGTGTATGGAATATACATTGTAGTAAATGAATGTAATGGAATACTGCTGTGCTCCAAAAATTATGAATATGATGAATATAGAGAAGTATGGAATTTCATGAACTGATGCAAAATGAAATGAGTAGAGGCAATAATACAATATACACAGTGACTACAGCAATGTACCACAAAACGCCCCCAAATGAAAATTACAAAATGACAAAGAATCCAAAAGTGGTCCTATTGGTCCCAAATAAGGCATATGAGAAAGCACACTCTTCCCAATCTTCGCAGAAGTGAGAGGAGGGAGGGGAGGAGGGACACAAGTGTGTAACATTGCATATTGTCAGATTTTTTCCATTTTATTGATTACTTTTGCTCATTTTTTCTCTTCCTCTTTTACTTTAAAAATAACTTTGTTATAAGGGATGGCTCCCTGGTAACTTCTGAAGGAGAGGCAGGAACACAGGGGAAATTTAGGTAACATAAAGACAAAAGATATCAAAATTTATTTTTTACAGAAACAAAATATATTCCATAAGAACCAATATGAACTACCTAGAACTACATCAGTCAGAGGCAAATTTGGGGAAAGAAAAGGCAATTTCTTTACTCTGAGGCATAAAAAGAGTTAAGCATTCAAGGACATATATATTCTTTTAAAAGAAAAGCATATAATTACAAGTATCACATTGACCCTCCAGGTCATGCTACATCCCAACAATGTACAAGTAGTATACTTTAGATGGAGTCATTTATATAACCAATGTGCTTATTAGCACATTCATGTCTATTTTAAACAACTTGGAGGATAATTTTAAATTATTATAATGTTTTAGAAATGGTAGCTTTTATGTACGTTGTTGATTATTCACATAATTTTCCAGAGAGGGAGTCCTTTGTTAAGACTGTAAATTTAATCCTATGGGAAAATGTAATTTGCTTTGTTCCAGATTTACAGGAAGAGACTGTGTCTTTTATATCCCCATGGCAGAACATAAGCTCCTGAATGCAAGGGACACTTATTTTTGCTTTTGTCTCCTCAGTGTCTAGCATATAGTAGACATTTAATAAATGTATAATTTGAAAATGATAAATGTTGGAGAAGATGTGGGAGAGTTGGAACACTAATTCATTGTTGGTGGAGCTGTGAGCTGATTCAACCATTCTGGAGAGTGATTTGGAACTATATGAAAAGGGCTATAAAAATGTGCATACCCTTTGACCCAGATATACCACATCTAGGGCTATATCTCAAAGAGATCATACAAATGGGAAAGGGGCCCACATGTACAAAAATATTTACAGCAGCTCTTTTTTGTGGTGGCCAAGAACTTGAAATCAAGGGGGTGCCCATCAATTGGGGAATGGCTGAACAAGTTGTGGTATATGAATGTCATGGAATACTATTGTGCTATAAGAAATGACAAACAGGAAGACTTCAGAAAATCCTGGAAAGACTTACATGGACTGATGCTCAGTGAAATGAGTAGAGTCAGGAGAACATTATATATACACAGTAACAGCCACAGTGTGTGAGGATTATTTTGGATACATTTAGCCCTTTATAGCAATCCAAGGACCTAAAACATCTCCAAAGAACTTATGATGCAAAATGCCATCCACATCCAGAAAAAGAACTATGGAGATGGAATGCAGAATGAAGCAGACTGTTTTCTCCTTTGTTATGTTTTGTTTTCCTGATGGTTTGTCCCATTCATTTTAAATCTTCTATGCACCATGACTAATGTGAAAGTGTGTTTAGTAGAAATGTATGCGTAGAACCCATATAAGACTACATGCTGTCTTGTGGAGGGAGGGGGAGAAAATTTGGAACTTATGGAAGTGATTGTTGAAAACTGAAAATGAATTAACAAATTTGGGGGAAAAGAGAGAAAAAATATAAATGTCTAATTTAATTGAAAAGTGCAGATGGTCTGCCTAAACATTTTAAAATAAACAGTCACATTCTTTATTAGCCAAGACTTCATTCTAATAATCAAAATCACATAACATTATTCAACAGCTAGACTGTCAATTCCAAATAATTTTGCTAATAAAGCCAACACAAAATCTTTTTTTTAGTATCCCAGCTACTAAGGTAAATTTAAGTTCACAGTATTGAATACAGAGTAATAATTATGTTGGTGCTTCAATGAGTTATAATTGCCTCTTGTATGATTACTGATAATTTTAGATAATTGTCAGTGATAGGAAATAGTTTTCTGTGTCTCCACACTAGATATTACTCTAGGGAAGAGAGATAGGAGATGAATGAGGCTAGGGGTGTGGAAATAGCTCCATTATTATAATGTCTTTCTTCTAGTTTATTTTTTCAAATAAATACATTACTAGAATGCATTAATTCATTACCTTAAGTAACAACCAGAAGTTAAAGAATAAATGCATCCTGCTGCACTTTCTTGATACCTACTCTTTACAGGAGAAGTATATCTTTTGAGCATTGGAAATTCATATTCACATTTCTAAAATCTCAAATATTATAGTCAGTTACAGCCTTTAAAAATCCTTGGTGATCATTCTTATAATTGGAATCTTTGCAATGGCAACTGTGGTAACTGTATTACTGGGAAAATATTTGGAAACCAGGTCATTACAATTGATGTGGTAAGGATAGACACTTTAATAGATAACAGTGGATTTTTCTACACAGAATCAGGAGGGAGATAGGGGGTGGGGAGAAGAGCATATTCTCATATTTTAACAATTTAAAAGTGAAATGCTCTAGGGAAACTGGAAATTGACATGTTTAGTCAGGTAAATTTGAATGAATTAACCATTTCCAAAAATTTGCAAACCATTTCTGAGAGGATAGTATTTAAATGGTGAAATACTTAATATATGACACACAAAATATTGTCAAAAAGTCAGATGGCACAAGTTCCTCTGCTGATAGACTCATCAATAAGACATTCAAGGACTATCACTTATACTTTTCTTTTAGACAAATACCAAAAGGTCACAGTGGCTCAATTTATTGTGTCTTATACAAACTTTTCCCCACTGATCTGGAAAGGGAAAAAAGTAAAAAGATAGTAAAACTCCAATCAGCCTCAGAGAAAGGTTAAAGTCATTCGTTTTTATATCCATTCTGGGTAGCGATCCATAAAAAATAATTAGGACAAGGGTAAACCTATTATGTAGCACAGAACCCCCATCAGCCTCTTCAATCTGCATTTGCTTGGATGCTGGATTGTGTGAACACTGTCTTTTTTTTGGTGGGGGAGTTGTAAGTTCTTCTTTAAAAATAGGAATTTGTCTTTTCTTTTTCATCTTGTCACTCTCTGAGCACACCTTCTTCATTCTTGCTCTTTTACCCTAGATTATCAACATCTTGCATGCTGATCCAAATATTGTACTGGTCGTCCGTCCTCCCCCCCCCCCCACACTCTACTGTATTTGTTGTCCTGTCTGATTACTGTCATTCATTTCTAAACATCCAACACCCAGCACACTCTGTCCATCATATTTCCCTTGATCCTCTCTTTGCACTAAGCTACTTTAACAGAGGGTGTGTGTGTGGGGGGGAGTCTGTTTTCATCATCCCTTCTCTGAGTTCAGTTAACTAAGCATAGGGTTTCCATCCCCTTGAAGGCTGTCTCTTTTTCTCACGAATGCTTTTGTATTAGGATCCCATCAGCTGGACTGAAGGATGGCACATTTGTAATCATTTCTCTTGTTGAAAGATGTGTTCATTGTCAATTATTCTTCCATTCTTGATTTTACCTTTCATACTATATTCTATATTTATATATCATTCAACTGTGCATTTGACAATGCCCTTCCTGATAGCATTGCTAACAGTATGTACAAGTGTGGCTGAAATGAATGTGTGACCTTCAATATAGCCTAGCCTCAATGTACAAGTATAAGTGCATCCATACCTGCTGCAAGTCTCTATTGAGATTTCTTTGTCTTGAGGGGTGGTAATAGTGATAAATAGTATGATCATGAATTTATTAAGCACCTCTCCTCCCAGGTAATTAAGTACCATTTCCTCATACTTGCCTTACTTTCTTGGCACACACTTGGAAGCCCCAGACAATGAGACAATAAGCTTAAGGATGTTTTCTCCCTTCCCCCCTTGTGGATTTTCTATCACATATGCCACAATGGTAATTCTAAACATTCTTTTCTCTGTATAAGTGCCAAGTCCATTCTTCCCCCCAAACTTTCTGCAGATGACCTGACTCCCTAGTACATTGAGAAGATTATACTCGTCTATCAGGAATTTCCCCTCCCCATCTCCTCTAAACCACTCAGTTTCTCCTGAGACTAAAAGGAAGAGTGTTTGAATGAGAACAAGATAGTACTCTTCCTTTCTAAAACCAACTTTTCTACCTGTGTCCTTGATCTCACTCCCTCTGTGACTTGCCTCTATCAATCATCTCCACTTATCCTTTTATCTTCAATTGCTTCCATTCTACTAGCTCCTTTTCTTCAGTCTACAAACATGCTTAGGCCTTCATAATACTAAAAATCACCTAACAAAAATCTGACCTGGGTCTTACTGACCCCTTAAGTGATGTTTCTCTCTATAGCCTTTAAGGATAGCTCAGATTTACACAGCAGTCTTTAAGTTTTACAAAGCACTTTCCTCTGTACAACAGTTTGTCACAGTCAGTTAAATGTTAAAGCTGGGACTTGAACCTACCACATCTGAAACCATGATCAATTCTTTTTCCCACAATACTACACTATCTCCAATGAGAGCAAGTTCCCCTTCACTCCCAAACATCAAGAAAGTAGTTTATGTTCACTACTACCAGTTTTCTTCATGGCATATTACTCTCGAATCTTTTTTGATATGACTTTCTCCCTTATACTGTCCTCAAGCAGCTTTCTGCACAGTCACTAATGACTTCCTTTTACCAATTTCTGGAGGTTTTTCTTCTATTTTTTCATCATCCTCTCCTTTTCTGTAGAATCTGACATTAAAGACCACCTGTTCTTAATGTCTACTCTTTCCATGCCTTATGTGACACTGCAGTCATATGTTTTTCCAATGAACTACGAAATGAAATCAATGATTAAATGAAATAATGTCTATAAAGCACTTTGAAAATCTGGAAATACTATGTGAATATCAACCAAGATGATGGAGATTATGGTAATGGTTATCTTACTCCTGCCCTTGAGATGTAAATGTTTCCCAAGATTCTATCCTTGGCCCTCTTCTCTGTGTACATACATGCCCTACTTTTTGGTGATCTAATCCATATGATTAATTACTATATATCACATGACTTCTAAATCTGTATCTTCATCCCACTCTCCTCCCAGATATCCAGTCTTACATTTCCAACTGCTTGCCAAATGTTAGCATCTGAATATCTGGTCAGTACCACAAGCAACATGTCAACTCCTCAAGATGGAATGCAATCTTATATGGTTCTACACATACATTCCTATTAAACACATTTTCACATTAGTTATGCTGCAAAGAAGAATTAAAATAAATGAGAGAAACCATGAGAAAAACAAAATATAACAAAAGAGAAAATAGTCTGCTTCATTTTGTGTTCCAACTCCATGGTTCTTTCTCTGAATGTGGATGGCATTTTGCATCATGAGTCCTTTGGAAATGTTTTAGGTCCTTGGATTGTTAAGAAGGGCTAAGTCTATAGATTTTTGTAATAACACAAGAACTTCTTACAAAAAAAAAAAAATCCCAATGGTGGATCTCAAGGCAAAATGCCTTCCACACTCAGAGAGAGAAATATGGAAGTCACTCACATAATGTAGCAGATCATGTTTGTGTATGTGTATGTGTTTGTGTATCATGTTCTGATTTGTTATATGATTTCTTTCATTTATCTTTGTCTGACTACATAGCATGACTATAGTGAAAATATACTCAATAGGAAAGTATATGTAGAATCTATACAGAATTGTATGCAGTCGTGGGGAGGGAGGGGGGTAGCGGGGGGTAGGTGGGAGGGATAAAATCGCAATTGTATGGCAGTGATTGTTAAACATTAAAAAATAAAAAAAATAAAAAAAAAAAAGAAGGGCTAAGTCTATACAAAATAGTCCTCATACACTGTGGCTGTTACTGTGTATAATGTTCTCCTGACTCTGCTTACTTTACTCAGCACCAGTCCATATAAGTCTTTCCAAGTTTTTCTGAAGTCTTCCTGTTTATCATTTCTTATAGCACAATATATTCCATTACATTCATATACCACAACTTGTTCAGCCATTCCCCAGTTGATTGGCATCCCCTCGATTTCCAGTTTTTGGCCACCACAAAGAGAGCTGCCATAAATATTTTTGTATATGTGACCCCTTTTCTCATTTTTATGATCTCTTTGGGACATAGCCCCTAGATATGGTATAGCTGGGTCAAAGGGTATGCACATTTTTATAGTCCTTTGGGCATAGTTCCAAATCACTCTCCAGAATGGTTAGATCAGCTCACAGCTCCACCAATAATGAAGTAGTGTTCCAATTCTCCCACATCTTCTCCAACATTTATCATTTTCCTGTTTTATCATGTCAGCCAATCTGACAGATGTGTTGTGGTACCTCAGAGTTGTTCTGATTTGCATCTCTCTAATCAATAGTGATTTAGAGCATTTTTTCATATGACTGTAGATACCTTCAATTTCTTCCTCTGAAAACTTCCTGTTCATATCCTTCGATCATTTATCAATTGGGGAATGGCTTGTATTCTTGTAAATTTGACTCAGTTCTCTATATATTTTAGAAATGAGGCCTTTATTACAGACATTGGTTGTAAAAATTCTTTCCTAGTTTTCTACTTCCCTGCTAATCTTTGTTGCATTAGCTTCGTTTGTGCAAGAACTTTTCAATTTGATGTAAACAAAATTATCCGTTTTGCATTTCATAATGTTCTCTATCTCTTATTTGGTTATAAATTTCTCCATTCTTCATAAATGTGATAAACTATTCCTTGCTCCCCAAGTTTCTTTATAGTATCAGTCTTGATATCTAGATTGTGTACCCATTTGAACTTTATTCTGGTATATGGTGTCAGGCATTGGTCTATGCCCAGTTTTCACTACATTATTTTCCAGTTTTCGCAGCAGTTTTTGTCAAACAATGTAACTTTTCTATTTTTATTGATGTGACCACCACCCTCCTAATCACTTACATTCAGAACCTTCAAGTCTTCTTTAGATATGTGAAAAAGAGAAGAAAAATCAATTCACTTGCCAATTTCTATGGTTTCGGTCTCCATATCCTTTCATATATCACCACCTTTTACAGTAACCATCTAATTCAAGCTCATACATATTCTCATCTAAAGTATTATAATATCATCTATAATACTGTTTGCACTAAATCCACAAAAATGTAGGACAGATGTCCTGATTTTCATAAAGTCTTGATAACTGAAACTGACAAGCTTGACTTCAATTCACAGAAAACTTGAGGATTTATTACTAAAGGAATGGTCCATGAACATTTTATAAAAGGAAATGGTAATACCCAAGAGCCAACCTGGCCTTATCAAGAACAGGTTCTTCCAGGCTGACCTTATTTCCTTTTTTTGAAAGGGCAGGGCAGTAGATCAGGAGATTTCTATAAATGAAGTATTCCCAAATTTTATTAAAACGCTTAGTAAAAATGTCTCATGTTATCCTTAAGAGCAAGTGGAGGAGATATGGGCTTGGTAAAAGTACACTTAGGTGAATTCTGAACCACCTGAATGAAAAGACTCAAAGGTTAATGATGCTCTTGTTTGTGGATGACATTGTCTTCTGTCAAAACCCAGAACATTTCAGCAGTTCCTAAATGATATCTACTTGAAAGAGATTGGCCAAAGAATTCACACTGACAAAATTAAGTAGATTAATAAATGTCTATGGACTCTAGAGTCAAAAACTAGCACATGAATCTACCTCTTTGGACTCCAACTTTTTTTGGTTGATAACCTCTATGAGCAAAACATTTTTTTAGCAATATTACCCAGTGTGTGTATATTTACTTATAAATATAAGTATTATGTACAGCATTTAATATACATAAAAAAGATACTTTTCCACTTGAATATTTAATTTTTTTCCAATTACATGTAAAGATAGTTTTCAACATTCACTTTTATAAGAGTTAGAGTTCCTAATTGTTTTCTCCCTCCCTTCCTAACCTCTCCCATTCCCAAGATGGCAAGCAATCTGATGTAGGCTATACATGTACAATCAGATTAAATAAATTTTCACATTAGTCATATTGTGAAAGAAGAATCAGAACAAAAGGGGAAACTCATGAGGGAAAAATATGAATAGTCATTTTAAAAAGATGAGATAAAGTTGAAATAATATGTGATCCTAGAGCTATTTGGAGTCACTGCAGCATATTGAGCAGAGGAGAGAGAGGATCAGTCTTATGTATTAGTAATTTCTTTGGAAGCTCTGTGGAGAATGGAGTGGAGAGGGAGGAACCATGAAGCAAAGAAGATGATTTGGAGGTTATGGTTTTTTATTTATCCTTCTTTTTAGTAGAGAACCAATGATACAATGAGGGTGATGTCTTGAGTTGCACATGAACTGAATTTAAGTAAGCAGAGCTGACCAAAGTCATAAGCCTCATTCTCTTTTCCAGAGTCACTGAAGTCCAGTGGTAAGACAAGAGTCAAGAAGACTGAAGATGGCTCAGGAGGTTATGGTTTAGGTGACAGGGACTAAAACAGGGTGGTGATAATGTGAGTAGAAAGAAGGTGATATGCAAGAGATGCTATAGAAGTAAAAATGGCAAGATTGGGCAATTATATGTTGGGTGAGGGAGAATGAGGAGCTAAAGATAAGACTGAAGTTGTGAATCTGGATGACTAGACAGATGGCAGTGTCTAAACAGTAAAAGTGAAGTCTGGAAAAGGGGTTGGTTTTGGAGGAAAAGGTAATGTAATACAATTGGAGATTTGGAGCATAACCCACACATGCCAGCTCATTTTGTTTAAGCTCTGTACCACCGAAAAGAAAAAGTGGAGAGTGGGGTTATTATTCAACAGTCAGAGTCTAAGAGCATTGAACCCATCCTCCAAAAGGATGCCTCTGCCATAGGAAAAGATGTGTTTGTTGGAACAGGGAGAAGATTTTCCCAATGGCACCTATATAGATTCTTCTGTGGGTGCTTGAACATTATTATTAGCAAGATTATAACTGCTTTTAAGCAGCTCAGAAGGGGAGAAGTTGAGAGTTTGCATAGTAAAAGAAGGGAGGACATTGAAGGAGTATCAGAGCATAGAATACATGTACTTTAATTGGAGAGAAGTCCTCAAACACATTTCATGAGGTCAGTCCACTATAACCAAGGATGGCCTAGTCCTGATTTTAGAGACTATTTCCTAGACTATGATACAATGCAGTTGGAAGAAAAATCTACCCAGCAATACCACTTCTAGGTCTGTATCCCAAAGAGATCATAAAAATGGGGAAAAGACCCATAGTAGATCATAGTAGATCCTTTTTGTGGTGGTTAAGAATTGGAAATTGAAATTGAAGGGATGACCATCAATTAGGGAATGGCTGAACAAGTTGTTGTATATGAATATAATGGAATACTATATTGTGCTATAAGAAATGATCAGCAGGCAGTTTTCAGAAAAAAACCTGGAAAGACTTATATGAACTGACGCTGAGTGAGGCATGGGGTAAACGAAGAGAACATTGTACATAGTAATGGGCACATTATGTGATGACTAACTTTGATAGACTTAGCTCTTCTCAGTAATGCAAGGATCTAAAACAAATCCAAAAGTCTCATGAATGGAAAAAGCTCTCCACTCCAGGCAAAGAACTTTGGAGTCTGAATGCAGATGGAAGCATACCATTTGCTCTCTCTCTCTTTTTTTTGTTTTGTTTTTCTCCTTTTTTCCTCATGGCTCCTCCTATTGGTCCTAATTCTTCTTTACATGATGACTAATGTGAAAATATGTTTAATATGAATATATATGTAGAGCCTATTTCAGATTGAATGCCATCTTGGGGAGGGGTGGTGGGAAGGGAGAGAAAATTTAAAACTCAAAATCTTATGGAAGTGAACGTTGAAAACTAAAAATAAATAAATTCATTAAAAAAAGAAAAATCTATAAAGAAGTTTGTCTGTTGGTCTATATAAATATATGTAAGTATTAAATGCTGATAATGGATAGTGAATCAGGCTCAGAAGTAGACATAAGGAGAACAGCCTGGATTGCATTTGGAAAACTGCAAAGTTCGTTCCATGATCCCAAGCTTCTCCCTGAAACAAAGGCTGATCTTTTGTTAACACCAATATCCTCTCAGTTATGTTGTATGACTGAGGCGCACTAAACAGTCTCCTAATATCTGGAATAAAAAATGACCAAAGGACAGTAGAGGCACATGGCATGTTTGAATAGATTGCTGTCCATTCAAAGTAGGCATCTAGGTGGATAGTGTGCCAGGTCTGGAATCAAGAAGATCTGAGTTCTACTCAGACACTTGCCATCTGTGTGACCCTGTTTGCTTCAGTTTCCTGATCTTTCAATCAATGAACTGAAGATGGAAATGGCAAACCGCTCCAATATCTTTGCCAAGAAAATGCCAAATGGGGTCATGAAGAGTCAGACATAACTGAAACAACTGAACAATAACAACAATATTACAAGAAATTATGAAGGATAAGTATTGTAAAGTATTCTTGAAAGATACATTTGGTCAAACAAAGAAGATGGACTGGTCACGTGGCAAGAATGAGAGATAACTGACCAATAAATATTCTTTATGTTCCACTGGTATTCTCACAAAGTTACTGTTATCTTAAGCTACATTAAAAGAGGAATTGAGTTGGTGCCATCTTAAAATGAAGGAAGCTATAGTCCCATATATAGTACTATAACACTTTGGTCAAAATATATCTGGAGCATTGACAAGTACCTATATAGGATCTTAGAGTCCCATTTTATGAGGGATATTGATAAGCTGGACAGAAGGGCCAGAGAAGAGTAGCTAAGAAGTGAGAGGCCTTTTGATCAGACTATATAAGGATCAAATGAAAGAACTGGGGATATTTAGTCTAGAGAAGACTTTGGAAAGAATATAAAAGCTTTTTAAAATGTTTTGGGAATTGTATCTGAGAATCAGTTTCCTAATATGTAAAATGATTATGCTTATGACAACTATGGAAATGTTTTGCATGACCACATGTATTATCTATATCAAATTGCTTGCCTTCTCAATGAGATGGGGGGGAGAGGGAGGGAAAGGAGAGAATTTAGAACTCAGAGTTTGAAAAATGAGTGTCAAAAATTATTTTTACATGTAAGTGGGGAAAAATAAAATAGTAAACAAATTTTAAAAGGAATATGTTTAGGCTAAAAGGGTTCTAGGGTCCCCTTCCAGTTCTAAATCTATGATCTTACAATTGCTTGTCAGATATGGGCTGGACTAGATTTCCCCTCAGGAGGTGCCTTCCAACTTGGGATATGGTGATTTTCTTTCTCTTCTTACCTCTAGCCCACACCCCTACCAATCCAAATGTCAAAGTGCTGCCCAAATACAGTTTCAAGTGGACTACTCTAATTGTGTTACTCTAGTATTTAAAATACTTTCTGGAGCTTTCATTCTCGTTTGTATTTAGCTCTTTTTCTCATATATTGTAATAATCTGTATCCACATCCTTTCTCCTCTCCTCTCACCCTCCCCATTTAAAATGGATATCCCTTGAGAGCAGGAAATGTGTTGTATTACTCTTTATAGTGATCCCCTCCCCTCCCAGCCTGGCGCACTGCTTTGCACTCCTTAGACATTTAATAAATGTTTACTTACTTACCCACTAGGGATGCTGTGAGGAAAGTAGTTTGTAAATTTTAAAGTATTAAATAAATAGGAATCATTGTTAGTTTCTTGAATTAAACTAAATTGTTCAATTGTCCCTATTTCTTCAAAACAATTATATGTAGAATCTATTTTCCAGGTTTGAATTACTCCATGTAATACTCCCGGTATATTCTCTTATACTCTGAGACTGGATTGGAAGATACTCCTTTTTATAGTCACAGGATTAGCTAAAGGATTATTTAATTCTTCACATATTTGTCTTCCCAGAAAGATTATAACTTATTGAGTTTTAAATTTTGAGTTTTTGAGATTTTTGAGTTTTAAATTTTCTCCCCCTCCCATCAAGGCAGCAAACATTGTCTTATGTCTCACCCCTCATAACATTAAACAGACAACGAAATTAAAAAATATTTGTTCATTGACTAACTCTATATACACATATATACATATACATGCATGTGTTAAATAGATTCCACATGTATGATATATGTGTGTATGTATATGTATACACATAAATCTATATTGTGTGTATCTATGTATATAAAGCTAGTCAATGGATAAATATTTATTGAATATAATCATGGAGGTAATATAAGGCAATAATACATATATAGATACAGAGAGATACACATATGGATACATCATCATAAACCTTCAAAAGCTTCCATAACTACTTTCAGTTAATTTGCAAATGGCATCCCTATGACTTCAGGGATGAGAAAGAGGTGCTTTCCTCATGTTTTAGACTCATTACCATGTACTGAAATAACTTGGGAACTCTAGTTCCAAAATACATTAAAATCTAATGCCCACATCTAGGGATGCTGATATAATAGTCAGGGATAGATAATCACAATGCATTAGCAGAGCAGAGCTTTTAACATAATTTCTTTCCAAGGGAACTTGAAAAGAATTATGTCAAGGGAAATAGGGCCAATGCATTTTATAGGATTTGCTATGGACTTTTAAAAAGTCCTTCTGAAAGGTCAGATTAAATACATTAAAAAAATTATCCAGATTAGCTACAAAGTGGAGCCACATAGTCACCTTGATTAGAAACACGAGAGAACACAGAGGAAAGCATCACCAAACGTGCCATTTAAAAATTTTAATTTGATAATAGAAATGGCAGTTGAAATTTTCCTTTACTCACAGAGATCATCTTTTTTTTGCTCCTGGGGGCAAATGTAAACAAAGTTCTGAGCCAGCTATCCCAAGATAAAACTATGAGAAAATATTATGGTGTAAACAGATTTTCCACACACCCACAGAATGGATTTTGTTTCACTCTCTACTTATTAAAACACACAATGTTCCAGTCTGCTTCAGTCCTTAGAGGTCATCCTGATATTTAATTTTTCTCAGGCTGAAAATGTAATTTCACCTAGCTTTATAAAATACATTCTTTAGATGTACAACTAATTCATAGGCTATCTTATGCCTGAAAAGAGTTGGCCTAGTTAAAGCGAAAAGATGCCACAACATATAGATGAGATATTCTTACTATACAACATTTTGTAGATTAGCTCTGGGGCCGCAAAACTTTTCAAAACTGTGGGCAGGGAAGACAGTTCTCTCCCCTCTTGACCCTAGGAAGAGTAAATCTGCCCCATGCCTCCTGAAGCCTCTCATCTGTTCTATTCATGTTTTTTTCTTCTTAATCTCAATTTCACAAAGTGGTACATAGAACCAAGCACTGTGTTAGGCACAAAAGGACCTCAAGGGCTACATCTCTGGAGTATTATATTCAGTTCTGGACAATCTATCTTCTTTATTATACCATTCTTTTGGAATTTGTAAAATACCCCTCTTATCTTTTCATGTGCAAATGTCTTATCTTCCCAGCTGAATGATAAGTTTTTTATAGCCAATCACCGCATGGTATATTTCTTTGCAAAGCCTGTATCATCTTACATAGTTACTTGCCCATAGTAGGCACACAGTAAATGCGTGTTGATTGATTAGGGAGATCTGAATTCATTTTAGCACCATACAAGCCAAGAAAATATGTCTTCCTGGACAATGAAGACAAATATAATATATTTAGCTTTAAAATATTACTGTCCTCAGTGCAAACAGGCTAAAAATGTCACTCATAGCTGCTGCGATACTTGAGAGGCAATTGCTGGATGAAGCCTGGCATCACTGATCATCCTCACACATACCTGCCAAAAATCAACTCACTCCTGACTTGGATTAGACTGGAAAAAGGAACAAGAAGGCCAGGAATCGAATATCATTACTTATTCAGTACTAACTAGCTGCAGTGAAGCTGAGGCTGCCTCCGCTTGACACTCTCTCAAGGGACAACTTGAGGCTCAGATGGCTGGCACAGAACCCAGCCAATGACAAATATCACTAGGGAGGAGGTGATGGCTGGTCCAACTTGGCTTATACTCATTACAGAATGCAACAGGGGACTCAAGAATGGTCTGGACCCCAATACCAAAGAACAAAAATACATTCTTAGTAGCTCTCATCAATGGGGCCATGTGTAGACACTTATCTGAAGCTTTTATTAAACTGTACTGGTTGTTCAATAGGAAGCTGTCTGTACCATTCACTTGGTACTGATGCTACCTGTTATTATTTATAATCTTTTATATGTCTCTGTCTCTCCAAGTAGACTACGTACGAGGTCCTCAAGGGCAGAGGCTGTGCCCTAAACTTCTCAAGCCCAGATCCTTAATATAGTCTTGTCCTTGAATAAGATGTTTAGTGAATATGTGGTGATGATAGAGGGAAAGAGAGGCAATAAGCACTGTTATCCTGTTGGGGCAAACAGTAAACTCATATCATTCATTCCTTGATGTTTTATCAGTACTGCTGCACTTCTGAGGACAGTCACAGACAGAGACACAAAGACACAGACTGAAGTTATAGTGTGGGCAGGAGGAGGGAGCCTCGAGACTCTGGTGATGGTCTTAAAACTTAGTGGGGTTTGCAAGTCTTTTCTTTCTTTCTTTTTTGGCTGTTGCATAACTGGCACTCTAAAATAATCCAAGGGAGTCTGTGGTGGGATCATATCCCAACTTCTGCTCTCATTCAAGTCAGGTTTCTTTTTTCTTTTTTCTCCTTAAAGACTATTGAAAAAAAGAAACAGAAAAAGAAAGTATTGAAAACAATCTTAAGACTTGATTGACTTAGGAGACTAAAGGATGAGGCTGATGACATCACTTCCTGGTCACCTGGGTATAAAAAGCCACAGAAAGATTCCAGGTGCACTCTAAGGCTTGGCTATGGAAAACTAAGGGCAGCTGAATCAGCTCAAGACACCTATTCTCCAACTATGACTAAGCAAATTTCCTTTTGTTCTCCATTGAATGACCTACAAGTGTCTCGTTTTGTTCCCCAATTCAGCATACAGTGCCAGGGAACTAACCTGACTCAGGCCCAGCCCAAAACAGCATGGGGATTGTACTGCACCACCCCTTCCATGTGCAGTGTCTCACTGATGACATTTATCTTGGCAGGTCACAGGGCTTTAAAAACAACAACCACACCTGGTACCTGCAACTGTGGGCAGCAATGTGTGAAGACAGAACCAGCTGGAGAAGAAACCCTTTGTTCTTACTTCTAATGAGAAAAGCGGGGCAATGGAAAGAAGGGTCCAATCCCACCGTGATCAATTATTTCTATGATTTTTGAGGAAGTCAATTAACCTGTTTAGGCCATAATTTCATCATCTGTAAAATGAAATTCCTTTCAGTTCTAAGTCTATCCCACTATGAATCTAAGGATAATAAAAAAGTAGTTGTAATCAGTGTTCTTAGTCGGGGTCCATGAACTTTAAATATATAGACATAGATTGATAATGTTTAATATAAAATTTTAGAATAATCTCTTTGTTCTCTCTGAAGTAAACTCAGAGAGTGCCTCTTCCTATGTCAGCAAAAGCCAGCCAAGGCTGACTCTACACTCCTTAAGGAGACCTTTAACCTAAGACACTATATCTTGAATAATGAGACTTTCCTTTGATGAATAATGAGACTTTCCTTTGATGAATCTTATTATCTATAGACACATACTATGTTATGAATAATGGGACTTTCCTTTGATCTATAGACATATACTATGTTATGGCGTATTAATGATAAAGAAAATATAGACATCTTAGATCATAATTTCTATTGAACATTGTTTACGCTTTCCTATGTCAATTATCTGTTTAAGGGAGGAAGCCTACCACTTACTAGTGGTGGGGTTTCTTTCCTTATCACCGAGACATATGCTTACCCAGCTGGAATCCCAAGGCCTGACCAACATTACTTTGTTAATTGTCTTGTCTTACTAAATTTATGATTTGTTCAACTAGGAGAGTTCCTTTCTCACGGCAAAATGTATATAAACCAGAAGATTTCTGCACTGGGTAGCCAGAACATTTCTGGCTCCATAATGCATTATGTTACTGTTTTCTTTAATAGGGAATTGATCAATTAATTAATTAAATCATAAAATGTATGCATTAGCCTGTTGCCTTTCTTAACCAAGTTTTCAGGTCAACAAGATATATGTAGATACATCTATATCTCTCTCTTTATTTATATAGACATAGATACAGATATGTATATAGAGAGAGACAGATATAGATACAGTTGTAGCTACAGATGTAATAACAAAGGCAGATAACTGTATAACTTGTGAATAATGCACTTGCCTTAGCTGGGAGTAGGGAGAGATTTGGAGGGCAATAATTCTAAAGTTCAGCCCTAAAGAGGGGCAGAATACAAAAGGAAAGGAAAGAACACAGTGATCTAACCTGAAAGAAGTTAATGAGATCCATTCAGGGACATATGGATCATTACCAAGTTGGGTAGAGAGTTGGCAGAGTAGTAGTGGACTCAGAGAGTTTTTGGTGCCTGGTGGAGAGGAAGTGGATAAGAGATATAGTATCTAGGAGATTTAAAGCAGTTCAGCTAGATTTGTGATAAGCATTAAAAAAAAAAAAAACTAATTATACCGTGGATTAAGGAATACAATTAAAGCTACCTGGAATTAACTAGTAAAGAAGAAAAGCAAATAGGATTTTCATTATTCACATTCAATTCTCAACCTTCCTTTAAGATCCAGTTTCCTTACTATTTACTCCATTGAGTTTCTGAGTGGTAAGAAGGCTGGATTCTGAGCAGAGGACCTAAATTTGAATCCTTAGATTTGCTATTTACTTCCTGTGTGACATTACAATAGTGACTGGACCTCTTTCGACCTATTTTCTCATACATAAAATGAGGGGGGTGATCTCTTACTGTAGGTCCATTCTAGCTTTAAATCTATGGTCCAACTCTTCTCCTTCCTTGATTACTTAAAATTGTTAGATTATATATACCACAGAATTTAGCACTTCATTGTATATTAATCTTGCTCTGTTGTCTTATTGTGTCAAAGGTATTTTTCTTGTCAACACAACTATCAATCTGTCAGTAAGCATTTATTAAGTGACTCCTATGTTCCAGGCAAAGTGTTAGGTGCCTAGGTGATAGAAAAACAAAAACGAAATCATCTCTGTCCTTAAGGAGGTTATATTCTCCAGGTCATTATTGTATAATTTGTACACAAACATATACACAAAACAAACACTAGGTTAATTGCAGCTGGGAGGAATAAAAAAAGGTCTTGGGTAGAAGGTGACATTTGCACTGGACTGAGAAAGAAATTAGGGATTCTAAGAGGCAGAGATTCTAAGAATAGGGGACAGTGTACATGAGGGCTTGGTGATGGCAGATCTAGTGTTACGTGTGAGAAATAAGATTAGTTTGGCTGGATTGTGGAATGTTTGAAGACAAATAATGCATAATAAGGCTGGGAAAGCAGGTAGGAATCAGATTTTGAAGAGTTTTAAATGGTAAATAGAGGAATTTCTATTTAACTGAAGAACTAAGAGGAAACGATCAGAATCTGTTCAAGGAGGAAATAATTTCGGCAGTTTTACGGAGGATGGATTGGAGAAAGAAGAAAAATTAAGAGGCAATTCAATAGTTCATGTAAGAACTGATGAGGCCCAAACCAGGGTGATGGTGAAGTGAATGAAGAAAGAGAAGACATACACAGGAGAGGTGGTGGAGGGAAAGGTGAGAGATTTGGGAACTGACCGAGATATGTGGAGTGGGAGAAAACAAGACGTTACATGTGACTCTCAGGCTGCATACCTTAAAAACTAGAAGGATGGTAGTGTCCCTGGGAGAGGAGGGTAAGTGAGGAAGAGAGTAGGTTTAGAGAGAGAAAATAATTCTTTTTTTGGATATGTTGAGTTTGCAATTCCTATGAACAACCAGATTGAAATGTCCAAGAGATGATGTGACACTAGAATTCAGGAAACAGGCTAGGGCTGGAAATACCATTGTGGGAGGCATCTATATAAAAAATGATAATTGAAAATATGATTCCCCAATTGATAAATGGTCAAAGGATATGAATAGGCAGTTTTCAGAGGAAGAAATTAAAGTTATCGACAGGCATATGAAAAATGCTCCAAATCATTATTGATTAGAGAGATGCAAATCAAAACATCTCTGAGGCAACACATCACACCTATCAGATTGGCTAACATGACAAAACAGGAAGATGATAAATGTTGGAGAAGATGTGGGAGAGTTGGGACACTAACACTCCACATCATTGGTGGAGCTGTGAGCTGGTCAACCATTCTGGAGAACAATTTGGAACTGTCTAAAGGGCTACAAAAATGTGCATACCCTTTGACCCAACAATATTGCTTCCACCACTGTATTCCCAAGAGATCATAAAAATGGAAAAGGGTCCCACATGTACAAAAACATTTATAGCAGCTCTCTTTGTGGTGACCAAAAACTGGAAATCAAGGGGATGCCCATCAATTGGGGAATGGCTGAACAAGTTGTGGAAGATGAATGGAATGGAATACTATTGTTCTATAAGAAATGATGAACAGGAAGACTTCAGAGAGGTCTGGAAAGACTTATATGAACTGATGCTGAGTGAAAGGAGCAGAACCAGGAGAACTTTGTACACAGCAACAACCACAGTGTGAGAGGAATTTTTCTGATAGACTTAAGTCCTTCATAGCAAAGCAAGGACCTAAAAAATTCCCAATGAACTTTTAAGGCAAAATGCCTTCCTCATCCAGAGAAAGCACTATGGAATTGGATCACAGAATGAAGCAGATCATTCACGTTTGTATTATGTTTTGTTTTGTTTTATGGTTTCTCCCATTCATTTTAATTCTATTCAACATGACTAAGATGAAAATGTATTTAATAGGAACATATGTGTAGAACCTATATAAGATGGCATGCCGTCTCAGGTAGGGAGGAAGTAAGGAGGGGGAGGGAGTGGAAAAAATCTAAGATATATGGAAGTGATTATAGGACACTGAAAACAAATAAAATATAAAAAAAAAGAAAATATGAGAGATGTTGAAGTTGCTCAAAAAAGAGTAAAGGAGAAAGGGACCAGGAGCAAGGCTTGAAGTATTCTCATAGTTATGGGGATGATATGAATAATAATTCAGAAATGGAGATTAAGGAATGGTCAGTCAGGTAGAAGGGAGGGCAGGGCCATAAAAATCCAGACAAGCAAGAGAATCCAGGACAAGAGGATGGCCAAAAGCATTGTATATTTTTCTTGTATCCCTTTCTCCCCATCCCTATCTCCAAGTCCAATGTGAGGTAGGAAGAGTGTTAAATCAGGACTTGATTGATTACTT
Source organism: Notamacropus eugenii (assembly GCF_028372415.1). Lineage (NCBI taxonomy): Eukaryota > Metazoa > Chordata > Mammalia > Diprotodontia > Macropodidae > Notamacropus > Notamacropus eugenii. The sequence continues at coordinate 127,046,712 of NC_092875.1, read as the reverse complement.
AAATGTATAGCTCATGTTGATGGCTGTTAGGGGTAAGAATTTATCCATATATATATATATATATACATATATCTAATTATCCTTATAGATTCCAGTCTCCTTGAGGCTAGAGACTGTGTCTTATTTACATTTATATCCTCCCCCAATACCCTGAATAGTGAATTATATTTTTAAAATAATCATTTCAATAATTAGCACATTATCAATAATTTAATAATTACCATAAAAATTTATTGTTTCCATATTATTGATAATATACTAATATATTTTAATAATTAATAATGCATGTTTTAATAATTGTTTGTTGAATGAAGTTGAACGGGACATACTTGATTTGCACCAGGTCTCTATTCCCTGATGAGGATATGGCTCCTAGTCTTTGAAAGAATCATGCGAAGTTCAAGAAATTCCCATAATGAATTATTACTATACTACAAGATGTGATTAATATGATGAACACAGTAAAATTTAGGAAAATTTAGATGAACTGATGCAAAGTGAAATAAACAGAAACAGAATTATAATGACAAAGCATGATCTCAAAAGATATGAGAAGCTACCTCCACCACTTTCTTTGTTAAGGTGGGGGAATTTTCATTGAATATAGCATTAGATTTTTTAATACATATTGTTTAGTTTCTTCTGAATTTATTTTTTTCTTTTTAGTTATAAGGAAGAATAAAGCCTCTAAAAGGTAGAGAGGGGAGGAACACATTGGTAATGCACAGGTGATGTTAAAACCAAATATTTCAATATAAGGTTATTTAAAAGAAAAGAAACATTCCTCAAATTTACCCAGGACCTTTGTGCTACAAGTGGCTTTATCAATAGAGTATACATATGGAAAAGACAAAATTAAATAAAATAAAAATTGCTGACTTGGTACGATAACAGTGGAAAACCCAGCCAAAAGGGAAGATAGGACATATGTGGGCAAAACCTTGCAAGAAAAGTTGCAGGCTGAATAGCTGTCCCTCGATTCAATTCCTAATATACAAGAAGATAACCCAGGGAGAGCTCTGGAAGCTGCATGGTTCTAAAGGTCTTCCTGTGGCAGACAAATACATTCAACACTTTGGAGATGAGACCGAGAACCATCTCAGCAGGTTTATCAGGTGACTAGGGAGGCTTAAGAAAACTTTTAGTGAAAGTTTAGAAGTTGAGAAACCAGAGAAGTCTCCAAAGCCACACAAATTCCCAAAAAGGAAGAATTTGAAAACCTTTAAGATTGCAAAAACCAGATGCAACAAAGTGGAAACGGGATGTTCTAAACAAAAACGTTCCCAAATGCCTAAATTCTTAGTACTATATTAAGAAGCAGTCAAATGAAGAAGTATTTAAAATCAATCAGTATTTGAGGAGCTAATATTTGGTAGGTATAATACTTGCTTTGGGGAATACAAAAATAAATTATCACTCATTTTCCCTGCTGCCTCCCATGGCACATCCTGGTTGAACATAAGAATTGAGAGACTAAATCAGACTGTGGAAGCACATTTTAAAAAATCCCCTTTGCAGTAAAACTAAAAATATTGAGAAATAATATTTCACTCTAAAGTCCTATCCACAGTCATAGGAAAATCCCTTTGGATGGGTGGATGATAGGTTAGGACAGGGATGGGGGAATATGTGGCCTTCTACGTCCTTGAGTACAGCCTTTTGAGCCCAAGTTTTACAGAAGAAATCCTTTTACTTAGGGGATCTGTTCTGTGAAGTCTGGATTCAGTTAAAGGGACTTAAGGGTTAGGACATAAGAGGAAAAACAGATCCTTCATTAGGTGAATGGATTATTGGAATTTTGCAGTTGTTCTTCAGTCATTTTCAACTCTTCATGACCTCCTTTAGATTTTTCTTGGCAAAGACACTGGAGTGGTTTGCTATTTTCTTCTCCAGGTCTTGTTACAAGTGAGGAAATTGAGGCAAATACAGTGAAGTGACTTGCCCAGGGTCATAAACCTAGCAAATGTCTGAGGCCAGATTTGAACTCAGGAAGATGAATCTTCCCGATTCCATGCTTGGTGCTCTATCCATTGTCACCTAGTTGCCCTATTAAGGATGTTAGCCAAACTTAATTCTACCAACCAAAGTGACTGTCCCTAGCATCCACCCTTCTCCATCAAGAAGGGATTAAAATATTAGTGGAAAGGAGGAGGCACTTTGTTTAATTCCAACACAATATTAGTATTAATTGACTATACTTTGGAAAAAGCATTGCATTTGGAATCAAAGGGACTGGGTTCCAATCTCACCTGTGTCATTAGGCAAGTCATTGCACATCTCTTTGCTCTATGTTTCCCATCCATGAAATGAGGCAGGCTGGAGTAGATGATCCCTAAGGTCTCTTCCAACTTAAAATCCCTTGTACCCTAAATAGGTTTTAATCACTTCTCCCTTTTCTATTACCAATCACCACCCCCCCCAACAAATAGCATTCCTCCAGAATGGGATTCAAGTTGCAACTTCTACATTAAACATACAAGAGTCCCTTAGATTTTGAGAGCTAGTAATAACCTCTGTGGAATATATTAATATGGAAAACAGACAGATGGAAAAAGCTAGAGTCATTTTTAAGGATGCTTGATTTCATCTATTTCAATATTTCCAAGATTTCTCTTCTTATGTGATTTTTATTCAGGATTTTCCAAAGGTCTTACATAGAGAAGCCCCTCAATTTACTAGAATCTTCCTCTGGACCTTTTAATACTTCAAGGATGCAAATGCATCACTTGGGCTTCCATTCATCTCACCATCTAATGCCTCACTTCTCTTTTTCAAGTTCATATAGGTTCTCAGTATTACTTTATGTGCCACTGTACATGTGTAAATCATCACTGGTAATAGTGATGTTACAGCCTACTTTCACACACCCTAAAGCTTTCCACTGTCTTTTGGCTTACCTTTGATTTTGATTTACCATCTTCAAGAGAACATGAGTGTTAGTAATAATAATGAGAAAAATAATGATTACTAGTATTTATATGGTACTTTAAGGCTTACAAAGCCCTTTATAAGTATTAACTCATTCCTACAAGCTAGTAAGTGTCTGAAGCTGGATTTGAACTAAGGTCTATCTAACTAACTCCATGTTCAATGCTCTTTCCATTGTGTCACCTACCTGATAAAATGACCTCTGTGTTAGTGGACAATTTGAAATTACTGAAAATACTGCACTAAATATGTTCCAACCTAAGAACATCTTAATGAATTCTGGGCCCAGCTCAGTGTCTATCCTTTACACCTATCATATTTATAGAGATCAACGGAGAGATTTAGTTATTCATAGATATATGCAAATACACATATACACATAATTAAAGAACCGCCACCCAGCTGCATGTCAGAATTGGAGCAATCTGTTTTTCATTCGTTTTTACCTTTAACTCTGCCATGAGGAGAAAGATGTGATCTCTTTGAAATCTTTCTGCAAATATTCTATGTACACAGAGTATCTGGTTAAATTCTATGTAAAAATTATTTTACTTCTTCCTCTTAAAAAAGACGCTGACCCATAAGCTAAACTTATTGCATTGTTAAGGTGATCTATTTACTTACACTCATCCCAATCATTTCAACATAAAATGACTAAATACCTCATGAAATGTCTTGCTGCCCTTGAACAAATGATGAAGTCAACTTCTCCTTTTTTCAGTGGTCCAAGAAGAACAAGAATGCTATCCGTACATAGGAAAGCAGCTACTTTATGCTTTCTGGTTTCATTTATAGCAAAGATTTCAATTTGGATTTGGTTCAGTTTTTCCCAGGCATATGTCAACACATTAGTCATTAGACAGAGTTTACTTATTAAAAGTAATATGATAGAATGCCCAAAAAGTATTCAAAAATAATGCTGGCCTTGGAGTCTGGAGACCAGGATTCCCATCTTAGCTTTGCTACTTGTTATAGGTCCCCCATCAAGTTACATACCCTCTGTGAGCCTCAGTTTCCTTATGTGCAAAATGGAGGTATGCCCTACCTACTTTAGAGAGTTGTTACTAGGAAAGTACATTAAAAACATATTAGTTTGGAATTATTTTATATGACATTCTATAAACTGATTCAATATGCTACTAGTGGGGAATATAAATTAGGATGAAGAGTTATTCTTTAAATATTAATGAGAAATATGTTGAATGAATATACAGACTGTCAAATAAAATAACAAACATCCACAAACAATGTACTAGATGCTGGGAAGTGTCAATTGTTACTCTATATAATATTAATTAAAGAACATCAGATTTGGAGTCAAAGGACATAGGCTCAAGTCCTGGCTCCTTCTACTTACTGTCTGTGAGACTGGCCAAGTCACTTCATGGCTCAGGGTCTTAGTTTCCTTATCTATAAAATGAGGGTATTGAACTACATCAATGATGTCAAATTCAAATAGAAACAGACTCCCAAGGGTGGCATATTAGCTTAGAAACCACAAATTACCATTATTTATGTTGTGTTACAAGTTTATCTCTTCTGCTAAACATTTCCCAATTACATTTTAATCTGACTTGGGCTATACTAACTACCAGGAGTTTGACTTCTCTGTATTAGGGGATTAGAACAGTACCTTTGAAACTTAACTTTATGGTTCTATACTTTTATATTAATATATAGATCATTGCATACATTGTACTCTTAAGAATTCCAACATTTGAGAGGCAGCATGATGTGGTGGCCATTGAGCTGGGCTTGGGCTCATAAAGCCAAGAATTTAAGCCCTTCCTCTCATACATATTGCTGGTGTGAAGCTGGGAAAATCACTTAATCTTATGGTGTTCTAGAAAATTTAGTCTTTAGACTAAGTTACAGAATAGTCAATCAATCAAGAAATATTTGTTAATTGCCTACTGTGTGCCAGACAGGCCTAGTGATGAACTGTCCATACAAGGAAAGACAAAAGATAGTCCCTGTCCTAAAGAAGCTCACATTCTGGGGGCAAGGTGGGGGAGGTAATATGTAAACAATTATGTACAAACAAGCTATACACCATCTGAACAGGAGTAGGCACTAGCGTTAAGAGGGACTGACTATGAAAGACTTCTTGTAGAAGTTGGTGGAACCTGAAGGAAGTCAAGGAATCATGGAAGCCAGGCGGTGCAGATGAGAAGACAGAACATTACAGGCATGGAGGATACTCAGAGAATGAATGCTCAGAACTAAGAGATGCTGTTGGTCCTTCGTTTTCAAAGAGGACCAATGATATCACCGAGTGATGCCTTGACTTGCCCTTGAATTGGATTTAAGTGAGGCAGGCTGCGCAAAGCTGTCAGCCTCATTCTCTCTTCCTGAGTCATTGAAGTCTGACAGCAAAACCACAGCCAAGAGGGCTGGCAAAGGGCTGGTCTGCAGTGGATGACCTTGGCATCTTCAATGTCTGAACAAGTTCTAAGCACTTCACAGCACCTACTTCAGCAGCCTTCATGGCTGTTGGAACGAATTGTTTTCATCCATCCATTTCACTGGGGAAAGTCTTCATATCTTTGGGGTAGACATCCCTCTAACTCACAGACAGGTTTGAAGGCTGTCAGTTACCCTCAATCAGAATTAGCCCTGCTGCTGAGATGATTTTATCATAGTATTAGCCACTACACATGTTACAGTTTCTTGGAGCCACAGGTGAGAGTCTGGTGACCAGTGGGCACCAAAGGTGAATGAGCAGCCCTGAAAAGGGCTCAGTAAGCCCTCACATCTGAGGTGTTCATCCTTCCTGAACAGCAAAGGAGACAGTATCATTGGATCTAGGAGTACGTGGAAAGATCAGGGTAAATTATGAAGGGCTTTTAGGACAGGACAGGATTTAATATTTGATCCTGGAGGTAACAAGGAACCACTGGAGTTGACTGAAGAGAGGGGAGGGAGGTGACGCAGTCAGACATGCAGTTTAGAAAAATCCCCAATGAAGATGAGAATTCGTATAGGAAAAATTTCCTCACTAGGAATTTCCTTCACCCGTAAAACCACAACTTGTAACACTCTTATTCCACCCTCCAAAAAAAGCATCATTAATTTGTCACTATCTGCACTATTACAGAAGCAATCTGGTGTTCATCACTACAACAAGATGAAAGTGAGTAAATAAGTAGCATTGTTCATTGGCTCTAAGCTCCCTTTTGCCTAGTAAGTACTAAATACTTTTGTCAAATTAAAAAAAATGCTCTAAGAACTACCTAATTCTTAGTATGTTTTGCTCTCTTCTACCATTCTTCTATCAAGGAAGCAAAGGAGACTTGCATAGGATCAAGATCGGTTTCATGCTTATGCATGGGTTACCATGGCCAAAAATATTAATCACCTGTTCACTCACATTCTGGGGATGAACCTCTTCTAACTGTGTTAGAAAAGCCCTAGTCATTTCTAGGCATACACTGGAATAGAGGAGCTGAGGATGCAATGAATCCAATATCCCTGCCCTCAAGCACTTTACAATCTAATTGGGAAAAGAAGCCAGGCACACATATGGCCAAACAACAATAATACATTATAAATAAAATACATTAAGTGCAGAGGAAAGGCACACCATGATACAAGAGCTCTGACTGGTAGAAACGTCAATAAAGGGGTTCATGCAAAGAATTGGCACTTCAGCTGCACCAGGAGGAACTGAAAGGATTTTAATAGGAATAAAGGGAAAGGGGTGGGGGCGAGGGAAGTATGCAGATTTTGGTTACATGGTGTTTGAACACCCAGACATCTGTGCCTGTGAACTGTTTTGCCCAACTATCAACTGTGATACTTGCCTTTTTGCAACAAGAGTGTTTGATTGAGGAGTGTGACATACAAAATGAAGACACCAAATCTTCTCTATACAAATTCCTATTCTCAGTTTTAAACATTCACTTTTTCACAAGAAAAATTCATTTTGCTCTTGTCAAAATTAATGATTTAAAAAACCCCACTGGCTAATCTCACTTCATGACATATGTGTAGCCTTTCAGGTAGGGAAACAATTACTTTTTCTGGCATTTCCATGGGGAAAGGGACTGGACTTGTGATTTTATTAGTATAGAGAACTCTCAGATAAGTTAACTCCCTGTACCCAAGGAAGGTGGAAACTTCTCTGTAGCTTGTATCTTAGAGAGTTGCCCAGCATACTGAAAGGTTAAGGTATTTCTTCTGATTCACTGAAACAGAGAATCACAGGATTTGAGAACTGGAAGGGACTTCAGAAGTCATCTAGTCCAATCTAACTCACAAAATCCTCACTATAACATAGCCAACAAGCAATCATCTATGTTTAGCTTGAAGACTTTAAATAAAGCAGAAACTCAATATCTCCATGTCCACTTTTGGACAACACTAATTTTTAGGAAGTTTTCTTGATATAGAGCCTAAATTTGCCTCTTTCCAACTGACATCTAGGGTCAAATAGAGTAAGTCTAATTTTTCCTCCACAGAAGATCCATTAAAATACTTGGAAACAGTTATACAACCTTTGAATCTTTTCTTCTCCAAGCTAACCATGCTTAGTTTCTCCACTGATCCTCATGACATTGTCTCTTCACCATCCTGGTTGCTCTCCTTTAGACACTGCTCCAGATTATCAATGAACATCTTCAACTATAATGCCTAGGACTTAACATAAAACTCCAAATGAAGTCTGGCAAGGGCAGAGTACTATGAGACAGTTACATTCCTATGCCTGTCTATACTGTCTGTCTTAATGCTGTCCAAGATCATATTAACATTTTGGTCACCATGTCATAATGCTGATACATATTGCTACATTGTTTCCAGTGGATATGGTTAGAAAAGGAATGAGCATTCATCTCATGATAAGGAGTGATGATGGAATATTATGGAAGGATAAGGACAAGACTTGTACAAGATAGGAAGGCATGGATGAGACATAATTTCAAATGATGTAATGCCCACATCAAAGGAGCTGTGATCTCATTATCTGCCACTGACATATCTGACTATAAATCTAAGCAACTTCTTAGGTATAAGTCATAATTGGTGATGAGTCCTTCAAGCAGATTAAAATATAACTTGGAAATGTTTAACAAAATAAATAAAAATACAATCCAACATAGATAATGTTAATTTGAGGTTTTCCAAGTCAATATTCAGGCCTCTTTCCACTAAAAGTTAATATCATTGTTCTACTGACTACTTAAAACACTCCATGTATTACTCCAACTCCTTTTGACTTCTACGAGTCTTTTTTTTATGTGATCACAGTGCTCCATGATTCATTGCCATGTAGCATCCATCATTGGGAGAATAGTGCTGCTAAAAAGATGGTCACTGGTGGCAGGAAAGGATCTTGGGATCTCTTTTGTTACCATGGCTTCCCTAAGACTTTGTGACCACTTCTGATAAATGGCAGAGAAGGAAGTATTACTAGTTTTTCTTAAAGGCAATGGAAATGATATCAATAACTCCTGACACTCATATCTCATTTCTCATCTCTATACAATCTGTATTAAAATAGTCTACATATACATCAAATGTAGCTTAGATGAAAGAAGGAAATGGCCATTTTTAAAATTACTTTTTCTTAGCAGGTGACATCTTTACAGTCATACAACTGGTTGACTAAAAGATATAGAGAATACAAGGTTTCATCTTATTTATTGTTTGTTGATTGTTTTAATTTGATTCAAAGGAGCAAAATGCAGCTATAAGAACTTTTTTCCAATGTCTCCATACATTAAGATCATGTATGTTACATGAAGATCACTTCTGTGATATTAAACAATTACCTGAGAGGGTATCCCTCTCAGGTAATTGTTTAACAATCCTCTGATAATCAAAAACAAGTCAAAACGGGGAGGTGTATTACAACCACCAGCCATAAGCTGACCAGATAATAGATTTAAAGCTGGAAAGGACTTTAGAGGCCATATATTCCAACCCATTTATTTTTAACAGATGAAGAAACTGAAGCTCATAAGCCTCTTTCTTGTTACCACCAACACAGAGGATGCTGCACTGAGTCTAAAAGGAAGTCATCACAAATGGCAAGGTCTTACAAATGTCCATATCTACATGACATTGGGCTGATTTCACTGAGCCTCCAAATACTAAAAAGCTGATCCAAAGAGATTCCACAACCACTCAAAATATATTCACCTAACATTCCACCCAGGAAAAAAAATCAAAAGGAAGAAAGCATATTGCCTGGACTATGACATACAATTAGATGGAGAATTTATTGAGCAAATTAATCACAACCACTATCTCGTAAAGATACCATAAATGGAAAATAAACTGGGTCCAGAATTTAGTAGGAGGAAGAAGGTGAATTGGTTTGTATTTGTGAAATTCTAGTGCAATCCAAAAGCTTATATTTTTAAAACCAAAATTCTCCTGGTGGTGCGACATGGCTCGGGAGAATTATGGAATATCCTACCTCTGAAAAACCAAAACTGAGTAACTCGAAAAGCAATGTAGAGATGTTTGGTGGGCATAAAGAAGCTGCAGTACAATATTAACAATGCCTTACCTGACAGAGTGGAGTGAAAACATAGGGGTAGCAGTAGGGTAAGGACCTGTGACTTCGTTAGTCTAAGAGGATCCAGAAAATTTACAATTGAAAATAGAAGGGGGTTTGTTATATTTTGCAAGTGTATAATAGAAATAAATATTAAAAGAAAATTAAAGTAAAAGTCTGAATTATATGGACAACAGGAAGCTAATTGAAGACTTCTATCAGAGGAGCCACAGAAGCTGTCTACCTATAAACTCTAGAAGAATGATGTTGCATGAGCTCTAGTCCAGCATCATAAAATGTATAGTGTACTGGATGTCACACAGGCATCTCAAACTTAAAATGTTTAAAACAGAACTCATTATCTTACCCTATCCTCAACCCAAATCTCTTCCCATTTGAACCTGCCAAAGATGATGCAGCAAAAATGAGACTGAAATCCATGGCCTCTGATGTCCAGTCCATGCTCTATTACTGAGGCTGAGGTAAGGAGTATGATTATCTATCTATCTATTTTTCTATCTAGTTAGCTTTGGGCCACGAAAAGGATATATGAGGAGTTTGTCCTACTTCTCCTACTAGGTAACCAGAGACCAATTAGAGATAATTTCATGGTGCTTTTAAAAATGAAATTACTTCTTTATTAAGCTGTTGAATAGATAAAACTGAAAGTTAATTTCCAAGCCTAAACTAGTTTAAGGGAATCTGCTTGTAAATATCATTTAATAACATTCATTTATTTCTACTGGGAGAAATGAATTCCCTGTGAGAAGCCTGTCCTCTTATACTGGTTTCGAGAATATCACTGCATACTTGCCACCTGGGTTTCCATTTTTCCATTTGGTAAAAACTCAAAAATATTCCACACAACTCTCAGTACCCAATATCTGCCCCACAATTCGGATCTGAAGAAGGTAGGGATTTCTTTCTCTCTCGTTGCTCTCATCTCGCCTAGACCACCTCCCTCTTCCTGGTTTCCCTATTTCCATTGGTGACGCCATCATTTTTCAACCATTCAGTCTCAAAAATCTCAGTCATCTTTAATTCTTTATCTCTTCCCAACCCTACTCATATAGAACCAGTAAGAAAATACTGGTAATGCTTTCTTCCTATTTCTGGCTTTATATACCTTCTTCTGCTTTCCTAAAACTGCTACATTAGCTTGGTACCTTGTGCCTTACTTATTGCGACAGTCACCTAACATACCTTCCTGCTGCCAAGTTCTCCCTTCTTCAAACTATGAAAACCATTTTGGGGAAGAAGGGTGGATGGAGAATAGAACCTGTGACTTCATTAATGAATGGGATTCCTAATGAGGAAATACTCAAACTCCCTTGATTAATACTAACAGTACTCTCTCTACTCTTAGACAGCTGTATGATGCACTAAGGGATTAAATAATTGGCCCATTGTCAGGTGAAACTTGAATTCAGATCCTCTTGACTCCAATGCCAGTTCTCTATCTACCATCCCAGGGTGCCTCTCATGAACAGTAGACAAATATTTCTAAAACACAGCCTAGGTCCCATCACTTACTTGACCAGAAGTCTTCAATAGCTCTCAAATGACTAAAATAAAAGATAGACTATCATGAGTTTTCAGTATGAGAAAAGCTCTGCAGATCATCCTACTCCAACCCTTTAAATCTCCTCTGTAACATCCCAGATAAGTGGTTGTCTAGTTTCTGCCTGAATACACCTAGCAACAACAGTCATAAAGTTTATTTTGAAGCCTATGCTACTTATTTATAATGAGCAAAAACATATTTCCCTGCATCTTTCATCTAATCCTCCTTCTGTCTTCTGCAACTACTTTGAATATAATCATTCCTTCTCTCAGAGTGGATAGCACCATAAATATTTGGAACCAGTACTATGTCTTCCCACACTTACCTTCTCTAGGTGAAACATCCCCATTCCTTTAATCCTCATAAGACATGGTTTTAAGCTCCCATACCACACCTCCTCTGGATTCAACCAACACATCTATATCCCATTTTAAAGCATGTCACCCAGAACTTAATATCCTAGATGTGACCTGAGCGTAACAGAACTAAGAACTATGAAAGTCAATTATGTCATATTATAGATGACTTCCTAAACAACAAACCCTGTCCCTCTCTCTCTCTCTCCCTTCCTCTCTCTCTCTCTCTCTCTCTCTCTCTCTCTCTCTCTCTCTCTCTCTCTCATTTCAGTTCCACATTATAGACTGCCTTGTTGATGTCTCCCCCTAGATGTTCCTGAGTCTCTCAAGCTCAAAATGTTTACAACTAAATTCATAATTCCACCTCTTCTTCAACATTCACTATTTCTATTGAGTACCCACCACTCTCCTTCAAATCATGAAGCTTTGTCAAATTAGAATCATCCTTAATTCTTTACCATCCCTTACCTCCCAAATCCAAACAGTTGTTAGGCTTTGGTTCTGCCTCCACAACATCTTTTGCACCACAACAAACTAATGTGGAGAAGCAGAGAAAGGTATATGAAGCCACCACCACAGCGGACTACTGCCTTTATGGCTTTTTTTTCTTCAAATCTCTCCCCTTACCATTCTCTGTGACACATAGTTGTCAAATGGATATGCCTAAACCATAGATCTGACCATGTAACTCCTTTGCTCAAAAAGTTTCATTGGCAGCCTTTAAAGCACTAACATTCTAGTTTCAACCTATCCTTCTGGATTGATTTCATTTTACTGCCCTTCACCCATTCTATACTCCAACCAAACTGGTCTACCCATTGTTCCCCATATAAGAAGTTTCTCTGTGCTTCTACATAAGCTGTCCCACAAGCCTTGAAATCTCTTCCTTACTCCTTCCACTTCTTGGAGTCCCAAGTTCTCAGGATTGTTCAGATGACGCTTGCTACAAAACGTAGTTGTTACTATTCTCTCGTATCTTCCTCAGGTACTTTGTACTTTTTTGAATTTTTTTTTATTATTATCTGTCTACATGCTGGAGCTGGAAGGGATCTTAAAGGTCATCAAGTCCAATTTCATCACTCTACAGATCAGTAAACTGAGAGACAGAAGTGTGGTTAAATTATATACCTATGGTCACACAGCCAGTAGGTATCTTAGGTCATCTTCTACAGCCATGGTCCCTAAAAACACAGTGCCACTTGGACATTTCTGGACACAAAATGTGTCTGTGCTTCATTCATCATTCAGTGTGCCAAAGGAAAGGGTTAGGCTGAAGCCCAAATCAAAGCTAAATGTGTTCATACTTGCAGGGGCTTCTTTCCAATGCCATCCCCAAACACACCCAGATGCTCCCATTCTTGTTTTCTCTTGCCCAATCCATTTTGGCCTTAGATCCAATTTTCTCATGGCATCAAATTTCTTTACAAAAATTCAGATTTCAGTTAATCAGTGAGCATTACCTATTGAAAGTCATTGTAAAGGAAGGACAGGGTTTGATGACAGATGGGAGAGAGAAAATGGATGACAGAATTTTAGACTTGGAAGACAGCTCTGCGGCCACTGAGCCCAACCCATATATAAAAGATAATTTCCACTACAACACACCCAATAAATGGTCATCTAGTCTCTTTCTGATGAGCCCTGAGGAGAAGCCCACCATCTTTACTTGACCCAAGATCAAATGCATAAAAATTCTGTATTCCTTGAATCATTTATCATCCAGTCTAATACTCAATTCCTATGACCCAATAGTCACCTGGCTTGGACCATTGGCTCTTCACCATCCTATTCAGTTTCTGAGTTATCAATGTCCTTCCTAAATTCTGATGCTCAGAAGTGAATTCAGTATTCTAGATGTGGTCTGACCAGGGCAGAACAGAGAGGGTCTACAATCTCATTACTGGAGGAAGCTACACAGCATTTTAGGCTGCCACATCATGCTGCTAACTTCTGTTGAGCTTATAGTTCATGTTCACTAAAACCTTTGGGTTGTTGTTGTTTTTCAGACAAACTGTTAGTGACTAACCATGCCTCTCCTATTTTCTAACTGTGAACATGATTTTTTAATGCAAGTGTTAAGATCTGACATTTATCCTTGTTAAAGTCATCTTCTTAGATGCCATCTAATGTCATAGCCTGACAAGATTTTTTGGGGAATCTGACACTGTCATTCAGTGTATTAGCTATCCCTCCTGCTCTGTGTCCTCTGAAACTCTGATGAGCATACTATCTATGACTTTATACAAGCAACTGAAAAAAATATTAAGGAACACAAGGCAAGTCCAAATCCATGGGCCAGATGGATGGTCCAGTGATAGAACATTGGGCCTGCAGTCAGAAAGATCAGAGTTCAAATCTGCCCTGATAGAATTACTGTGACCCTAGCAAGTCACTTAACACTTATTTGCCTCAGCTTCCCCAACTGTAAAAGAGGAATAATAATTGCACTTCTTCCTAGGGAAGTTGTGAGGATCAAATGAGATATTTCTAATGAAATTAGATTAGAAATTAAAATAGATTGCACACTCCTTGAGAGCAGAAACAACTTCTGCTTTAATCTGTATTTGTATCCCCAGTTTACTGAATGTTGACTAAATGCTTAGCCAATGTTGTTTAGTTCTGTTGGACTCTGTGACCCTGGGGCTCCACACTGTACCAATACTGTCCACGGGGTTTTCTTGGCAAAGATACTAGAGTGGTTTGTCAATTACTTTTCCAATGGATTGAGATAAAGAGAGACTGACTTGCTGAGGGTCACGTAGTTAGTGTCTGAGTCTGGATTTGAACTCAGGTCTTCCTGACTCTAGGCCTAGCACTCTATCTATTGAACCAGCATATAGTAGGTGCTTAATAAATGTTCATTCCCTTTCTTCCCTTCCCTTTGGACAGTCCATCAAAGTCCTCTTACCATTGACACCAGATCATTAGTGGCTACTTTTTTAATTCAAATATTCAGCTGGTACAAAATCCAACTGATTGTCTCTCCACAAGCATTTATTAATATTCCATGTGCCAGGCAGTTTGCTAAGCACTGTGGATACAAAGTGGGTAAAAAATAGTTCCAGTTCTCCAGGAGTTCACATTCATATTGAATTATCATCAAGAACACCAATGTATTTTCCAGAAAAAAAGTCTGAATTACGTTTTTCAAAATTAGGAAAATTGCAAATCTTATTGACCATGTCTGTAGCACAAACAACCAAAAAGCTGTCAAAATTATTTTGTACCAGTCTGACCATTATACTCCTCTGTTATATAAACTCCAGTGGCTCCCTATTAACTAAAGTATCATTTTGCCTTTATCTCATCCTTTCAAAATGTCTATTTTTGTGTAAGTTTTATAATCCACATTATTCTTATATGGTACAATAATGCATGGATACAATGTACAAATAGGTACATATAAAATTATCAAGTGTATACTCGCTTTTTCTCTTATGAAGAATTTGTTAATGATTAGAGACGAGTATCTTAGGGCATCCTCAGGAATTGGCTTCACCTGTTTCCGAGTTTAGTCACGGAATGGAAGGTTCACGGAAGAATAGCCAGAAACGGTATGAGCTTCAGGCTGATCTTTTGGGGAGATCGCTGACCCCCAATCTTATTATCCCTGACTCCAGTTCCTTGTAGTTAAGGCCTTAAATACAAGAGAGACTTTACTTTTACCATGCCAGCCTTTGTGTAATGGCATTTTAGTGGTTTTTCTCTTTAGTTCTGTAATTCCATGAAGTAGTCTTCATTGCTATTAGGTATTCTTTAGAGGAGACAATAGCTAGAACCTTTCATGTAGTCATTTGACCTACAAGCTGTACCCCCCTCTTTCCACAATCCCTCCAGTATTGGCTATCCTGATCTTTTGGCATTTTTGAATTTATTGGATGGGGGATAAAACCTCAGATTTGTTACAATTTGTATTTCACTTATTATTAGTGATTTTCTCATAGAGAGTTATTAAAAGTTTACAGCTCTCCTTTTGAGACATGATTGATGATACTCATTTGTTCATGCTTCAGAGAATGGCTCATCATCATGTTTCTTTCAATTCTCTTAGGTTAGTCATGAATATCAGACCCTTACATGAAGATTCCCTTTTCTCCAACTGACAGCTTCCTTTCTTATCCTGGCTGGATTCATTCTGTTAATGCAAAAGCCCTTACATTTCATACAATCAAAACTATGTATGTTATCTTTTGGGATTCCCTCTTATCTCCTGTTTGGTAAAAAAAAACAACAACCAAAAAAAACCTTTTCCATTAGTCATAGCTATGAAAGAAATCTGATCATTGTTCTCTACCAGGGGTGGGGAGGGCCATGAACTTACATAGTCTGGTTGTTAATATCTTCTCAATATCTATATTAAACGTTGAGTTCTTGCTGTATTCCTATTAGATACCTTTGAAAATCATGATTTTCCCATTTGTTCACTTTTGTCTCTTTACAATTTCATCTTTCAGACTTCCCATCCCTTTTGGGCCAAACTATTCTATAGAATTATTAAAGGAAAAGTGGGTATAACCTTATCAGAGGTCTTCAAACCCTCAGTGGCTATTTGAGGGGAATTTTGTAAGAGTAGATTCTTGTTCAGCTATAGACTGACACAGATGGTCTCTTAATGTCCCTTCCAATTATGAGATTTTGGTATTCTCTGGCCTCTCGTACTATAAACCGATTCTGCTCCTTTTTGTACTCGTCTTAGGCACTCACACTGTCATTTGTATTATACTTTTACATGTATCTAATCCCCTATATAAGGTTCTTAATGTCTTATTCTTCTTGGTGTCTCTCCCCCTGATAACTCCCTCCAGCACTTAGCTCAATGAATTTAAAATAACAACAATAACAATAAAAGATAGAAAGATAGAGAGACAGACAGATGACAGATAGCACTTTCAGGACTCCAGAATGTTTTATGTACATTATTTCATTTGGTCTTCATAACAATCCTATGAAGTAAGTAATATAATCTTAACTGAATGGATGAATGAGCGTCCTGAAGGCTTGGAACATATCTTACAGTTCTTTCATTTTCTACACAGAATCTAGGCCTAAACTAAGCATACAGTAGGTATTCAATAAAATAGTTGTTAAACTGATTGACTATGATGGTGTTTGATAAAATGGTATCTGATTAGGACTCATTCTTTTCCTTCCTTCCTTCCTTCCTTCCTTCCTTCCTTCCTTCCTTCCTTCCTTCCTTCTTTCCTTCCTTCCTTCCTTCCTTATTCCATTCCCCCTATCCACAAAGAGTATCATAACTTTACCTGTAGCTGTTCTGCCCAAAGGAAGGTAAATTTTGATCACTGAAACTTTTTATTCTTAAGGACCATACCTCAATCATAAATCAGTCTGGCTTTCATTGGCCAACAGTAGTTCTCAGGCCAACCCCAACTGGGTCACTGTTTGGGCCCTGATTGGCTCAGAGTGAATGTAAATATCAATTGTTTCTGGTTGGGTCAGAAACCCTGAGGGTCTTTCCCTCCCAGACTTAAAATTTTTTTGGACTAGGTAAAGAGGCCATTCTCTGTCTCATTTCTTAACAGCCTTAATCACTGAATGGGCATTGCTTCAGTCAAGCTGAGACCTGTTAAAGACATTAGCTTAAAAAGGTCAAGGTCTTCTACCGCATAGAGGGCAATCTCCAGTTGTCAAAGATATGGCTAATGGACCTACATGGCTCAAGAAGAGAAAATGAGGCTCATGACTTTGCACAGTCCTCCCTCCCTTAAATCCAGTTCACTTGCATGTCATAGCATCACCTACTTGAAGTAGTGGTCCTCTTCAAAAAAGTCAAATATTTTTATTCTTATTAAAATATTACAGGATACTTTTCTGTTCAGAGGGATATAATTTGGAGATGAAAAGAGATGGGAAAATAAAAGAAAAAATTCATAATCACAGAATATCAGAGATGGAAGAGTCTAACCTATAACTGAATAAGAATCTTCCTTCATCCAACCTAACAAGTTGTTACTCAACTTTCACCTGAAAAGGAAAATCTCTTGGCAGAGGGGATCCACTACCTCCCATGGCAGCCATGCCACTTTGGGGTGGCTGAAACTGTTAAGAAAGTTACATTAGTCTTTCTGAAACTTGCATCCATTGTTCTTGGCTCTGCCATCTGGGGCCAAACAGAACAAGTTTAGTCACCTTTAGACATCTATTAAGACAATCCCTCCTCCTTCCTCTAGGCTAAGTACACTCAAATCCTTCCAAATACAATATTTCAGAAATGGTCTAGACTTAGACAGGGCACAGTATAACAAAACTAAAATCTGCCTGATCCCAGACTTTATCTGTACCTCACTTAATGCAGCCAAAAATCACATTAGGGTTTTTGTTTTACTCATTTACTATGTCAACTCATGTTGGACTAGCTTCTACTAAACACCTCAGATCTTTTTTTCAAACAAATTACAGTCTAATTGTGCCATGCCATTTTTAAGCTAGTGAAGTTCATTTATCTGGAACCCATGCAGATTTTGCATTGAGTGGTTAAATTTCATCTCCCTGGTTGTAGCCCATCATCTAAAGTTCTGTTTGGATCTTGACCCTTTAATCCATGGGTCCAGTTTGTCTTGTCCATTCAGAGAGCTAAAAAAAGGTTTTGTTTTTTCGTTTTATATTTTGAAATAAAGTTTTACTGTGTTTTAAAACACAAAAAAGCCCTCCTTAACACAAGATTGTTCAAAAATAGGGATAGGCTGTATTTAGCTCTCAGGCAGGAGTTCATGACTCCTGTTCTAATCTCCCTCTCCCAACTTTGTGACAGTTTTAAATCTGATGAGTATAACATGTATGATTTTATTCAAGTCATTCATTAAAATAGGATGTGACCCACGGTGGGCCAGAAAAACTACCTGGGGTATTGTACTATAGACCTTCCTCCAAGTTCTTGTCAAGGTATTAACGGATATTAGTTGGATCTAGTCTTTCAACCAGAATCTATCTGGCTGCACTGGGGGCCATCTCTCGTCATCCTGATTTATATCTTACCACTAGACTCAAATGGCTCTGGAGGAAAAAGTGAGGCTGGTGCTCTTGCAGAGCCCTCCCTTACTCAAATCAAAGTGAACTGCAAGTATGTCATCATCTCCCTGATGCCACAGTCCTCTGAGTATGAAGGGCGAACAAGAACAATCTGGTTGCACTGTTATCTAGTTCCATCCCACCATCTTAGCTACAAGGAGAGCGTGAAACATGAAGAGTTTTGCTGAAACCTAAAGGAAACTATAACTACGGTATTCCCCTAGTTTGTAAGTCAAAAGGAAGGGAAGCTAGTTTTTCATAAAGGCACCTTGGAGTCAATGACCCTTGACTTCCTTCAAGACTCAACTCAAATATTACTTTCTGCAGGACTTTCTTGGTCCCTGGGAGAGCCTTCTTGTCTATGATTACTTTCCATCTACTATTTCCAATAATTTATGTGTTGACTGTCTCAATAATCTTTAAGGTCCCTGAGGTCAAGGACTATTTTTGCCTTCTTTGTATCTCCAGTGTTTAGCACGATGCCTTATAAACAACAGACAATTAAGAAATGCTTACTCACAAACTAATCATATTCCTTAGTAGTTTTTTTTCTTTTTTAGAAACTTACCACCCAGCAGGATTCACAGGAGCTACCGTCCTCAATGTTCCTGTAGAATATAAGTAAGCACCTTCCAAGAATGATTGCTGAATTGACTTAATCTTTCTGTTTTCCAGGAAGTCTATCTGGGCTTCATATTGGCCAAATTCAGGCTGAAGTTATGAGATCTTCCTCCTTTTCTTCTACAGCTCTAGGAGGGCCTCCATCCAAGAAAAACTCCTAGAAAAGCTGTTGTACAGGAAGTGCTCTGGGTGTTGGAAAGACAACATGTACTGGAAACTACTAATGACCAAAGAGCTCACTCAGATGGAAGAGCAATGACCAGTGGGTAAAAGTTTTAGCATTCACTGAAGACAACCTAGTCATAAAGGTGCTAGGATTCAAAACCAATTATCGATAAGTCACTCGCAGGTAAACTATGAGCTGAATATAATGGCAATGAATTATCAAGAGTCATGTTGGGACTAAAGCAAATGATGCATCTCTGTGAGTTGAGCCCTAGGCTTATATAAATCCATTAATTACCCAACAGCCAAAATTAGGGTAGAGAGACCCAGTAATAGGAGGAGAGAAATCTGTTGCTTAATTTGCTTCTTTCTACATCCTGTGACCCTTTTAGGTCTGGAACATTTTCAAGTGAGGACCACTGAGCTACCAGAAAAGTCGGGGAGTTGTGGATGTGGGGCAACTGGAAGAAGAAAAATATGAATACTAACCATAGTCCTTAGCAGATTGTTCATCCTCCCCATCCTCCCCACCCATGATTTTGAGAAAGATCAGAGAAAGATGGAAAGTTATACAATAGGCAGAGAAACAGATTAATAAAAGAAAAAAGAAAAGAAAGAAGAGAAGAGGGATATGGAGGAAAACAAAAATGGGAGTCATGATAGAACATAATTTTATCAGAGAATCTCAGCTTTGGGAAGGAGCTCAGAGAAAACCTTATCCAACCTGCACCTGAGGAGCAATCCCTTCTCTACCATCCTTGAAAAACAGCTACCCAGGTGCTTGAAAATCTCCAGTGAAAGGGGGCCTACTAGCTCCCAAGGCAGCTTCTTGTCACTTTAGGAGATTCTGCTTCTCAGTTTTTCATCATATCAAACCAACGTACCTAAGGGCAGCAACTAAAACATGAGGATCAGTAACATACCTTCACAGGTAATAATGAAATTGACAATAATTTTTATGTGGCATCTTAATATTTCCAAAGTACTTTACAAATATTATTTCATTGATCTTCCAAACAACCCTGGCAAGGTAGGCGTTACTATTATGCCCATTTTACAGGTGAAGAAACTGATGCTAAGTGTCTTTCCCAGGGTCATACAGCTAATAAGTGTCTGAGGCTGGATGTGAACTCAGGCCTTCTTGACTCCAGGCCCAATGCTCTAACCACTGTTCTGCCTGTCTTAACAAGGTAAGAATTCCTACTGCTTAACTGTCTCAGGCTTTCTCACCCCAGTGTAATACTTCTCACCTCTCAAGGTCTTTCCCAGGACCTGTAGGCTTTTCAAACTTAGAGAACCTTGGTATTATGGGTTCTCCTAACACTTTCATTCCACAGTGTGGAAAAGGACTTCTAGGCCCTACAGGTACAAAGCGCTTTTCTATCTATTATCTCATTTGAACCTCATGACATAGAAAGCACAAGTATCACCATCTTCATCTTGCCAATGAGCAAATCAAGATTCAGAGAAATTAACTGACTTGATCAAAGTTAGAATCTCAATCCAATCTGATCCAATGCATATTTATTAAATGTCTGCTATGTGCCAGGACTGGCACTGATACACTAATGTGCTAAGCACTGGAGATACAATTAATAAAAAGAAAGACAGTCCCTATTCTCAAGGACAATGAGTTTAATGAGGGGAGACAACACACAAAAAAAGGCAAAAAGGGGTGAGTTATTGGAACATGGGGGGTACTGGCATGGGGGGGGCATCCTGATCTGTGGAGTTGGAACCAGGCAGAGCAGTAGATGCAGAGTAGAATGAGTCCTAAAGTCCATTTTCTGTTTGCTGTAAAGAAAGGGCAGTGGATAAAGCGCCTGGCCTGGAGTCAGGAAGATATGAGTTTAAATCCTGCCTCAGACACTACCTGTGTGACTCTGGGCAAGTCATTTAACTCTGTTTGCCTCAGTTTCCTCATTTGTAATATGAATTGGAGAAGGAAATGGCCTACCACACCTGTATCTTTGCCAAGAAAATCTCAAATGGGTCATTAAGAGAATGATAACTGAAAAGGACTGGACAATAAATAAAGGAGGGTATCCGGAGAAGTTTGATATTCTACCCTCCAGCTCTTCAATTGGAGGTGGGGAGAGGAGGCTAGGCTGAGGGAGGTGTCAGTCAAGGCTTCAGTTAGAAGCATGGTGATGAGATCAGATATGATAAGTTTAATCTGGAAGAGGAATCTTACTCAATGAAGATAAAACCAGATAGAACAGGAGATGCAGACTAGAGTTTGCCTCCAAGTCCAGTGATCTTTCTATAATACCACATTGCCAAATATTAGATCTATGGTACTTCCTACCCCCTCTTTCAATCCCCTTGTCATGCCTTTTAGCCTCATTCCAAGTGAGCTTCCTAATATTTCTTCTTTAATGACTACACAGGCCCCCCTTGTGTGCTTCTACCAATTCCACATTGACTAAAAGCAATTCTGCTCCTGCAGTCTGTGCCATGCTCATTGGCAAAATGTCTCTCAACTCCCAAGTAAGTTCCAAGTCCAGATGAGGTACACTGGGAGTAGAGGAGAACAAAAATCTGGCTGGCTGTCAGTGGAACAGATGAACAAATCTGCTTGGAGGGACTAACAGCAGTGAAGCAATAAATTAGTCCTATAAAACATTTCACATTTAAAGCTGTAATCCCTCTTAATCGAAATGTGATGTTTCTACAAAGGATTTTTTTTTCATATAAATCAAGCAATTGGCATTAAAATGCTGAATTAGTCTTCAAGCCTCCTATTTAAAGCAGCTCAACATGTAAAATGGATTTTGGATGGCTTTACTGGGCAAGGTGATAAGATCAGCCCCAGCACAGCTACAGCATGGCTGGTGTGTGACAGGAGGAATGCATTCCATACCCTTTGAGGGCACTGAGCCCAGGAAGATCTTGGCTATTGGAATGGAACAGAAGGCCGTGTCAATTCTCTTATGGCAGGTGACCAGTGAGCATATAATCAATCACAGGCACATAATTAAGGAACCAACCTTTTCTTCATCCCAAGATCATGGTAAATGTTCTCCCTTTACTTCCCTGACTCTTTTTCCTGAAGGAAAATGACAACAAAAGTCAATTCAACAAGTATTTATTAAGCACCTACTATGTGCCAGGCACAAAGTTAAGCACTAGGTATATAAAAAGGACAAATAAACAAAGAAATAAATAAGTGAATAGATAAATCCCTGCTCTCATTGAGTTCACAGTCTAACGGAGGAAGCAGCATACAAACAATGTGTATAAACAAGGTATATTATATTTTTATATATAAACAATGTATGAACAAATATTAAGTAAATATACACGCATATACAACTTTCTTATTTGTAAATATATGTGTGCATATTGAACATATATCTTGTTTACAAAAACATGTACATATGTGGATCCATATATCTCATTTTGAGTATATATGTACATATATAAAAATATATGTAAATTGGATATAATTGGATATATCTCCAATAAATTGGAGGTAATACCAGTGAGAAGGAACTAAGATTAAGGGGCATTGGGAAAGGCTTCTTGCAAAAAGTGAGACTTTAGCTAACATTTGATAGAAGCCAGAAGGCAGAGATGAAGAGGAAGAGAATTCCAAGAAAGGGAGTCAGCCTGTGAATATGCCCAGAGTTGAGAGAGAGAGTGTTACATGCAAAGAACAACAAGGAGACCACTGTCATTGGATTGCAGAGTATGTACGTGTACAGGACTAAGGAATAACAAGACTGGGAAGATAGGAAAGGCATAGAACTGCACCTACATAATATCTCTGCAGTTTTTTCTCAGTTGTGGTTGTTTTATCCCTGCCCCAAAGACAAAAATATCTAATTGTAGCTATGTAAAGGTCCATAGACTTCACCAGATTTCCAAAAGAGTCCATGATAGGCAAAAAAGTGGTGCTATGGCTTCAAAGATGAGAGAGGGCATTACAGAAGTTGGAGACAGATGCCAAGAAAGCAGAGAGGCAAGAGATGCTATGTTGAGTTCAGGGAACAGCAAGAAGTCCAACTTGGTTGCTACACACAGTACATGAAGAGAAATAATGTCCACTTAAGCTGGAAGTAAATGGGTATCGTATATCAGAGAACCTTAAGTGCTCATACTGAGACTGACCATATTTCATCTAAAAGGGGAGCTCTTATTTCTCAAATTATTTAGAGACTGGATCTTTCTGGATCTTTCCTTTGCTTCTATTATATTCTGTTGTTGTTTAGTGTTCAAGTCTTTGTGACTCCATTTGGTGTTTTCCTGGCAAAGATACTGGAGCAATTTACCATTTCCTCGTCTAGCTCATTTGATAGATGAGAATATTGAGGCACACAGGGCCCAGAGTCATATAGCTAGTAAGTGTCTGAGGCTGGATTTGAACTCAGGACTTATAGATTTCAAGCCCATCACTCTATCTACTATACCACCTGCCTGCCTATTTCTCATATTCTTCCTTTTACATACTTATTTGTACACATATCTTATACTACTTCCTATGCTGCATGCCCTACCCCACACACCCTCTCATGTCCAAGCCCCAGCAGACCGAAAACTTATTAGGGTACGGATATCACTTTCACATCCCCAGAACCTAGTACAGTGGCTTAACACATTGACTTTTGGACTAGAGTGACATTTTCACTGGTCCAAAGAACTCCTGATGAAGGAAATCCCTAAAGCAATGTAGATCTGTAACTTGCCTGGAACAATGAATGGCAAAGTGACTTGTCCAACTTCACCCAACTGGGTTGCATGAGAGGTGGGATTTCAGTTTACATTTTGCTGACTCTAAGGCAATCACCCTCTTGTCTCTCTAATACAGCTACCTCCCGTTTGAATTAAGAAATACCTCAAGAATTAAGAAATAATTTCTTAATTTTAAAAGTTAGTGTAGACTTGTTAGCAGAAAGTGGCTGAAAACAAACACCTTTGATAGATACTCCCTACAGAAAACACAAACTAAAAAAATATTTCAATGTCCAGAAGAAGAATGCAAATTTACAATGCCTCTTTTCTAAGTAGCTGTGAGAATAGTTGGTAGTTCAATGGATAGAGCTGGGCTCAGAGTCAGGAAGACCAGAGTTCAAATCCAGTCTCAGAAATGTACTAGCTGTGTTACCCTGGACAAGTCACTAACCCTCTGTCTGCCTCAACTTCCTTTGCTGTAAAATGGGGATAATAATAGGACCTAACTTCCAGGGTTGTTGTAAGGATCAAATGAAATAATATTTGTAAAGTAGTTTGTAAACCTTAAAATTCTACATAAATGCTAGCTGCTCTTGAATTGTGGTGCTGTGAGAGTTCCACTGAAAAGCAAGATCAAATCAGTCAATATTTAAATAAATTAATTCAGACTATTCACTGGAAGTTCAAATACTGAAGCCAAAACATAAATATTCTGGCAACATAATCAGAAGATGGGAGTTGTTGGAAAAGACTCTGATTTGGGGGAAAATTGAAGGCAAAAGAAAAGGGGAACAGGAAAGGATGAGATGGATAGAAAAGGAAATAACGAACATGAACTTGAACAGACTCTGACAGACAGTGGAGTATATAAGACCCTGGCATGTTATGTTCCCTGGGTTCATGAAGCATTGGACATGACTGAAGTGACTGAACAACAGAAAAGGAGGACTTTGGACTCAGTGGTTTCTGGGAGACCTTCTAGCTCTAGAGAACAGAGAAGGCATATCTATTAAATTTGGCAATGATCCGAAGCTAGGAGTGCTGTATAACACATTGCATTAAAAAAGATGCTAAAAATACAGATTTTTAAAATATCCTAAAGAAATTAATTCATAAACTGTACAGTAACCAGAATATTATCTCATACTGAACTGTTACCCATCATCACTCAGACACAAAAATGAGCCATAAAGACTTGAGAAAAACACTTTTTCACTCAATATATTTTTATTTATTTCATTAAAGATTTCTCAGTTACATGTACAAATTAATATTTGGTTTTTTTAAATTTTGAGTTCCAAATTCCCTCCTTTCATTCCTCTCCTCCCCTTCCCCCTTCCTTGAGAAGGTAATTTCATATGTTATACATGGGACATCACATAAAACATGTTTGCATATTAACTGTGTTGAAAAAGAAAACAAATCATTTAATATTGTTATTACTGTGCACAGTATTCCCCTGGTTCTTCTTGCTTTACTTTGCACCAGTTCATAAATATCTTCCCAGATTTTTTCTGAAACCATCCTGCTCATCATTTCTCATACTAAAACAGTGTTCCATCACAATCATATACCACAACTTGTTCAACCATTTCCCAATTTATGGTCATCCTTTCAATTTCAAATTCTTTGACACAACAAAAAAAAGATGCTATAAATATTTTTTGTATATATAGGTCCTTTTCCTCTTTTTTCCCTTCCCCCATCTCTTTAATAGTGGTATCTCTAGATCAAAGGGCATGTATAGTTTTATATCCTGTTGGGCATAGTTCCAAATTGATCTCCAGAATAGTGGGAGCAGTTTATAACCCCATTAACATTTGTCATTTTTCCTTTTCTTTCTTTGTTAGCCCATCTGATAAATGTGAAGTGGTATCTCACAGTTGTTATAATTTGTGTTTTCCTGTTCAATTGTGATTTAGAGTATTTTTTATGTGACTATAGATAACTTTTATTTCTTTTTTCTGAAAACTGCTGTTCATATCCTTTGACTACTTATCAACTGGGGAATGACTTGTATTCTTATAAATTTGAATCAATTCTTCACATATTTGAGAAATGAGGCTGTTAACACAACAACTTGCTGTGAAATTATTTTGCTCAGTTTCCTACCTTTCTTCTAATCTTGAATGTGTTGGTTTTCTTTGTGTAAAACCTTTTGAATTTAATGTAATCAAAATTATCCATTTTATATTCCATAATGCTCTATATCTCATTTGTTCATAAATTCTTCCCTTATCCAAAGATCTGACAGGCAAAATTTTTACATGCTCCCCTAATTTGTTTATGATAGAAACCTTTATGTCAAAATCCTGTATCCATTTTAAAATTATCTAGGTACATATGGTGTGAGATGTTGTCCATACCTAGTTTCTGTGAAATGGCTTTCCAATATTCCCAGAAATTTTTGTTCAATATCACAAAAACTTGCATCTTTGGGTTTTATCAAACACTGAATTACTATGGTCACTTATTACTATGTATTGTATACCTAATCTATTCCACTCATCTACCACTCTATTTCAAAGTCAGTACCAGATTATTTTGATGATTACTGCTTTGTAATATGGTTGCAAGGCACCTTCCTTCTCATTTTTTCTATGGATTCCCTTGGTATTCTTGACTTTTAGTTTTTCCAAATGAAATTTTTACTATTTTTTCTAGCTCTATAAAAAAGTTTTGGTAGTTTGTTATGGCACTGAATAAGTAAATAAATTCAGAATGATTTGACATTTTTATTATACTGGCTTGACCTACCCATGAGCAATTAATATTTCTCCAACTGTTTAAATCTGACAATATTTATGTGAAAAGCATTTTGTAGTCATGTTCATAGAGTCCCTGGGTTTGTGTTGACAGGCAGACTCCCAATTATTTTATATTGTCTGCAGTTACTTTTAATGGAATTTTTTTCTCTTCCTGCTAGACTTTGTTAGTATCATATAGAAATAATGATGAATTACATGAGTTTATTTTATATTCTGCAAAGTTTTGCATCAATATCCATTAAGGAAATTGGTGTATAATTTTATTTCTCTGTTCCTCCTGGTTTAGGTATCGATAACATATTTGCATTGTAAAAGGAAACTGGTGTCATTCCTTCCACGTCTATTTTTCGAAATAGTTTGTATAGTATTGAAATTTAATTGTTGTTGAAATGCTTGTAGAACTAACTTGTGAATCCATCTGGTCCTGGGGATTTTTTCTTAGGGAGCTCATTGATAGCTTTTTCAATTTATTTTTCCAAGATAGAAAGGGACATTTAAGTATTCTATTTCCTCTTATGTTAATCTGGGCAATCTACATTTTTGCGAATGATCATCCATTTTCACTTAGTTTGCTAGATTGATTGGCATATAACTGGGCAAACAGCTTCTAATAATTGTTTTATTTTCCTCTTTATTGGTGGTGAATGTACCCTGTTCATTTTTTGATGCTGCTAATTTGGCTTTCTTCTTTCTTTTTCAACAAACTATCCAATGGTTTATCTATTTTACTGTTTTTTTTTTCATGAAACAAGCTCTTACTTTTATTCATAAGTTCAATGGTTTTCTTATTTCCAATTTTATTAATCTTTCCTTTGATATTCAGGATTCCCAATTTGGTGTTTAACTGAGGATTTTTAATTTGTTCTTCCAGTTTTTTAAATTGCACACCTGATTCATTAATCTTCTCTTTTTCTCTTTTATTTAAGCATTCTAAGAGACATCAAATTTCCCCCAAATACTGCTTTGGTTGTAGCCCATAAAATTCGATATGTTGGCTCATCGCATTCATTTCTCTTCAATGAAAGTATTGTTTTTGTGATTTGTCCTTTGACTCACTAATTCTCTAGAATTATTTAGTTTCCAGTTAATTTTTAATTTATGCTTCTGTGTGTGTTCATCTTTCATTGCTAAAGAAGACCACACCATCAGAGAAATAATGACATGACTTGCACTTGACTTTGTTTTGAGTGAGTGAGGGCTGTGCAGGTTGCCAGCCTCACTTCTCCTCCAGTCATCTGAATCCAGTGACCAGATATTCATCAGAATGACTGGAGGTGATCCAGGATGAGGCAATTGGCGTTAAGTAACTTGCCCAATGTCACACTGCTAGTGAGTGTCAAGTGTCTGAGGTGAGATTTGAACTAAGGTCCTCTTGACTCCTGCACTGGTGCTCTATCCACTGCACCACCTAGTTGCCCCATGTGCTTCTACAGACCTTTACTAAATGCAACTGTTATTGCACTGTGGTCTGAAAAGGGTGCATTTACTATTTCTGCTTTTCTGCAATTGATTGTAAGACTTAGATGTCCTAACAACATGGTCAATTTTTGTGAAGGTACCATGTAGAGCTGAGAAAAAGGTACACTCATTTCCATTCCCAGCAATCTTCTCCAGAGGTCTATTATATCTTACCTTTCTAATATTCTATTCATTTTCTTAACTTCTTTCTTCATTATTTTATGGTTAAATTTATCTAGTTCTGAGAGAAGAAAGTTGAGGTTTCCCATGTATAGTTTTACTATTTCCTCCTATAATTCATTTCACTCTTCCTTTAGGAATTTGGATTCTATGCCATTTGATGCATATATTTTTAGTATTGATATTGCTTCACTTTCTATGGTACCTTTTAGGAAAATGTGGTTTCCCTGCTTCTCTCTTTTAATTGGGTTTATTTTTGTTTTTGCTTTGTCTAATGTCATGATTACAATCCCTACTTTTTTAAAAAACCTCAGCTGAAGCTCAATAGATTTGGCTCTAGCCCTTTATTTTTACTCTGTATGTGTCCCTCTCTTTCGAGAGTTTTCTTACAAACAAAAATTATTGGATTCTGGTCTTTAATACATTCTGTTATCTGCTTCTGTTTTATTGGTGAGTTAGCCTACTTACATTTATGGCTATGGATACTAATTGTGTATTTCCCTTCATCCTATTTTTTCATTTCTCTCTCCCTCATATATTTAGATAGAAATAGTCCTCAGATAAGTTTCTATCTTGCTATTTTTCTTTTCTATATAACATTCTACATACTATTATGCAAACAGATATAATAACTGATTTTTCAGTTTAAAAAAAAAGGATTGGAATGTAAGCCCTCTACAGGTTCACCAAAAGCATTATCCATGCAACTCCAGGAGCAGATAAGACAATAGGGCTGATGTGCATCCTCATTTTATTCCCAGGTGATTTTAATCTCCTCGCTACGTCTCTATATTTTGAAAGATTCTCACTCCCAGAGAGAGTGAGATTATCTAAACATCTATCAATAGTGTTGATCTTAAGTTTTTGTGGGTCATTGCTGTGTCTGGGTGATGGCAGGCAACAAATGAGTCTGAGATAAAGTTTTAGTTTTAGTACAGTTTACTGGCTGAGTTTTTATTATATTTTAAAATCTGTATTGGTAACACTTTTTCAGATCCAATGTGTTACTTATAACTCCTAGCTTCATGTCATCAGTAAATTTAATGGATAAGCCTTCTCTGTTTTCATCCATATCATAGATAAAAATGTTGAATAAAGCAGATGAAGACATAGCCTTGAGGCAAAACACTAGCCATATGGATGTATGTGGATGTCTTGTCTCTCAGTCCATGAAAGATAATGAGCTTCTGATATATCATTCTGGCCACTAGATTATGTGTTGCAAGATTTTTAATAAGTGCTACATTTTTGTAACATACAGTATGTCTAATGGTGCTCAGTTCCTACTATTCACTAGCGTGACCTATGTTGATCAGGAACTCTGGACTCCTTAAAATTAAACCTTCTGTAATTTACAGTTATTATTATTATATTATCACTAGACAGTAACTATCTTACCAAGAAACATCATTAATGTTTTTCCTGAAGGCTTTATTCACCTCCTTCACTCAAGCTTTTAATCAAGGCAGTAGATGTTGGCATAGGTAATGGCAAGCATAGTAGGATTTTTCGCTGTTTTTCTGGATTGAGTTTTAGCCAGTCAAGTGTCTTTGACTGAATCTATCAAGAATCTTTGATTGGAAACACTATACATATTGTATTGCTTAGAGAGAGAAGTGGAGCTGAGAGAGAAGAGAGAGAAGCAGAGCTGAGAGAGAAGTGGCTGTGAGCAGGCTAGAGGAACTTGCTTGTGGGGAGACCTAACAGAAAGAATGTTTGTGATATCAGGAGCCCTGTCTGTTGATCTGTGTTAATTTCTCAGACAGAAGTCCTATCTGTTGGTCTGTGTTAATTTCTCAGACAGAAGTCCTGTCTGTTGGTCTGTGTTAATTTCTCAGACAGAAGTCCTGTCTGTTGGTCTGTGTTAATTTCTCAGACAGAAGTCCTGTCATTTGGTCTTTATGAGTGAATTGAGATGATGGCATTGGTAATGTGCATAAATATTGTCATAGCCCTGTTAATCTTTGTTTTCCTAGAAAAAGAAGCTGTGGGTGGGAGCCCTTGGTGCCTGCTCTCAGGCAGAAGCAGGGAAAGTTTGGAGTGGAACAGTCTCTGTGAGCTGAGATGAGGAGCAGGAGCAGAGTGTTGTCTGTGGGTGAACCCAGGCAAAAGCTGGGAGCTGTTGGCCCATGGAGTTTGGAGGAGCCATAGGGTTTGGAAGTCAGCTTTGAGTCAAGATGAGAGAGGCATTTACTTGGACATTGTGTATTGATTAAGGAGATTGTTCTTAAATGGCCTAGGAGTGGATGGGGTAGTATTTTCTGCTACCCCTTAAGGATGTATCATGCTGGGGAAGACCCTAGCCTGGAACCCCCTGACTTGGGGGATGCAGTGATATAAGCTATGTGCCATAAGACAAACTGAGTGTTATGAGATACATATATGTATTAGATGATATGTTTTGCTTAAGGATGTTGCTGTGAATGTCATGCTTTGCTTTATTGAACAACGTTTAGTTTATTACTGAATAGAGAGTTCACTAGAGTATCCAATTAGACTCTTCAAATTATTCACAGCAGCAGTCCTCCGGTACGCTGCCGTGATTGGCTTTACAGCACAGAAATGTAATCTCCATTAAATTTGAAAGAGACACGGCTAGACAATAACTCCAGTAAAAAGGACTTAGAGAAGCTTAGAAAAATAAGGGATCTTGGGGTCTAGCCTAGACCCAATCATCATATTCCTCAAATATGCTCTGGCAAGTGGTCATTCTCTATCTGCTTTAACATTTCAAGGAACAAGGAACACATCACAATTACTGAGGCAGTCCTTTCCAGTTTTCAATCAATCAACAATCAGTGTGGAACTGGGGATAAAAATACAAAGGGAGACAGTCCCTTCAAAGAACTTACATTCACCTCTGCTCATTAGGGATTCTATCCTGACCACACTGAAATCTGACTCTCTGTACCACTTTTCTATCTATACCAGAAAAATCTAGCCCCTGGGATCAAAAAGAATACATTTAATCCTTTTTCCACAAAAGAACACATCAACTACTTAAAAGCAGCTCTCTTATCATCCCTTACCTCTTCCTTTCTATGCTAACCAAGTCCATTCTTTAAATCAATCCTTAAGTAGCATGTTTTTCTAATCCTCTCACCACTCAAGGTACCCTCTTCTAGAGGTACTACAGATTGTTCATGATTTTCCTAAATTGTGACATCCCATAATTTAATTCATTGCTCAAAATATGATCTGACCAGGTCCAAGTACAGTATCACCATCATTTCACATGCAATAGACAATATGCCTCTTGATACTGCCTAGCTAGCATGAGGTTTTAAAGTGGACTGCAAACTCAGAATGATCCAGCAGTGCAACTGCAGCCAGAAACACCTAATGTAATTGTCAACTGCATTAGTAAAACTACTTCGTGAAGAACAAGAAAGGTGATAATTTCAGTGCCCTGGTAAGACCACATCTAAAGGACTGTGGTCAGTACTGAACATACTTTAAGAAGGCTATGGACAGTGACAAGCTGGCACAATCTATACGCAATCTCCTTGAACATGAAACCTCTAAATCATTTCATATGAGCCCAATAGAAAGCAAACTCTTTGAGGAAAAGAAATGTTTTTTATTTTTGTCCCTAAAGTATCCCTAAAGCCCAATGCCTGGCACATAGTGGTAGCTTTTGCTTCTAAAAATGAATGGACTTGGAAAGACTAAAGGGCTCTGATCAACACAATGACTACCCACAAATTCAAAAGGCAGCTAGATAGAGTGCTAGTCCTGCAGTCAGAAGGACCAGAGTTCAAATGCAGCCTCAGATATTTTCTAGATGTGTGAATCTTGGCAAGTCACTTAACCCTGTTTGTCTCGGTTTTCTCATCTGTAAAATGAGCTGGAAAAGGAATAGCATACCACCCCAGTATCTTTGCCAAGGAAACCTCAAATGGGGTCACAAGAAATCAGAAATGACTCAACAACAACAACAAATTTAAAAGATTCATGATAAAACATCCTATCCATGTTCAGGGAGAGAGCTAATGAACTTAGAGGGCAGACAATCATATTTTCTTTTTTCTTTTCTTCTTTTTTTAGATATGGTTAATGTGTAAATTTGGGGGGCTTGACTATACATATTTGTATTTTTTTTCATTTTCTTGCCTTCTCAATGGATAGAGGAGAGGTGGGAAAGAGATCATTCAGAAATAAAAACAAAAGAAAATTGAATTTTTTGGAAAAAAACAACAAATGAATGAAAAATATTTATTAAATGCTTACTATCTGCCAGGCACTGCTAACGTTTTGGGATATACAGGGTAGGATAGTCTCTGTGCTAAGGGAGCTTAAATTCTAAAGAGTAAAGTCAGCACATATGGAGCAGTCGTGGTAAGGGAGGTATATTATCATCAAATAAGTGAAAGGGATGTGATAAGTGAAACCACAGGGAAATTGATTGTTCATGACTTAACTGAAAGAAAAATAGTTGAAGGAATGGGGTATTTTCACCCAGGTGAAGGGGACACTTGGAAGGGAGTGGGGGAGGAAGGAATGAGACAGCTATCAGTAATTATCATTAGACCTACCAATATGCTACATGGCTCCAGAAGGCAAAAAAGTAGGGTCAGTGGACCCTAAATTTTGCTTCATGATAAAAAAGAAAGACCTTTCTAATAATTAGAGCTGTTGAAAAAAATGCACCAAATTGCTTCCCAAGGCAATGAGCCACTTCTCACTCCAAGTCTTTGGGTGTATGTTTAATGAAACTGATCAATGTCTTAGATGAGATTCATGCCTCATATAGGAGAGGAACTGGATGCCCTTCCAGCTCAGATATTTTGTTTCTCACTAGCTGTAGTATAAATTAACTTCTATTTAAGCATTCTTGCTTTTCTGACTACAAATTCCTTTCCTGATGCTGTTTAACTTTACACTTAGTTTGCATTCTGTGTTTTGTTCAAATCATTAATAAAACTACAATATTTAACCAAAATTTCAGTTTGAATTCTTTCTTTTCCCTTGAATCTGTGACAATAAAAAAGAGAGATAATTTACTTCTTAATGCAATACCATTTCTAGCCCCCTCCCAACTTTATTTTAAAAAAAGAAATGAAATTAGTCATCCAATAATTCTCAGTACTTCCTTCTCCATTGAAGAAGTCTATAGTATGAGAGTTGACTTCCTCCACATCAACCCACACATGAAGTTTGGTTGGTTTGTAATTGGTTTATTTGTTAATATATCAAGTGGATGGGTTCTTATATTCCAACGTGACAAAGAAATCAACATTCAAAAATATTAAAATGTTCATAAGATTTATATTGCAAAATCCAAGCCTCTCCTCCACTTAGCATGAAATCCAGAAAACCATAATTTCACAGGTCTTTGGTGAAAAGCAGTGCATTGAAGTCAATCCTGAAATGCATCTGGCCTCATTCGTGCTAGTTTCATCATCATGTTTCCCAAACCAGCAGATAAACCATCAGAAAACATTTATTACACTGTTAGGTGGCATCCCAGTCACAAATGATGTCTGCTTCTCATTGAATCATAAAGCAGCTTAATTGATACAGCTGGAGTCTTGGCTTTTTTGTTTAACTCCTTGCTTATTGCATTGATTTTTAATTACTTTTTTGGCATAATTACTAATCTACCACATTTAGTGATTTCCAATCAGTCTCTTAGTCATTAGTGATGTTCTACTGCAATTGGCCTAATAATGCAGACACATACAGAATGAATAATAAGAAAATAATAGCGACACTTGGACACTGGGAAATGATACAACATTAAGCCTAGGAATTCCCATTGACATTTATGCAATTGTGAATTGTGTTGTTTCCTCTCTACCTTCCCTTGGTAGACTGTAAATGCTGTGAGGACAGGAAATTTTGTTCTGTTTTTTTTTCTTCCCTTCCCTAGTGCCTAGCACAGCACTGAATGCAATAGGTACATGATAAACATTTCTTGGGTTGAAATCAGTTTACTAAAAGAAAAAAAAAATCAGGTTACTCATCTGTAAAATTATGACACCAGTCATCTACTTACCAGACACTGGGGAAATTTTATTATTAAAATGCATCCATTATATAGTGTGATATAAAAAGAAGTCATGAATGTTTCCAAGGATCTTGATGTTCCATGACCTGAAGCCTAGCCCCTTTGATCCCTGAGAAATGGTGATAATGTAGTGTTGATCTGTGACAAACTTCCAGAAGATGTCTAGTGTGAAGTGTCTTTGTATTACCTTTGGACTTTTGCAGCACAATTTACCAAGATGTTCGTGGCATCACAATACTTATGAGCTGGAAAGTTCCTTATAAACTTTTTTGGGGGGATTTGTCTTTGTATCTCCAGTGCTGAATCCCTGGTAAGGGGTTAGTAAATGCTTACTGATTGATATTAAACACCATTTAGTCAAACTCTCTCCTCATTTTGATGAGAGGTAAAGTAATTTCTTGTCCAAGAACACAACGGAAATAATACAGCTGGGATTAGAACCCAGATCCTCTGATTCCAAATGAAGGGCTCTTCCCACTACACCAGCTGTAGAATTCTGAAGAGCCAATTTTCCTGTTTAAGCTTTGGCACTCCATTAAACAACTACACTCACTCCGGAACCCACTGAGAATGTCCAGTCAGCTTTGTCCTAGCTTCTCTAGTGGATTAAAAAAAAAATGCCTCCTTTTGTTTGACTGGGCATATATTTTGTATACAAATTAGCATCTAAAAAAATAGAATTCACACATCCTTACTGACACTTTCAAACAGTCAAATCATTGCGTTGTTTCAACTCCAGAGACATACTGAAATGCTTATCTCTTGTCTCCTTGAGAAAGAGCTATATATGACTTATCTTTGCACATCTTGTCCCTTAAGTGCCTCCCACAGAATAAATATTTGTTGAATTTCAGAATAACTGTCATTCAGTTCACTACATTTCTGAGGAACAGGTGCTAAAAGCATGCTTTCTCATCCCCTTCTTGCACACAGCGGACATAAAAAGTTAACGTATCAACAACAAAAGTACTAGACTTGGGGTCAAAAGACCCTGCATTCAACCCCTGGCCATTTTGTGCCATTGGGGAAATCACAATTTCTCTCTGCCTTAGTTTCTTCTCCTGCAAAATAGGGAGAATGCAGTTCAGTGAAAAGAATGCTTTATTTGGAGGGAGAATCTGAATCCCACCTCTGCTGGGGACAAAGCACTTAACCTCTCTGGGATTCAGCTGCCTCAACTTTTAAATGAAAAGGTTGGACTAGCTGTCCTCTAAAATCTCTACCAGTTCTAAATACATGACCTTGTGACTCTAGAGACATTCATCCTACCTATCCTCATGGAGTTGGGGTGAAGGAAGAACTTCAAACCTTACAGTTGTTACTTGCTGGACTTCTATACTCTTCTACCTAGATCTCAAGTAATGATGGTGGCCAGTCCAAGCAATGCCTCACTCTACAGAATGCTTCCTTGAATGGATGCTAAAATAAAAGATATTTCTAGGAAATGGATCTGGCTTTCCCATTGATCATTATAAAATGGGAAATTCACTCTTCTCCTAAATGTTGCCTCTAAGACATAATAAAATCATACTTAAGAATAAAACTTATAAAAGAAAATTCTCCTCAGAGGGAAGAAAAAATAATGTTGATCAGGAAACTAAAACCAAAGAATTAGCTAAAAGTAGCTTATATTATTTTTGGTATGTCAAGCACTCAAAAAGATCTGTGATCTTGAGGGCAGAGATAATGTTTTTGCCTTTCATTGTATCCCCAGTGCTTAGCACAGTGCCTGGCATATAGTAGGTGTTTACCAAATTCTTATTACCTAAATGATCTCACTGATTTGGATTTCACTATAGTGATACAGATCATAACTTATCTCTGCCTACCCTTATGTTCTGCAATTCTCATCCTCTTGTAATGCTCCCACAAGGGATCCACTCAACATGTTGGGACCTTTCTTGAATTCTCTTGATACTGTAAGGATACCAGTCTATCTGTGTTCATCCTTACTTTTCAAAGAAGACCACGCCATCAGAGAAATGATGACATGACTTGCACTTGACTTTGTTCTGAATGAAGGAGGGCTGTGCAGGTCACCAGCCTCACTTCTCCTCCTGGGCCGTCTGGATCCAGTGACCAGATATTCATCAGGATGACTGGAAAAGGCCCAGGGTGCAACGGGCCTATTTAGGTACTCACTTAGAGGGAGGTAATGCCCGTTTAGTGAACAGGCCTCTTTAAGTAAACATGGAATGGCCCCTTTAATGATCAAAAGAAAAAAATAAGAAAGAAAAGAGCAACAGTTGCTATTGATACTCACTCTGAAGCCAGGAGTGTTCCAAAAACAGCCATCAAGTGGAGTTTAGGCAGGAACCTATTGTTGTACAATGTATGGGCTTCAAAGGGCACTGGGTTTAAGGTTTTGGCAAAGACAAGGAAGGAAAGGAGAAAGGGAGGAATGAAGGAAGGGAGGAAGGAAGGAATCTGGCCCATAAATGCCAAGTTAACTGGGCATCCTTGGGCCAGCCAAATTTACCTTCCTTTGTAAAGAAGAAGGAAGAGGGGGGAGGACAGAAGGGAGTGGATGAACTGAGTTACCCAGCTGGCTGGGTCCCCATTCAGGCAGCTCGGTCTACTAAGGATACCAGTAAAATATACACAAGCTAACCACCAGTTATCCCTTGCTCTAACCATGAATTAAGCACATTTTTTCTTAGTAAAAATCACAAATTTTCCTAATGACTTCCTTTACTCCAGTTTTTTCAAATTTCTTTATTTGTTATTTCTTGGAGTTTGTTCATATCCACCATGTACCCACTATGAGCTCCTTGAGGGCAAGAGTTGTCTTGTCTTTCTTTGTAACTCCAGTGCTTAGTAGAGTGCCTGGAACACAGTAGGTATTTAATAAATGCTTGTTGATTGACTGACTTTCCATTGTCTCCCGTGTGAAATTAATTTCAAAATATGTCATTCTATAGCAATAGTTTCAATATTAAGAGGAAACAATGATGCTAGCTTAAAGTGATCAAAACTTCTCAATACAGCTTTTATGAAACCTCCTAATGTAATTTCAAAAAATAGTACCTGTGATTTCTTTGGTATGGAAAGGGAAATTCCTCCCATTCTGATCAGTCCATCCATCAAAAGTCATTCATTAAGCACTTAATAATGTGCCAGGCAATATGCTAAACTCTCAGGAGACAAAGAAAGTCTCACAGCAAGTTCTCTAACATACAGTTTTACAGATTTTCCTAGGGCAATGAGAGGTTGTGATTTACCCAGGATCACACATCCAGCACCCATCAAAAGCAGGATTCTGATCTTGTTTTTGACTTCAAGGTTGGTTATTTACCCTGCTTTCCTCTCCTCTCCTCTCCTCTTCTACTTTCTTCAATTCTTTCCTCTCCCCTCCTTTCCTCTCCTCTTCTTTCTCTAAATATATATATGTGTATATATATATATATATATATATATATATATATGGATACACATGTATCCATACACACATATATATAAAAATATATATTGTTTGCCTGTTTAATATATATTAATTATGTTATATTAAATAATACATCAATGTGGTAAAACCTTTCACAAGCAAGAGGTGAGGGTGAGAGTTCTCACTTTATTTCCTAAAATAACAAAAAGAAATAAAATGGCAGCTTGACCTTATTTGTAATAGAAAAATGGAACAGGGATCACACTGAATGAAATACCAGTCTATATTCATTCGATCTGATAATTCTAGTAAGTTAGTCATCCAAGAATGTACAGCAAGTCAGATCCCAGGTACAGACATTTAATAATAAGTATCTTTGTATACTGAATTTTTACATAAAAAGGCATATCCATGGTATAACTCTACAGGGTTAAATTTAAGATAAGAATTAAAGTGCTTACTTATGTGTGAAAAGATTGAGATATTAATACTTAAGACATTATTCCATTCAATAAAAGGAAAATGCTAACGAGTTATCTCTTACATGAATTAGAGAAAGAAGAGATGGTAGGTGTGTTGGAAGTAGAGTTTATGGCTCATGAGACTGTCTAATTAATGAATCATGCCCTGGCAGCTATAAAACTTGGGGCAGGTGACTTCCTTTCCGACAAACGACAGACAAGGAAACGTATCCCCTGAGAGAAACATGTGACAAAGGGAGAAGGTCAGAGTGACTGATAAGCAAATGATTTAGCTGTAGGACTAGCTTTGGAAAGGAAAGTATCTGTCTTTACAACGAAAAACAGTAGAAGTGCCCTAGCTTGTCATGTGAACCAATACAATTAGGGTTTCTCTGTAGCATTTGACACCAGAAGGCAGGATGGTTGAGGGAAGACAACACCGGCTCCAGAGTCAGAGGACCTAAGTCTGCCTCAGCCATTCATTATTACCTGTATTAGATTGGACAAATCATTTAACCTCCATGAACTTCAGTTTCCTAATTAATAAACAGATCCATTTCAGTTTCAAATCTACGCTCCAGTGATTTTTGTGGATAGTCTCCTATAGCTTCAGATGTAACAATTCTTCCGGGTTTCCTACTGTCACCTGAAGTTTCTTATGTGACTACTCTACTGGTTCTCTTCTACTATAGGGTTTCTATGGGTGGATGTTATCCAAGGTTCTGCCCTGGGTTCTGCTCTTATCTCTCTCTAGTCTCTGCCTTGGCATGTTGAGAAGATCATAAGCATATGGCTGGAGGGGACATTGGAATTCATCTAGTCCCACTTCCTCATTTTACACATTTTACACTGAGACTCAGAGATATTAAGTAAACAACTTGCTTATGGTCACATTGAAAATAAGTTACATAGTCCAATATTTGAACCCATATCAAATTCAACATTTTTTTTTCCTACTGTACCAAGTATGACTTGCCCACAGTCAAATAGCTAGTAAGTGTCTGAGGCCACATTTGAACTCAGGTCTTCTTAAATGAAGCAGGAAGACCCATGAAGACACATCTAGTCAATTTATTTAATCCTGTTTGCCTCAGTTTCTCTATAAAATAAGCTGGAAAAGGAAAAGGCAAAAGGCTTGAAATACTCCAGTATCTTCTCCATGAAAACTCTAAATGAGATCACAAAGAGTTGGACACAACTGAACAACTTTTTGATTGTAGGTCCAGCACTCTATGCATCAGGCCACCTAGCTGCCCTGCTACCATTCTACATCTTATTTAATCCTGTCTACTACATTTATGCAGGTGAATTAAAAATCTTTGTCCCTTTCCCCAAATTCTCTCCCCCAGTCTACACAGCTACATTCTCAGCTTCAGACATGACCCATCCATCTATATATGTCCTGCCACCACTTCAACCTCAACAAGTCTCAAATTGAACTTTTTACTTTTACCTCCACTCAACCCATTCTGAATGGATAGGGCATTGCACAAAAAGTCAGGAAGATTTGGGTTCAAATTCATTCATGCACTTACCAGCTGTGTGATCATGAGTAAGTCACTTAACCTCTCTCAGACTAAGCTTCCTCATCTGTAAAATGGGAACAGTAATATCTGTAGCACTTATACCACAGGGCTGTCACAAGGAACAAATCAGAATGTATGCTAAGACACTGTAAACCTTAAAGCGCTCTATAATGTTCATCATGATTACCCTTATTATACTATTCTTTTGGCTTCATGGGTTCTAATCAGTGGGATTATCATTCAGTTCCCTGTAGTTCACTCTTATAGTATGTGAGAGACAGTGTGGTGTGGCAGAATAAATATACAGAAACAGGAATCTCACTTTCTCTCATATAACATTAAAAAAATTGAAGCTAAAGCCCTTCTCCTTATCTCACATCTCCCAGACAGACACTATCTGACACTATCTCCTTCGCCCCTTTCTCACATAACAAGGTGATCTTTCTCCTTTTCAAGGCAAATCCCTCTAAAGGCATAAATGATAACATGTCATCTGGTCCACTCTAGCTGATTGCTCCCTCCATCATCCCCACTCTCACCTGATATTCAATCTGTCCTTGTCGGTAGACTGCTTCCCTAATGCCTATGAACATGCCAATATCTCCTCCATTCTCGAAAAACCCTAACTTAATCCATTCATTCTCCTAGCTATGATACCATCTTTCTCTTCCCTTTGAGAGCTAAACTCCTTGTTGTTGTTTCCACTTCCTTTCCTCTCACTCTCTTAATTTTCTACACTCTGGCTTCTGGCCTCATCATTCAAATGAAACTGCTCTCACCAGGCTGTGTCTGTCCTTCATTTTCAAAGAGGACCATGACATCAGGAAAATGATAACATGATGTGCAACTGATTTGAATTTGAATGAGGGAGGGCTGTGTAACGTCACCAACCTCACTTTCTCCTCCACAGCCATCTGGGTCCAGTGGCCAGATATTCTTCAGGATGACTGAAGATGGCTCAGGATGCAATGGGAGACCCTGGCCCTTTTAGGCTAAGGCCTTTTCAGGTACTCAGAGTGAGGTAATGCCCATTCAGTGAATAGGCCTCTTTAAGAAGTAGTCAAGAGATGGCCCCTTTAATTAGAAAAAGAAAAAAAAAATCATGCTGGGAGCTCAAGGCCCTCAGGGTTGCTGTTCCAAAGAGAAACAGTTACCACTGAGATTCACTCTAAGCCAGTAGGGTCCAAAAAACAGCCATTAAGTGGAGCTTGGACAGGGACCTATTGTGGTCCAATCTATGATGGCTCTTGAGGAGAAAGTGAGGCTGGTGATCTTGCACAGCCCTCCATCACTCAAATCAAAGTCAACTGCAAATCATGTGATCATTTTCCTGATGTTATGGTCCTCTTTGAAATGAAGGAAAAACACAACCTGTGAGTAGACCAAGTTGCCTGAATGGGGAACTCAGCTCGTCCTTTCCCTCTCCCTTTCCCTTTCCTTCTCTTCTCCAAAGGAAGGTAAATTTTTGTGGCCAGAAGCTGCCCAGTTAACCTGGGGTTTACTGGCTAAATTTCTGTCTTTTCTTCCTTCCTTCCTTCCTTCCTTTCTTCCTCCCTCCTTCCTTCCTTCCTTCCTCCCTCCCTTCCTTCTCTCCTTCTTTCTTTCTCTTTTTCTT
The DNA here is from genome assembly GCF_028372415.1 of Notamacropus eugenii. Lineage (NCBI taxonomy): Eukaryota > Metazoa > Chordata > Mammalia > Diprotodontia > Macropodidae > Notamacropus > Notamacropus eugenii. Next base: position 127,005,476 of record NC_092875.1, on the reverse strand, counting down.
TCTTTCTTTCATAAAGCCTTAAACCCAATTCACTCTCACCAAAGTTACTAGTGACCTCTCATTTGCTCTCAATCCTCATCCTTCTTGATATCTCTGCAGCTTTTTGACACTCCTCTAATCCTTTTCCTCTCTCTAGGTTTGCATTGCATTACTCTCTCCTAGCTCTCCTGCCTCTGTGATCACTTCTCAGTCTCCTTTGCTAGATGCTCATTCAGGTCATGCCCACTAACCCTACGTGTCCCACAGAGCTCTAGACTGGACCCTTTTCTCATTTTCTACTATGATATTTCTCTTGGTGACCTCATAAATGCCTACAGATTCAGTTATGATCTCTATGATTGGTTATTGTCCTTCATTCTCAGTGAGGATCAAAATGACATCCCTATGCTAGAGTCAACTTTCAGTGTGTCTGACTGTGGCTAATCAGACCAGTATGAGCTTGGAATGTTCTACCACAGGTCAGGCACAAATTGTCCATTTGAACATTTGGGGTAGATTACCTTTTTTTTTTATATTTTTACTGCACAGAGGGATTCCCCTCCTGTAATGGTAATCAGGCCAGGGTTGGGTAAGCAGGCAATTTTTAGGGCACCTTTTCTAGCCCCTCTTCCTCACACCAAGAGGTGAGCAGCATGATCCTTAAAAGGCTGCCCAGACATTCAGAGGTCTGCTGAATCCTACTTCCGGTTCCAGTGAGAAGATGACCCCGTGGCCTGGGCCACCTGTGTGCAGGATTGTGATTACAGGTCCCAGTGTTACACACCTGCTGCTTCGTCACTTGCTTGTTACTACCAATAATTCTCAAATCTACTTACCCAGATCTAACCTCTCTGCTACCACCTTCAGTTTTGCTTGTCCATCTGCCAAGTGCATCTTGAACTCAATGCCTTTTAGCCTTCTTCAATTCAATATGTCCAACACTGAACTCATCTTGACCCTCTAAAACATCCCTTGTTCCTAACTTCCCTATTACTATTGAGGATACCATTATCCTCCCAGCCAACCCAGGCTTACAACCCAAGCATCATCCCTCACTCTCTTTCACCCTCCACATTTCCAATCTATTGCCAAGTCCTGTTGTTTTTACCTTCCCATCATCCCAATACACACCCCTTTCTTTCCTCATTACCTCATGCCTTGACTGCTGCAATTGCCTGCTGGTTGATCTTCCTGCTTTGTCTCTCCCCACTCCAGTTCATTCTCCACTGAGCTGCCAAAGTGATCTTAAAGCACAGGTCTGACTATGTTATCTCCCTACTCAATAAACTCCAGTGGCTACCTATGACCTACTCTACCAAATATAAAATCCTCTATTTGGTGTTCAAAGGATTTCATGACTGCTGTGTCCTTCCCACCCCCCACCTCATACCTTTATAGTCGTCTTACACATTACATCCTGCAGCATACCTTGGAATCCAGTGACACTGGCCTCTTTGCTGTTCTTCATACAAGATGTTCTGTCCCTCAACTCTGGCTATTTTCACTGACTGTCTTCCATACCTAGAATTCTCTTCCCCCCTCACCTCTTCTTCTTCATATTTCTCTCCTGGTTTCTTTCAAGTCCCAGATAAAATCTTACCTTCCACTGGAAGCCTTTCCTGATCACTCAGTTCTAATGCCTTTCCTCTGTTGATCATCACTAATTTATCCTGGATGTAGCTTCTCTGGGATATGTCTGTTTGTTTTCTCTCTCACTGGACTGGGGGCTCCTTGAGAATAAGGACTGTTTTTCGCCTTTCATTGTATTCCTAACATTTAGCACAATGCTAAAAACATAGTAAGTGTTCAATATTATTATAATTATATTATTATATTATATTATGCATATTATATATTATTATATTATATACATATTATAATATATTATGTTATTATATATATATATATTTTATTGATGGAATGACTGACTGAATTAGAAGAACATGAGAGTTAAAATACAGAACCTCCTTCTTATTTGTGTGATGGCAGGCAAGGTATTGTTAACTTTTATGGCTACAATATGTTCTCTTCTGTAAATGGGGATAACAGTGTTTGAACTAACTGTTTCACAGTTAGTCTAAGGAAATCAATGTAAAGAAAACCAAACATTATCAATGTGAATTAGCTACCCCACATATCATTCTCCACAGGGATCCATCACACTTTTTTCCTCTTTCCGCAGTTCTAACGTGACAGTCAAAGACTTAGTCTGCCACAATATACATGTCCAAGTCAGCAACAGTTTCTTTTGCTAACTCTAATCTCACCCAGAAATGTGTTTTACTTCTATAATGCACTTGTCGTGTCTTTTGCATTTTACCAATCTGTACATCAAATCTTGCTCCTCGCATATAAATTTCACAAGGCTTATCATTGTACTCCCCCTAGTTCCTAGGAAATGGAAGACTACCCCACAGATTCTTAGAGATACAAATAAAGGATTTCATATGATGGATTTTATTGTTATCCCAAAACATAACATTTCATGGGACCCTTGGTCATCTTGTACTGCAGTGCTGTGCCACGAAGATAAATGAAGATAATTAAAGCTTATGTGCCAATATATTATGCAGAGCATGAGGAGGTGAAAAATCTATTTTTCTTTTACTACTAATTCCATATATCACACACAAACACACAAGGGCGCGCACGCGCACACACACACACACACACACACACACTCTGTAACATTTGGTGATTTCAATGCAAAGATGGGTATTAGCGAAGTTAGCAGAAATAATTGCTGGAAAACACAATTTAGGAATAAGAAAATTACAGAGCTAAAAAGTTTACAGACTATGCAGAAGAGTCTCATGCTTACGGAGTACAGATATTTTGTTCAAGATGAGTGTTGGAAGGCCCTGAACATATCTGATAAGTATCCAGTCACATCAACAAAATGATATTTTAATAATTTAATTCAATTAAATGTCTATTAACAACTAGATATCAGTGTGGTAATCATTTCAAAATCAGCTTTCTGTGTATGAGTTAGGTGAACCTGTTAGAGTAAAAATTTTATAAAAACAAATTAGAACAAAAAGAAGAAAACATGGTGTGCTCATCTACTCAGGATTTTGTGAGACAAGATTTCAAAAGGTTCTGAGAAAAAAATAGTAGCACCTCATGACTGAAAATTCTACAGCATGAGTTAGCCATGGAGAAATGAGAAGGTCTAAAGAATTAAATTCTTAAAATACAAAGAGAAAGAATTCTAATGAAGAGGAAAAGCGGGGTGTTGTCCAAGAAGACCAATGTTGACGTAAGAAACTAACTTAAATTCTTAACAGTCCTATAGAAAATACGGAAACAAGGGAAAGTATCAAAAGGTAAAATTATGGCACAGACCTGTGAGAATAGTTTCAGTAATGTCCAAATGAACTGTCACTGTTCAGGAAGGCTAAGGACAACCAACACGTTTTGTCTTGTTTTATTCTATGCTCTTCTGAAAAAAGAGTAGGATCAAAGAAGGGTATCAATGCTGATAAATATTTAACAAATGGCTTTCCAAAAGAAATGTACAAACATACTTTTAAGTTTAATTTGCATTATTAACATTTTCTCTATGACTTTCTTAAGTCTAGACAACCAACAAAACAAGTCACGCCTTGATTTGCAGTGTTTGCTGATTGCTGAGGTATAAATGTGGATGCTGAAAATATAGTAAGTGGTTCAGCACTGGCTCCAGCACAGCCCTGGATAGGACTATTGTTTGGGGTTTGGGGGATGCATGATTATAATGTGCACAGGAGAGAAGGCAGAACTATTCAAATCTTACTTTGTTTTGCTTTTCTCTGCCAAGAAAAATGATCTTTTTGGCCAGGCAGAACAAGAATGGCTAACGGAAAGCAGGTTTCCAAGATAAACAGGAAGAAAGTAAGAGGGCACACAGTCGTCCTTGATGGGTTCAAGTTGCCATGCCTACACAAACTACGTGAAGACAGAACTGGCTAGCATGACTGGCCAAAGAACTGTCTATTATCTTTTAAAGATTACAGAAAATGGGAAAGAAACCACAGGTTTGGAAAAGAGCAAATATAGTCCCAGTTTTTAATGAAATGAGGAGAATGGAATGGTTAAACGCTAGTCCAGGAAGCTTAACTCTGATTACTAAAAAATCCTAGATAAAATATATTAATAAAAGATATGGTTAGTGAATATGTAGAATGGGAAACAATGATCACAAAGAACCAGCATGATCCCATCAAGGACAGATTAAAATTGACCTCATTTCTTTTTTTCTCAGGGTAAAATACACAGTACTTTCTTTAGCTACTAGTCTAATCATTTGCCTAGATTTTAGAAAAGCTTGTTAGATTCTTTTTCACTATTCTTTTTGGAAAAGGTAGAGATGTACAGCCGATTTTAAAACTGATTGAACAGTCTGACTGAAAAGGCTGTAAAGTTCTTTTAAGGAGCACTCCAAGTATCTGTGCTGGGCCTTGTGCTAATTAATCCTGTTATCAGTAATTTAGACAAAGCCAAAATATAAAATTTGCATATGCTGTAAAGGATTGTTATTATTATCTTTTCAGTCATGTGTGTCATGTCAGTCTTTTTGGTCATGTGTGATGCCTTATGATGCCATTTGGGGTTTTCTTGGCAAAGATACTGAAATGGTTTGCCATTTCCTTCTCAAGCTCATTTTACAGATGAGGAAACTAAGGCAAACAGGGTTAAATGACTTGACCAGGGTCACACAGCTGATAAGTGTCTAAAGCCAAATTTGAACTCAAGAAGATAAGTCTTCCTGATTCCAGGTCCAACACCCTATCCACTGCACCATCTAGCTGCCCACTGGAAAGAACAGCTCACACCTGTAATAGCAAGGCCCTGGCATACACAGGAGGGCCAACTGTACAGGTTCTTTAATTTGCTTTTAAAAGGAAAGCAACTTTTGAGAGGTCAACACTCTACTTTAATCAAGAACATATATTATTCACTTAGTTCACAGGAAAAAGTCAACATTGAACATCAGAGAAAATACAAACAGAGGAAATAAAGACCAACAGACAGGGCTTCTAACTGTCTGAGGATAAGCAATACATACATCACAGATCAACGGGCAGCTCCAACTATCTGACCATCACATCCATTCATAGTTACCAAAGAGAGAAGCATCAACATCTGGGTTTTCAAAGCTGAGGGGCTCTTATCTGGCCAAATAAACACTTCCAATGAGTAAGCCCCAAAACAAAACCTCACCTCACAGCATGTATACACTTTTCAGAGCCAGAGGGCATCACAACCTTTGAGAACCAGTGTATCATTAGAAATTAACAAAAGTTGTGGGCCTTCCCACAAAACAATCTCTCCTAATCAAGCTTCCCTTAATGGGCCAACCCATTAATGGGTGGGGAAGATCTTTAACTCTCATTAACATAATTAACATTACAACACCTTAGATAGCAGAATCAGAATGCTAAAAGAGTGTGACAAGCTGGAATAGTAGGCAGAATTTAATATGATGAAATTTAATAGGGACAAATAAAGTCTTACTTCTTTGGCCTGAAAAACATTAACATCACAAATGCAAAATGGGGGGGGGGGGGCGGGCCTACAGCTAAGCACCATTTTGACTGAGAAAAAAAGGTATGGAAGTTTGGTGCAGTGTAAGTTCAGTGAAAACATGGTGTAATGTGAGAGACCCACAATATCCAAGGCTAGGAAGATGAGAGTACTGCTGTACTTTACATCCTAGTCAGACCACATCTGTACTATTTTCAAGTTCCATAAATCACATTCTAGGGATATCAGGGATAAACTGGAAGCATGCAAAGGAAGACTGCTAGAATGACAAAGTGCTTGAAGATCATTTCAAAGGAATATTTTTTTTAGCAATATTTTATGTTTTCCCCAATTACTTGTTCAAATTATTTTCAACATTTGTTTTTTTTTGTTTCAAGTTCCAAATTCTATCCCTCCCTCAATTCATTCTCCCCTTCCCTGAGAAAATAATATAATATAATATAGGTTACATGTGTTATCATGTAAAATATTTCCATATTATTTATTTTGTACAAGAAGATTTGAACAAAAAAAAGAAAATGAAAAAGTAGTATGCTTCAGTCTGTCAGACACTATCAGTTCTCTCATGAGTCCCTTGAGATGGTCTTGGATCACTGTATTGCTGAGAATAGCTAAGTCATTCACAGTTCTCCACCATGTAATATTGCTGTTACTGTGTAAAGTGTTTTCCTGGTTCTACTCACGTTACTTTGGATCAGTTCATGTAAGTCTTTCCATGTTTTTCTGAAATCATCGTGCTTTTCATTCCTTGAAGCACAACAATATCCCATCACAATCATTTGCCACAGTTTGTTCAGCTACTCCCCAATTGATGGGCATCCATTGATTTCCAGTTTTGAGTCATCACAAAAACATAGGAGTATTTGTTGAGGAACTCAGATTATTTACCTAGAGAGAGAAGACTTATGAGAGAGAGGAGAGCAGTATTCAAATATTCGAAAGCCTAGAATGTAGAAGAGGGACTGGCTGTGTTCTGTTTGGTCCCAGAAGGCAAAACTAGGAATGATGAGTAGAAATTATAAAATGACAAATTAAGGCTTAACATAAAGAAAAACCTCCAAATCTCCAAATAAAAACCTTCAAATGCTCATCTAAACATAAAGCTAAACCAAGATTCTTGAAGATTATGCTAGTACAGCATATACTTTGGCAGAAAAGATTCAAGAATAGCTCTAATATTAGACCAAATCTGTTTTCCTGACAACCAACCTAGCTAACTACTTCGAGGCACTTTACCAAGTGAGGGATCCTTTCTTTTTCTTTCTTTTTTTGGTTACAGAAATCCATGAAACAAAGATGAACAAAAAATAGTCCTCAGTCCTTCTATGACTCAAGAAAACATCAACAGTTACCAACATATTTGTCTACTCTCCTACATACAAAAAATCCTTATGAGAATCACCTATGCCCAAATCAAGGGCATCCTCAAGGAGGAAATTAATTGTGAACAAGCAGGCCTTTACCAGTGATAATCAATAACAGACTGCATCTTATCATTTTACAATTAACTGAAAGATGTAGAGAACAGATCAGGGTCAAATTGGAGAGGAACTGGAATGCCAAACTGCAGAAACTGGACTTTCATCTTATCTAGGCAATAGAGTTCTTTGGAAGGGTTTTGTGCTGGAAAAGCTAAAAAAAATTTCAGAATCACAAAAGGTCAGAGCTGGCAGGAGGCTTAGAAGTCTATAGGGGTTAAATAACTTGCCTAAGGTTACACAGTAAGATTTTTTTTCTTTTACTTTTGTGCTTTTTATGTTCACATCAGTTTTTTCTGGATATATTATTTTTCTTTCCTCAACCAATGAGCCTTTTCTTATAATAAAGAAAGTTAAGCAAAACCAACTGAAACAGTGATAGAACCTGACAGAGCATGCAACATCCCAAACCCATAGCCCCTACCTTAGCCCCATCTCTCAAAGGGAGAGAGGTAACATACTCCTACAGCTCCTCTCTGGGACCAAGACTGGTCATTATAACTATACAGTAATTCTTTCCATTCACATTATTGTGGCCATTGTATACACTGTTTTCCTGGTTCTGCTTATTTCATTCTTTATTATTTCAAAGAAGTAATTCCATGTATCACTGAAGACTTCCTAATCAGTTTCTTGTGGTTCAACAGTGTTCCAATATTCAGCCATTCTCCACTTTGTTACCAACTCTGCTACCACAAAAAGTGCTCCCATGAGTACTGTGGTGTGTATTCCTTCCTTCCTTCCTTCCTTCCTTCCTTCCTTCCTTCCTTCCTTCCTTCCTGTCTTCTTTCCTGGAATAAGCCCAGCAGGGGGAATCTCTCAATGATTCCAAAGTATTTTTAAAGACAATTAGACCATTTCCTAGCTCCTCCCACACCACAGTAGTATACTTCTCCTCCTCCAATAAACAAAAGTAGCATTTTAACAGGGCCATTGATTAGAACCCAAGTCTTCTGACTCCAAAGCCAGTGATATTTCCTCTATATACTACATTGCTCCCTAAGGTCCCTTCCAGCAATAAAATGTAATAGTTCTTCCTCACTCTCCCCCTCCCGCCCCCCCCCCCCCCTGCCATGGTTTGTCTTCATTGCATGCAATTCTACTTGCCAGTAAACAGCTGTAAACTTCTAGTTTTGAGTTCCTGCCCCTGTTCTCACACAGGGATATGACTCATAAAACTACACCAATCAGCAAGGCTATAAACACTTTTACCATGCCAAACCACTAGTTTTCAATGATCTACATTAGCTATGTGAAGAGACAGGGATTAGTCCAAAGAGAAATGCTCCATTTGAAGAAGGCTGATATGCAAAATGACAGAATACATGCTCTGTAATGAGCATTCTATAGAGAAAAAATAGGTCAGTTTCTCCAAAACAGAATAATTATTCAAGTGGATCCCAAAAACACAAATCCACTGACCCTGAAAAACAAAGTCCCTCCCAAAGTTGGAAAGCCCTACAATTTAGACCAGTTACAGATACAAGCACTCAATGCTACTTAGTAGGAAAGAAGGAGAACCATAGGAAAGGAAGGGAACATCGCCCAAATGAGATGGTAGCCTGAGCAGCTAATTGCTGCCAATTACAAATACAAAACAAGGCAAGAGGGAGATTAGCACAAAGGTATTTTTTTTTATACTGACTGTACTGCACTGGGAGCTGGGAGGGATGAGTTTAAAAGTCTTCAAATACCAGCTTAATTTTGCTAGAATAGTTCATAGCTAAACTAGTGTTTCCATCTGCTAACAAACAAGAGAATCACATTACCCTCCAAAAGCTTCCGTTATATACCCATCTTTGCACAGCATTCAGTCTCACCTTCTGCACAGTCAGCTGAATAGATAAGTCTCCTGCCTTTGGGGAGCATATGGTACACCACACAAGAAGCAAGAAATGATGATTTTTTACCATTGGATTTTCAAAGGAGTTCTGTCCAAAAAAACATTTCTACTTAATAGCAGTGGCCCATTTCTTGCTTCCAGTGTACTAGGCTCTTCTCACTCAAATAGTCAAATGAATCTGTAATCTCACCAACATGGATGTTCCCTCCTTACTTTCTCTTGATATTTCAAGGATTACAAGAGCACACATGAATTTCTCACAAATTGTTCTTTACTCTTACTACATGATTAGCCAAACCCAACATCTTTTTGATCACACATTTCTTTGATGATATCCATTACTCTAGTTCTTCTTCAAAGATTCTTATGTGTTGTGAACCATCATGGAACTCTCCATTTTGACCTCGGTACTCCTGCCCACACATTTTATAATTAAATTTCCCTTTACCCTAAACCTCTTTTTTTCTATTCTCTTTTTTTATCCTTACACTCAAAGAAATGAGCTACCTGAGCAACACCTCGGACTTGACCTTTAAAATGGAGAGCAGGAGCAGAGAGAGCTGAAAAATGGTGGAGAGAAACAGGATAAAGAGAGCAGATTAAAGTCCTTTGTGAAATTCTCGGCATCTGTACAGCAGCTCCTCCCTGCCTGCTCTAGTCCTCAGGAAATCATGAGTCCAGAGACAGGAGTAATACAATTCTAGAGGAAGAGCAACTGGAGAAACACTAAACCAGGCAAGTAACAGGAAGAGGCAACAGTGAGGAAAAGAACGATGATATTGGACAACAAACCTGGACCGTGTCCTTCACTGATACTGTTGAGTAATATACACTATGTCGGAGGTGGGGAGAGGTCCTCTCTCTTTTTCCCTCTCTCTCTCTCTCTCCATATATATACATACATACATGTGTGCGAGCGCATGCGTGTGTGTGTATTAAATTTCTTTCCCCTTTGGAGGATGTAGAAGGCAAAGACGTTAGTGAGTATAGCTAACAGAATTTTGTGGAAGGTGGGGCTCACCAGAGGAAGGGGGGTTGATTTTCTAAAGACCTTAAGTATTTTCCCTTTTGGGAGAGCCTCAGTTCAAGGAGTATAATAAATCAGTACATGAACTTTGGGTGCAGGTCAGGTGTTACATTTTGGAATCACTTTATAAAATTCGGTTCAGTTTTGACTGCCACAAAGAAATATATTTTTTCTTCCATGACTGATTCTCTATAATGCTCCCCTCAGAGACTATCTCCAACTTATTCTTCTCAAGCTCGCAATGTCACCTCACCATCTCTCTCTCAGAAAATGGCCTTACATCCTAATTTATTAAGAAAATACGGTCTACCCAAGGTGAGTTCCTTTATGTCTCAAATTCAGCCTTCAAAATCCTTCCTATATCCTCACCCGTCCTTCCCTACTCTAGTCTATGAGGATTACATGTCTTCTCCTAGTCAAGGTAAAACTCTTCTATTTCTACCCTTCATACCAACTCTCATTGTTTCCTCTAAGTGTTTGCCCCCATTACTTCTCTTCTCTCCTTCTCTCTCCTCCCTTCCCCCTTTCCAGTTCCCTCCCCCCCTTTTCCCTCTCTCCTTCTGGCTGCTTCTTCCTGTCAACAAACATAATCAGGTCTATTGTTTTTCAAAAGCCTTTTCTTGACCCTGTCATTTCTTCCTCTCTCTTTAGATCTGCCCTTCTTTTTACAGTCAAACTCCTGGAAAGATTTAGCTATACTCTTTGCCTTTATCGCCTCACCACCCACACACTTCTCATCCCCTTGACATTCTGGCTTACAGCCCTACCACTCTAGTGAAACTGTGGTATCCAAGGTTACTGAGAATTCCTTAATTGTTGAATCTGATGTCCTTTTCTCAATTCTCATCTTCCTATGCCAGTCTACAGTTTCAGATGCTGCTATCCACTCACTCCTCCTAAATTCTTTACTCCTTCAAGGAGGCACAGTAGATAGATTTGTTCAAGTCTCTCTCCAAACCTAAACAATAACAACAACAAAAACAAACAAACAAAGATCCCTTCCACCCCATCCTCATCTATTTTTTCTTCATTGTCAAAGCATTTAAGGAAAGAATAGTCCATGCCCATTGCTCTTACTTACTCACTATTCATTTTCTCTTCAACACTCTAGCAATCTGACTTCCATTCCCACAATGCTGAAACTGTGCTCTCAGAAAGACCTTTCAAATCCAATAACCTAATGAACAAATCCAGTGATCTTTTTGCCCTCATCCCCCTTGACTTCTTTGAAGCCTTTGATACCACTGACTGTCCTCACTGTTCCAGATTTTCTTTTTCCCCTTAGTTTCTGAGATACCAGTCTCCTGGTTCATCCCGTACTTCCCTAACCACTCACTGCTTTTCTGCCAAAAGCTCCTTTTCTCTTAAGCTAATGATCATCAAAGGTTGGTCCTTGGCCCCTTTCTCATTATTACTCCTACCCTTAGCAATGCATCCACTCCCCTTCAGATAATTTTTAGTCCAGATAAATTTGTCTTTCTGCTAGTCCTCACACACTATCATCTCTCTTTTCTACACCTTTGCCCAGGCTGCCTGCCACCCCTGGAATGTTATCTTTCCTCCCCTGTACATTTTTTGATCTCTGGTTCCTTTTATTACTCATCAAAAGTGCTGCCTTCTTCAGGAGGGTTCTCTTGGTCACCCTGCCTGTGCCTTACACTCTAAGATGATCTTTTTCTACTTTGTATGTATCTTATATACACATTTATTTGTCCATGACTCACTTCCCCATTCGAACTTAAGTTCCAAGATATTTCATTTTTGTCTCTAGCAAGCACAGTGCTGGGCACATAATAAGTACTTAATAAGTAGTAGGTAGTGTGTGTGTGTATGTGTGTGTGTGCACGCACACGCACTTAACTGAGGCAGTTCTCTATGCTCAGGATGTTCTGTTTCCTCCAATTTGCTTGAAGGATCAGGCAAATGTTGCTTCTTCTATAAAGTGTCACTGATTCCCACCCCAAATCACCAGTAAACTTACTCCAGTGCCACTGAACTCAGAGATCACTGTTTTACACCCCTCTCATACCCCTACTGTTTGGAATGGTAGAAAGAAAGCATGGCAGACTATAGAGAGAGTTTGCTTCTGATATACAATGGCTGTTTTATCCTGGGTAAGTCATATCATTTCTCAGTGCTCCCAGCCAACTTTCCGAATGAGCTTCAAAGCAACTGTGAATCTGCATGGAAAAGAGAGGTTCCTCATCCTACTGAAATCAGCTCAAGTCCAAGAAAAAAATGTATTTTAGTTATAAATGGGTAATATCCTTGTTAGACTACAGGAGATAATATATCAAAGTGCTTTGCAAGCCTTCAAACAGTATATAATGTCAGCTACTGTTATCATTATGGTCTAGAAGGGCAAGGATCACGCCTTATCTAAACTCTGTAGCTCCTGATATCTACCTTAGCACTTTGTACCCATAAGGCACCTGATTCACATTTGCTGAGTGAAACTGAAGCCAGAGATCACTGCTAAAATAAAATATTTCAATTGGTAACATTTAAACACTTAATAATTAAACTGTTAGGTTGCATATAAATGTAAAAAGAGGAAAAAAGCTATAAAAACTGTAGAAATCAGTATTTGAATATCATACCCAAATTGTCAGCCCTAGAAAGAAGTGACAATTTTTGGTACATTGGGATCATGTTTAAGTGACATGTTAATTCATTAAATTGTTTTGAGTTGAATGTCCCTAGCCTGGTTATGAAATAGAGCTACTTTTCTTTTTTTCCCCTAAACCCTGAGAATGCCACTTACTTGAGCCAACAGGTGATAGGCTAAAAGAATTCAAATACAAAATGGAGCCCATGGATCATTCAATCCAGCTATGTGTGCATGCATGCGCGCACACACACACATATACACATACACACACACACACTCACACACTCCCCTTCACATTTTGTAAATGAGGGAACTAAAGTCCATGGGATTAAAGTGACTTGCCTAAGATGACATGGGACATAAACTGGAAAATCAATATTCAAATCTAGTTCTTCAGACACCAAATCTAGCAATATTTCTTTGACAGGAGAATTCTTGGGTTTTTTTTTTACATCAAAGCCCCATTTGTCAATGTGATAAAGCCTATGGACTTTTCAGAATAATGGTTTTTAAATGCATAAAATATGTCAAGTACACTGAAATACAATTATCAAAATATTTTACTGTCATCCAACTTCATGGACCTCAATGGGAATCCATGGATCCTAGATGAAAAACCTTTGTCTTAAATAACAGAAAGGTAGCAAAGACAGATCAACATGCATTTATTAAATGTTTATCATGTGCCAGGTACTATGTGACGTGCTGGGAGCACAAATATAAGCACAAAAAAAGATAGCCCTTGCCCTCAAGTAGACTAAGAAGGCAACATATAAAATGAAGCTGGTTAGGGCAAGGGAGAAGCAATGAATCATGGTACCTATTGACAGGGTATTGTAGAGAAAGTCCCTGAGGAAAGTCAGGAGTGGAGTCATATCATTTATATTCTGTTAAATGACTAGGAGCAAGGTGGCATAGTGGATTGAGCACGAAGCCTAAAGTCAGGAAGACTCATTCCTGGAGTTCACATCTGATCTCAAACACTTACTAGCTGTGACCTTGGGCAAGTCACTTAGCCCTATTTGCCTTAATTTCCTCATCTGTAAAATGATCTGGAGAAGGAAATGGCAAAGCACTCCATTATCTTTGCCAAGGAAATCCTAAATGGGGTCTACCGTTGGATGTGATTGAACAACAAAAATAATTAGCATGTGTATAGGTCTAGGAATTCACAAAAACCTCTGGGCTGTTCAGACTAGGAGAAACCTTAGAGATCAGATTAACCAGTCCACTCCCAGATTTTGCAGAAGAGGAAATCCAAGCCCAGAGAGCTAGCAGAGACAGCACTTGGAATCCAAAGCCCAGTGCTCTTTCCACTAAACCCTATGCTATAGTACATAATCTCATGTAATTGCATGAGTAAGACAAATTTGACTCTACAGGTCAGTAATGTGAACATCTATAAATCTTTCTGGGTAAGACAGAGTGTTAGAACTCTTATTTTTCTCCTTCAAGCTACAAAACCTTGGCAAAAACCCCACATAAAAGTAAAAGCCATTCTCATACAGGTATATAAGGGTAAGATGAAAGAGAAAATAATTAGCTAACTGGCCTTTTTGGCTGCTTTTTAATGATCTGAAGTTTCTTGGAGCCAGCTTTCCTATAAATAACATTCACTCATGTGACACATCATTTCCTATTTTCATTTTGCAGTTTGAAAAAGACGGAAACTGTATTTTCACACAACTCTATCAGTCTATTAACATTTTGTACCTACTATGTGATAGACCCTAGGGATACAAAGACCAAAAAAATGAAACTGTCCCAGTCCTCTAGCAGCTTACTGTCTATAGGGAAGACAACAGGTGGATAGATAAATACATACAAAATAAATAGGAAGCAAATTTGGGGACAATGGAAAGCACTAAAATCTTGGGGAATGCAGGAGTTGGCAACTGAGTTGAAATTTGAAAGAAAGTGTAAATTCTAAAAAGTAGTGGCAAATATGGAATGCCTTCTAGGCATCAGGGAAAACCTGTGAAAAAGAGCCCTCAGAAAAACAGTCCCAAGTAATGAAAACTCCCTAGCATGGTATGATGGAAAAAATAATAAGAAGGAAAAGAATAGGTAACATATACATAGTATTTACAATGGTGCCATGCGCTGTGCTAAGCACTTCACAATTATTATCTCATTAGATACTCACAACCACCTTGGGAGATAATAGCTGTTGTTATCACCATTTTACAGATGAGGAAACTGAGACAAACAAAGATTAAGTGGTTTAGACATTTGTCTGAGGCGAGATTCAAACTCATGTCTTCCTGACTTGAGACCTAGTGCTCTATCCATTGCACCACCTAGCCGTGAGTTCAGATTTTTTTTCTGCATTATGATACTAACTAGATATTTTACCCATAGCAGGATACGATCGCTATGGGTCTTGATTTACTCACCTGTAACACAGAGAATATAGACTAGATGAACTTTATAGGTAGAAGGACAACTGGAAGCTTTTGAAGGAAAGCTGTCCTTCTCTAGTTGTGATACTGTTCATAGCCTAACACCGCAGTTCACAAATGCATCTCTTTAAAAAAAGAAACTGGGTTTACTGTGTTGTCTTACTAAATCTGTCACAGTGCTCAGTGTTCAAACACTCGGGCCCTGGAATGCACACAGCATGAAGTCATTCTAATATGCCTCTTTTTTGCCAGCATTCTGTTCTTATCCTCTGATGGTTCTAACAAAGTGTGTGTTCATTACAGTTTTCATACATTATATTCTTTCATCCCTCTGGTGACATTATATTGGGTGGACAGAATTGGTGAGGGCACATGATCACTCCCAAAGCTGAGGGTTACACACAGCCAAGAATTAGATCATACTAAGCTCAAATTTTCCTACAATCTTCTTGAAGTTGAACATTCTGATCCAATCAAGGTCAAGTTGAATTTCCTCAACTTTTCACCCAAGCTCCTATTTCTTTGGCTTTGAATTTACATTTATTTCATCTTAATCCTAGATTAATTTAATTTAAAAAAATATTTATTGAATGCTTGTCATATTCTGATAAGAATATGCTTGGTGCAGTTTTAAAAGCACTTTTGAGTGCATCATTTATTATATCTGGTTCTCACAACAACCCCATAAATTTAGCCAGGCAACTATGGGCATCTTCATTTTCCAGGCAACTCAGAAATATTAAATGCTCTACCCCAGGCCATGAGGAGAACAAATGGGTCAGTATCTGCTAGTCACTATTATAAACTGCCATAGATAAAAGGTAAGTGTCAGAGACTAAACAGGATCCCCAGCAGGTCATGCAAGTTACCCTGGAACAAGAAAAGGACAAGGCAAATAGCACTGCAGTTATGCTGGGGAAGCCCCACTTGCTGGCCCTAGATGGTGAGGTAGCAAAGACCAGTGTCATAGATGCACGGTAAAAACAGAGGCCTACTATGGAACAAACAGGGAGAGATGGGACCCTTCCAGCTGAAGATCACCAGCCTAGCCTATCACAGCCAAAAGGAGCAACATACCAACATACTTCTTATGATGATCCAATGACCCCTCAGCACTGAGCTAGCCCTTAAATTCTCTCTCTCACTCTCTCTTTGTTTCTCTTTTTCTCTCATCTTTCTTCTCTCTTTCTCTCTAGATCAGAGGTTCTGAACCTCAACTCCATGAACTTGGCTATTTTATTTTTTAATATTTTGATAACTGTATTTCAATGTAATTCATTTCCATCGCAATTTTATATATTTCACTATCACATTTAAAATCACTAATTCTAAGAAGGAATCCATAGGTTTCATCAAATTATTAAAGGGGTTCATACATACAAATGACATTTTTGACATACAAATGACATTTTTGACATACAAGTGACATTTTTTGACATACAAATGACATTTTTGACATACAAAAAGGCTAAGAACCCTTATCAAAATCTGAATTGGCTACCTGTGTTATAAGGCCTTGCACATCAAAAGCTGTGCTCATTTGGTGAAAGACTGCATGTCAACCATTTTGCAATTCTGGGTGCTCTCTCTCAATTTGTTCCTTTGCTGACAGTATGAAGCAAGAGATGATTTTGTAAAGAGAGAGGTCTTGGGCTATGTGGCCCCATAAAAACTGTCCCAAGGTCTTTTGTTTGCCTCATCATTTGTTCTAAGTGAAAGAGTTCTATATGGAGGTTTGGATTTTGCATTTTTGAAGGGCCCGGAGTGTAAGCCTTTAAGAATTGAAGAGATAAAGTCTATGCTGAATTTTGTAGCAAGTCTAGCACTGATGCCCAAATAAATTAAGAGTGACCTTTTGAAGTGACCTTTGGGACCTGGTCCAGAAGTCATCAAGACAAGGATTTATGCAGTAGGGCATGATAGAAAACAATGTTATATAGATACTGGGCTAATAGTGAGCCATTAGATCTCCCCAGGGACCAACATGGGATGGGAGAGAATATCTCAAAGTTGTTAAGGAGAAATGTTTGTACTTTTTTACTTCATTAAATATTTTAAGTAAATATCCATTATAAAAGTTTTTTTTAAAGGAAAAAATCACATTTCCTCATGTATATACTTACCACTTTTTTGGAAACAAGGTAGAAACCCATCAATTAGAGAATGACTCAATAAATTGTAGTATGTGAATATAATCTGATATTACATGTGCAATAAGAAACTGAATATGATAGAGAGAAACATGAAAAGTCTTGAGGTGCAAGAGGAAGCACGAATACAGAGGAATTAGGTGGGGGAGGAAGGCTTGCAGTTCTGGTAACCTACTTTCATAGGGAATGGGTTTAAGAGGGAAAATATATATTTATAAGAGTATAATAGTCTTCTAAATTCAGAAGAAATAAAATGGTAGGGGCATAGGGAGGGAGGAGAGGACAAGGGAGAGATCTTTAGAGAGGAGACTGAGGGAATAGGTAAAAGGGGGTATAGAAGGGTGTTTAGGTTCATGGGAATGGGGGGATAGAGGAGGGATCCTTAGAGGAGGGTAGGCAAGTAATAGGGCAAGGTAGCAGGGTATTAGTAGAGGAGGCAGGAAAGATAGGAAATAGGAGATACGCACAAACACAAACAGAGATCAGGAGTATAATATGTTTGGGAAAGTCTATGTCTATATATGTATGTATATATGTATATGTGTATGTATATATCCATAGCCACAGAGAAACATATCTAAACTTTATTGTAGCCTTCTGGGGAAGGGAGGGAAAAAAAGAACAAAGTAAAAATGTGCACAGCAGAGAACAAAAGAAAACTCACAAGGAAGCAAAGATGGACAGTTCTCAACAAAATGGGTATTATTTACCATACAGGCTTCCTTGAAATGAAAATTTATTGTTACATATTTTGAATCCTCTCATGTTCTGCTATGCACATGACATGCTTTTTTTTTTCTTTCTTGTTTTGTATTTAAATTTCAATATTTAAGTTTATGATATGTTCTTGTTTCTTTTCTCTATTCTGTATTTGGGTTCTGGCCTTTGAGTCTAAAATAAAATTTTTGAAGATAAAATTAAAAAAAAAAGAAAGTCTTACATGAATTGATTAAAAACTGATGTAGGCAAAGCCAAGCCAAAAAAACAGACAAAATGACCAAAACAACATAAATGGAAAAGAACAATAACAAAAGAGTTGAAAAAACGAATATTGTAAAATTGCAAAGCATAGTCCTAAAGAAGACAGATGAGAAGACAATGCTCCCACTCCTTTGTAGAGGTAAGAGGCTCGCCAGTTTGGAAAACTGCACATATTTTAAGATTTTCTCCCCATATATTAATGGGTTTTCCTAATTACATTTTTCTCTCTTTTTTAAAAAATTATTTATTATAAGAGATGGCTCTCTGGAAAAGGGAAAGCATGGAATTTAAGTATGTAAAACTAAAATATTTTAATAAAACTTATTTTAAAAAAGAAAGATTGCATAAGGTGAAAGCTTTATAGGACCTAGAACCCTGCTCTTGTTTATCTTTTGTATGAGATTATATCTCTTCTCTATGATTCATGCTAACTGACTTGGTGCCATGAGAAGATGGCCTTATCTGTGTGGGAAATTCTCTTGTTGCATGTAGAGCTGTAGACAATCAACAGGAACCATTGGTTGGACCTGGCTGGGTTGGTTCAGTGGCTTAAGTGGGCATCCAATGATTAAACGTAGTGCCAGAAGGTGCTAGTTAAACTTTTGTCTAAGAATACATCCCTAAGGCCCCAACTATTTATAATGCCACGGAAAGATACCTGAGAAAAGAAAAGTAGGCACAGACCAGCTTCCCTGCAGTCAACTCTCAATTATCCCTATGTGGATTATCTCTGACAAAACTTTTATCCCAAACTGGCTTATCCCCCAATCCCTGCAATCATATCCATACAATTTAAATTCAAGATGAGGCTAATTAAGAATGCTTAAGTAATTCTAATTAAGAATGTTCCCAAAGAATCAGAAAATGCAGCTCAACTAAAATTGCTTAATTATCTGGTATTTTAAAAGTTATTAGCAGCACCACATTTTGCCTTAAATGGATAAAATAAGAACTTACAGAAACTTAGAGAAAATAAAAACATACGTGCAAAATTTTAATGACCTCTTTTGCCTACAGAGTTACCTAGTTCTCAGCTTAACAATACTGGCTCAGAATCTAGATTTCTGTTTCAGTAAATAATGAGCTCCTTCATACTATGTATATATGTTATTATTTGCACTATTTGGGCAGATAGGCAAAGGAACCCACATTTGGGGCAGGTGCACACATAACCCACTGACTTCACCTTCACTGTCACGTCCTCTATAATACTCATGGATTTTGATAATCACAAAAACATAACGGAGAAGGTGAGTATTATTCACTGTCACTTTTTCATATTGGAAAATATGCTGAGGAGATCGGCTGTATTCATATAAATCAACAATCAACTGACTGCTCCAGAGTGGAACTCAACAGTTTTCTATTTCCCAACTCATTTCAATCACAAGACCTTCAGCAAACCCACTTTTAGGACCAGATAATTATGCACTTAAATGCCATCAAGACATGGAAATTGCACAACCAGTCATATGACCAAAAAGACTGGAAAGAGTTGGCATAGTTCTTAACAATGACGCTCAAGGTCCTCCACATCCTTATCTGCCAATATCTCCTGACATCCCTATGGGGTTCCTCGCTATTCCTCAAAATTACCTTGAAAATTCTCACCTCCTTGCCTTCACATTTACTGTTCCCCACTGTCCCTCTGCCCATCCCACGCTGGGATATCTTTTATCCTCACTTCTTCCCTTATGAGTCTTACCTGTCCAAAGCTCAAATCAGGTCCTATGAAGTCTTTCATGATTTTATTTCCTCCACTGCAACCTCCTTAATTTACAGATGAGGGAACTGAGGAAGGTTTTCATGAATGTCAAATTATAATAATAATACTAATAACTAAACTGTGAATGGCACTTTAAAGTTTGTAAAGAACTTTATTATTTGATTTTCACAACAACCCTGTGAGGTAGGTGCTAGTATTATCCCCATTTATCAGGAAACTGAGGACACTTAAGTGATTTATCCTGAGTGACACAGCTGGGACCTCCTGATTTGTCCAACCTTCTATGCACCATATGGTTTGGGTCATCTTGTGTTTTTAAAGACATAGAACGCTTACACTGATCATGGATTCAGAAAAATTATAGTTGAAGACATTGAGGTTCAGAAGGCCATATGTAGTGACTTGCCCAAGGCACTAGGGAGCAAACAATAGGGCTGTCATTGGAAAATGTTTGCTGACACCAAATTCAGTGCATCTGCCATTATACAATGATGCTTCATAAATTTTATTGGGATTGGACTCTATTCCTTTGAGCACTGACATGAGGTTAAGGCAACTAAAATTATCTTCTAGCTCAGAAAGCATGAAGCAATTTTAAAACATACAAACTGATGGTTAGAAACTTTATTTAAATGATCTTTAGGCAAGTTAACAGCCATTCAAGTCAGCTTAACTTATATCACTTGGGGCTTCGTTCTTTAATTATTTATTAAGGTCACAAACCACCCTAACGATGTATATGTGTATGAGTACATGGGTACGTATATGTAGATGTGTGTATATGTAAATATATATGCATACATACATACAACATAAGAAAAAAGATTTAAGATGTTCCAAGTTCATGATCAAAATGAGTTCATATTGACCTTGGCCTAGGATCTGCTCATACAGTGTGTTAACTGGCACACCAACACTTTCCAGAATCCAAAATATGACGTTCCTTATATTAACCTGGGCATTCTTTTCTATAGTAACCATACATAATTCAACAGAGGTGGGAAGATTATGCTATCTGCTGTGAGTTCTAGTTAGGTCTTCCATTGAAAATTACCTTGGAATTTCAGGCAGTATTAAAAATGACTTCCTCTATCATGGAGAGCAACAAGGAATATTTTCTGAAATGATTTTTCTAGTTTATGAACATCATAAAGAAATTTTGCAGCAACATTTTTGCTTCTGGATAGAAGTCTACTAAATCTAAGTGAACTTCAGTTTAAACCAAATGAACATGAAAGTACCTAGAAAAAATAAGGCATTGCCTAAATATAAAACTTAGGAAAACTTTAACGTGGCAACCACACAGAAAGCATTCAATAGTTTACAAATAACCCCACATCAAACCATAATCAAAATGCTAGCTATTAATATTACTATTAATGATAAGAATATAATTAATTTTGGAATGGTATTATAAAAACAAAAATTTAATCAATGATTAATTTATTCATTCATTACAATTTTTAATCTGTTTCAGCTACTCATCTTAAGGATACCATTTGGACAAAACTCCATCTATCTTCCTTGTTGCAGAAGGGTCTTAGGAAAATGAAGATCTTTTTTTAGGATCTATTACATTAAAACTCTATTAATTCTTCATGCCACAGAAATTTTGAGAGAAGGGAGGCAAAGATTTTATGTTCTACTCTGCTTAAAAAATAAAACTTGAAGGACCACTAGCTAATATCTTATATGGCTCATTTCCTCGAATCTAAGGTGTCATGTGTGACTATCTACTTCTGTTGGCTCACTAATTAAATTTCTCATGAACAAGAAACTAAAAATTTAATAAAGCCCATTCTAATTACCTACCCTGATGCATGGAAATATTACTGCTAAGACTTTCAAAACAATGATACAAAATAATTTCTATTAGGTTTGGAAAACTTTTCAATCCAATTAATGAATTAATTTGGCAGCAGAGTAACCTTCTGATTTTTGTTCTCTATTTATAAAATATTATATATTAGCTTATTTGGACAACTGACCAAATGACACCAACTGTCAATGGGAAAGAGTAACCAAGAAAGGACAGGGAGAGGAATAAGTATTTATATTGCCAATTGCCAGGCATTGTGCTAAGAACATGACAAATATTATCTTATTTGAAGAATCTAGTCAGAAAGGCAAAAAATCATTCTGTAGATGATAATCCCTTGTGATAATCCAAATAAAAATAATCAAGGCTAGACTACAGCAAGTTATCATCACTAACACCTTATAGAGCTTTTCCAATCGTATGTTTTTTCTGGGACAGATAACATAGATGGATCTAGAGTTGAAAAAGAAGAGAGTGAACTGGATTGCTTTTGGGCAACTGAAAAAGCACATTTACTAACTTCAACCTCTCCACAACAACTAAGGTTGATCTTTTTAATACAAAGATCTTACTGAGGTTTTTTTGTATAGCAGGAAGACCTGGGATACCACTGCCTCCAAAGTACTGAAGAGGAGTATTGCGCAGAGGAGAGTAGAAAGGCCCATGGCAGGTGTGAGCAGGCTGCAACATATAACCAACATGGAATGCCAAAGAAGAACAAAAGTAAAGGTTGTTATCATTCTATATGACAGAATAAGAAGATGGGTTAGTCACATGGTAAGGGTGAGAGATGACAGGTGGATGGCCAAAGTCTTCACTGGTACCCCTGTGTAAATAGAAAAAGGTTGCCAGGGAATTCCTGAATCAGTGAGATCAAAGATCTATTGGAGAATATGAGCACCTGGAAGTTGGGATGTGTAACCTTACACATCCCTACCAACAGCTTCAGCTATTTCAGACAGACAAACAGATTCTCTACGGAGCCATGCCTGCTGCTGAGAACTGACAAAACTAATGCTGAGGTGTATCCTGTCTGGGATACTTCCTGTGTTTAAGAATTACTTGACTTGACAAAATCCTTTTCTCTCAAACTATATATACCATCCTTCAAATAGGCATCACTGGATCTATATCCAAACTCAACAATTAACCATGGTCCATCTCCATTATAATACAATTGTAACATTCAAATCAAATGTTATACCATTCCTTGTTTTATTTTCAACTTTTATTAGTGCCTGTTAGTAAATGATAAAGTATTTGAATTTCCACAAATTTTTAAATTTGTTACTTCCTATTTCCTAGTCAAGTCCCACCTTTGGTCAACATTTTAATATCTTATTACTTAATTATATTACTAATTATACTATATTACTTATATATTTATTACTATTACTTATTACTATCATATTAAGGCATAGGATTTTAAACAAATCAATGAATCAAAGATCTCATGGAAAGAATGCTAAAGGACAAACTGAAGCACAGTCAGGAGAATATTAGGCACGTTGGCCACAATACTGTCAATAGAAAACCTCCATAAATCGGTTAAAGTCAAATTAATTGTCCAGGAGAATAGATGATGAAATATATTTCCCATCTCTTAAAAGAAAAGTGGAGGATTACAAGGGAAGAATGTGGTATCATTTACTTAGTTGTTTGGTTACTTGGTTTGCTTCTGAGATTTTTGTCACAAGAAAAAGATCAATTGGGTGGGAAAGTGATTACATATATGTATATATATATATAAATATATATACACATACACATACATATACATATGTACTTGAATGTATATATTTTATGTATATGTGTGTATATATGCCATTTCCTGATACATAAAATAAATTAAATTAAGTTAATATATAAAAGACAACAATAAAACTAATTGTTTTTTATTGTCTTGCAATAATTTTTTTAAGAATAAACCCTGACCCTAGTTCTGCCATTTATAAACAGGATGACCTTTGGTAAATCACGAAACCTCTCAGTTTCTTCATCCTTAAAATGGGATACTTGTATTTACTTGCCTCACAGGGTCTGTTATAAGGATCAAATAAGACAATATAAATAAAATGCTTTTTGAATAAAAAGAGTGCAAATGTAGATTAATCATTCAACTATAAAGAGAATTTTCTTTCTTAATAAAACCCAAACAAGATCCTAGCTAGTTGGTATTCCAATTGTCCCTTCCTATTACTGGGCTGACATACATTTTTTAGAAAATTGTAGTTGATGCATTGCTTCAATAAGTTGGATTATTCCTTACCTTAGATGCCTCTGCCTCAATCTGTTGTCGCTTGGGTGTTTCTTTTAGGTCAGGTGATTTCTGGGTAGTTTTGTTCTTAACGGCTTGAGATTCAATGCCTTCGCCTTCAATTTGCTGGTTAATACCTTCTGCATGGACAGAGTGATCAATACCATTTGGATTCAGACTGCAATGGATAGCTGAGGGAAGAAAATGACAGATATAGCTCAGTAAACAAATCATATCAGGAGAGTCTCTAAAGACAAAGAGCATTTCATCAAGCAGTGACAGGAAGGTGCCAGGCTGGGAGCTGAGAAGCTGAGAGAGCCTCAGAAACTGTACTTCCTATAATCTTAAGGGACCATAGAGGTTCAGAGGCATAAGAGGTCTTCAGAGGTCACTCATACCACCTATATCAGAGGACGAATACTTTCTATAGCCAAACTGACCAGTGGCCACCCAGCCTCTGCTTGCAGACTGATGAGATGTAATCTGTCCCATCTCAAAGCAAACCATTACTCTTAGGGGCAGTTCTAATTGTTGGAACATTTTCCCCAGCCCCTTTCCTTACTGGCCTGGAAAAAATCCAGCTTTTCATCTCAGAGAAACCCATTCAATTAGACAGCTCCATATCTACTGCATGCAGAGATCCAGGATAAATGACGAGCATGGTCATATGTAGCAAAGTAGAAAGAATGATGGATTTTAGAGTCAGAAAATCCTAACTGTTTGACAAAGGGCAAGTCATTTAATCTCTTTGGGCCTCCATGCACTCATCTATAAAAGGAGGAGAGGTTGGATTTGATGGCATCTGAGATCCTTTCCAGCTCTGAAGTTTCATATATGAATATGAAGATACTATTCTCCAAAATGTATAATATAATGCAAAATGAGAATGGACTGAAAGTTCACAACTATGATGGAAAGGAGAGTGACATAAGTACAAAAACATGTAAGATAAGTTCTAAGAGATGGAGAGGTGGCATGGAGGTGGCAGAAGAGGAGGGCCAGGAAAGACTTCTTGGAGGAGTTAACATCTGTATCAAGACTCTAAAAGAGAGTCAATTGGCGGAAGTGGAAATGTGGAAAGAGCTTTTAATGTGCTCGGGATCAGAGTAAAGTCAATACAAGAATAGAGAGAATGCTCTGGATCATTGTCTTGGATCACTGTATTGCTGAGAAGAAGTAAACTATTCATAGTTGATCACAACACAATGCTGCTGTTACTGTGTACAATGTTCTGGTTCTGATCACTTCAATTTGCATTAATTCATGTAAGTCTTTCCAGGCTTTTCTGAAATCATCTTACTTGTCATTTGTTATAGCACAGTAGCATACCATATATTCATATGCCACATTCCCCTAATTGATGGGCATCCCCTCAGTTTCCAATTCTTTGCCACCACAAAAAGAGCTGCTATAAATATTTTTGTACATGTAGGTCCTTTTCTCTTTTTTATGAACTCTTTGGGATACAGACCTGCTAGTGGTATTGCTGCATCAAAGAATATGGACAGTTTGATTGCCCTTTGAGCAGAGTTTCAAATTGCTCTCCAGAATGGTTGGATCAGTTCATAACTCCACAGAAGGTGACTCTTAAAGGGATTTTTCTATTGCCACTAAATATGAACTCCTGTATTTGGCATTTGAAGCCCTTTCCTAAAACTCCAGTCTATTTTTCTATGATTATTTCTCATTATTCCCCTTGACACAGGCTCAGTTCTCACCACACTAGCCAACTTACTGCTCTCCATAAGTAGTATTGAATCTTCCACCTTCAAGCCTGTATAGACTATTCCCCATGGCTGGAATAAAGTCCTTCTTCACCTCAGCCTCTTATAATTCTTAGCTTACTTTGATGTTTGGCTTATGCCATGTTCTACAAAAGGCCTAATATTTCTAGTACCCTCCCCCTCTTTCACAAATAATACACACACACACACACACACACACATATACACACACACACATACAATGCTAGAACAAAATGTTACCTAACAGGATCTTTTAGAGTAAAGATGTCTCCCACCCACACATCAGGATCACTCAGGATTCTTTACAAGGTATAACAACAGAAATAGACATAATCCTGTTGAATGATGTTTTGATAATATCAGATGAGACATAAAACATAAAGAAATGTGCCCATAGAAAGTATTGATGTCTGCAGTAGAAGTCACCTGGACAGTTCCAGGTTGAGGTGGAATTCCTCATAGACAGGGAGGTATCTCAGATGTTCCTGCTTAAAGATGGCTTTGTATTGATTTCATCAAACTCAAGACTTTTCAGAGAATCCTGGAAGAAATGTGTAATCATTCAAAGAACTTTTATCTGCCCATTTACACAAGAAAGACAAAGTGTAAAAAATTAGTATCCGTCACCCACATTTCAACATCCACACATGCATTTAGATTGATCAGTTATAGAGCTTGTCCGATAGTGTGTGTGTGTGTGTGTGTGTACGTGTGTGTGTGTGTGTGTGTGTGTGTGTGTGTGTGTGTGTGTGTATACACACATGGGACAGACAATACAAAGAGACAATGAAATAGGCCTGGAATAGTAAAGGAGGATGAAAATATGCTGGGTTGTTTTCAGGAAATTGCAAAGTTTTTTATGACCCTTTCCATGAAAAGCAAAGGTCTATGTTTTCAATATTAACATTTTATCAGTGTTGCTATATGGCATATGTCAATGAAATAAGAAATACTATTGCCTTGAAAGAACTAAAAATGTATACCCCCCAGAGAATAAAGGAGGGGTATGTGGTAGGTGTGTAAGAACACTGAAACATAACTAGTGAGGAGCTCCACAGCTCCAGTCTGTTAGGTATTCACCTCGGCTTTGTGTCATCTGCACATTTCATAAACATACCACGTTCCCAGCTGTCTTTATGGCAAACCACCGGCCTCCATCTCCACAAGGTCCCAACCCTATACT
The DNA here is from genome assembly GCF_028372415.1 of Notamacropus eugenii. Lineage (NCBI taxonomy): Eukaryota > Metazoa > Chordata > Mammalia > Diprotodontia > Macropodidae > Notamacropus > Notamacropus eugenii. Next base: position 126,978,746 of record NC_092875.1, on the reverse strand, counting down.
CATGGGCTTCGATCAGTGAGCATTTCATCTTTTCTTACCCAGTCTCAAGCCCATCTTTCCCCTTCCCATGCTCTGTATGACCTACCATGTCACACATACATGCTTTCCAAGTCTAGCACTGAAAAATTATGATAAACTAAAGAAATAAAAACAAAAATAAACTAAAAAATAATGACAAATGAATAAAAATCAATAATAATCAAATCAATACTACCACTCCCTTTAAGGATGTCAATCAATTGTCCTATTACCATAATCTCCATTCTATTTAAGACATTGTAAGTAAGATGGATTTTAGTATGCATAAGGTGGATTTTTGTTATTTCTTAGAATTTAGTTTTCCAGGATCCGTGGCCATAACAATCTATTTCCCAGGCTCCTGACTTGTAAACATCTCCACCATACTTATGCAGCATCATATAATGATAAATAACATAAATCTGTCTGCTTAAAATTGTAAGTATCCACTGCAACTGTGCAGTGAGATATAATGGTGAGGGAATGTAAACTTGTGAGTCTATTGCTGGCAATATGCCTTCTTTGTCTATTGCCCTATAAATCAAGTGGATACTGGTCACTAGTGGGGAACCCACAGGAGAATATGACAGAGTAATGCTGTGTGTATCTTGATCAGTCCCCATCAAGGCTTGAGGGGGAATCTGTGTTTGCCTCAACTGGCCCCCACTGAGGCTTGAAAGGATCTAAGGGAGCGCACAAGTTGGACTGCTGCACTAGTCTTGACTGATCCCACTGAGATGCAAGGGTAGTTACCTCCCCTCCCCCTTCTCATTGGCCCCTTTGAGAAGGGTGATTAGGGAATACTGTAGGAGTTGGTGCTCCCATTATCAGCACCATTTTAAGAAGACTAGACTAGAATTAAGTAAGATTATTAACCTCTCCGAAGCTGTCTTCCTACCCTTCCTGTCTGAGAAAATCAAGACTGAATCTGTTAGAGGTTGTATTACTTGTGAAATATTGATCTATCCAAACCCTGTTCTCTGGTCACATTCCCTTCATGCGTTGTGTTCCCTTATTAGAATGTAAACTCCATGAGAACAAGGGCTATTTTGCTTTCTTCTATTTATATCTCCAGAACTTTTCACAGCACCTAGAACATAGTAAATGCTTAAAAAATGATTTTGCATTTATTTAGCCATCTCTGCTTTCAAGATAGTGACAGACTTCACCCAGATAAAACTGTTGGGAACAAAGAGTAAATTGCTCTTGACTTCAAACCCACACAAAGAGGCCATATCTAGCCTATGTGTCTCCAAATCTGGTTGACCTATGGCTCTTTCAAAGGATGTCTTATTAACTCAGTGGTTGAAATGAAAAGGGAAGTCCAAATTATATGGAACTGCTTAGCACCAGTGGTATCTTGCAGCATGCAGCACATAACCACTCAGTCTAACAGTTGGAAATGACATTAAAGGCCATTTGGTCCAACCTGTACCCATTAACAAATGGTCATTTAATCTTTGCTTGAAAGTCCCCAGAGGAATACGCTCATTTCAAAAGTATGTCATTCTACTTTTGGATGATGCTTATTATAAGGAAGGTTTTTTTTTTTCATGGAAATCTTCTTCTTAGGATACAGAGATGTAGGACAATGTTGGTATTTGCCATTTTTAAATAAACAGACACAGTTATATATATGCACATATATACATACTCATGTGTGTATGTGTGTGTATACAAACACAAGGCATATATAATAGGGCTAGTTAGGTTTGTCAATAGAATACTATTAATAAAATGCTGGTCTCAAGAGTCAGGAAGATTTAAGTTCAAATCCTGCCCTAGACATTTATTAAGTCTATGTCCCCTGGGAGAGTCATTTAGTTTATTTGTAAATAAAGAGGTTGGATTTCATGGCCTCTAAGCTCTTTTTTAGCTCTAAACGATCCTATAAAAATTGCATGACTTCATTTACCATTCCCATTACCTAGACACCTTTGTATATGAAAATGTTTACACTTGATGTTTTTTCTAGTCATAATTTTTAAAAAAAATAAGGAAATCTTTCTTTCACCTTAAAGCCTTAGCTACCCATTTTACTCCCAGGGTCATATAGAAGAAATCTAATCTTCATATCTTATATAAGGACCCTTCCAATACTTGCTATTATGCTCCTTTTAAGCCTTCTCTAAGCTAAATATTCTCAAACATCCCCATTTGCCCCTTGGAGGGCAAATCTTGCAGTCCTCTTACCATTCCAGTGGCCCTTTTCTGGATACGCTCCATCACAAACATCTTTTTCAAAATGTGGCACAGCAAAACCACTCTACAAGTGTCCCTGACCACAACAGAGTTTAGCAGAATTATTACTTTCTCCTGGACTTCCAGGAGCCAAGATGGCAAAGTAAGCAATAAATCGCTGTAACTCTCCCATATTCACCTCCAAACAGCTATAAAATAGCAGATTCTGAAACAACAGAATCAGCAAAAAGACAGGGTGAAACCATGTTTTAGCCCAAGAAACTTGGAATATCAGCAAGAAAGGTCCATCTTACTTGAGTAAAAGAGGAGTGCATTCCAGGACAGGAAGCATCCTAGCAAACCAGCAGCAAACTCCACCTCAGCAAATCAGTGGGAGATCCTGAGTCCCAGTGTGATGGAACATGCAAACACCAACACCAGCAACCCCACATGCCTTAGCATAGCCAGAGGAACCAGCAGACTCCAGCTCTAAGAATCAGCAAGTGCTGGTGGGCAAACAGGAATTCTTTAGCATGACAAGAAAGTAGGTCAGACTTCTATTGTCTTTATGGTAGCCCTGGTGAAATAGGCATCCTCTAGGGGCTTCAGCAAGGACCCAGGGAAAAGCAGAAATATACTACTGGACCTCAGCATATGCCAGACACCAACAGTAGAAGCTGAGCTCAGCACAAGGTAAGCTGCCATATCTGTATGACCTCCAGTTCCAGCAGGCATCCCCCACCCCACCCCCTCAACACAGCACAAGACATCAGGGTCCCCTGCGGGCCTCAGGGCAACATCAGTACAACATTAGTTAAACAGCCAGGGCCTGCAGCCACTAGCACAAGAAGCCTGAGACAGTGCCCCTTTTACCCTAAGTGCAGAGCTCAAATTTAAAAGAAAGAAAAAAAACAAAAAAAAAATGAACAAAAAATAATTAAAAAATAATCTTACATAAAAAGTTATTACGGTGACAGGCAAGCTCAAGACACAAACCAGAAGAGGACAACAATGTCAAAACAGCTATGGGCAAAACTGCAAAGAAAAACAGGAAGTGATCTCAGACCCAGAAAGAATGCATGGAAGAGCATAAAACTCATTTAGAGGAGGTAGAAGAGAAAATGGGAAAAGAAGTGAGAGTGAGGCAAGAGAATTATGAAAAAGAGTGAACAGTTTGGAAAACTGCTTCAAGAGTAGAAATGACCAGATGGAAAAGAAAATACCAAAGCTAATTGAGGAAAACACCTTAAAGGTGAGAGCTGGGCAAATGGTAGCGAGACATCAAGAATCAATCAAACAAATTCAGAAGAATTAAAAAATGGAAGAAAATGTAAAATACCTCATGGGAAAAACAACTGACCTGGAAAACAGATTCAGTAGAAACAATATTAGAATCACTGGACGACCTGAAAGTCATAATCTAAAAGAGGACCTGAACAGCATCTTTCAAGAAATTATCAAGGAAAACTGTCCTGATATCCTGGAAACAGAGGGCAAAATAGGCACTGAAAGAATCTACTCAGGAAAGAAATCCCAAAATAAAAACTCAAAGGAACATTATAGCCAAATTTCAGAACTATCAGATCAAGGGAAAAAATACAAGTGGTCAGAAAGGAACAATTCAAACATTGGGGAGTCACAATGAAGATTGCATAGGACTTGGCAGCTGCAACATTAAAGGATCAGAGGTCAGGAATCATGATATACCAGAAAATAGAGGAGCTAGGATTATAACCAAAAATCACTTACCCAGCAAAATTAAGCATAATTCATCAAGGGAAAAAATTGTCATTCAATGAAATAAAAGGATTTCAAGCTTTCATAAGGAGGAGACCAGAACTAAACCAAAAATTTGACCTCCTATATCAAGATCCAAGAGAAGCATAAACAGCTAAAAAAGGAAAAGAAAAAATACAGGATTCAAAAGAGCTGAACTATTCACATCCCTACATGGGAAAAATGACACTTGTAATTATTCAAAACTGTATCACTAATAGTACAGCTAGAAAGAATATACATAGACAGAGTCTGTGTATAAGGTGAATTTGAAGGAATGACAAAAAATAAAGGAATGGAAAGAGGAATATAATGGATGCAGAAGGAAGGGAATGGTAGAATGGGGTACATTATTCACATGAAGATGTATGAAAGACCTATTCAGTGGAGGGGGAGGATGGGAGGGTGGGTGAGGAGCATCACTTGAATGTTACCCTCATCAATATTGGCTCAAAGAGGGAATCATATACACAATCAGTTGAATGTAGAAATCTATCTTTCCCAACAGGGAAGTAGGAGGGGAGGAGATCAGTGGAGGTGGGGGGAAAGGGGGAAGAGACTGACAGAAGGGAGGGCAGATCAGGAGAGGTGGTAGGCAGAAGTAAAACACTGGTGAAGAGGGAAAGGGTGAAAGGAGACAACAATCAGGAGGAAGAATAGGATGGAACATTAACCGATTTGTTTTTTTACCTTTTATCTTTTCTTTTTTTCACTCTGTGACTAATATGGAAATATTTTTACATGATAGTACATGTATAAACTATATCAAACTCCCTACCATATTCAAAAGAGGGGAAGGGAAGGAGGGAGGAGGAAACATTTGGAATTCAAAATCCTGTAAAAGTGAATGCTGAAAATGTTGTTGACGTAACAGGGGAAAAATAAAATACTATTTAAAAAAAGAATTATTACTTTCCCTGTTCAGGACCCTATGACCTGCCTAATGCAGGATGGGATGGATCAGTTTTTTTGTCTACCATGAATTTTCTCACACTGAGTTTGTGACTCACCAAAACTCTCAATCAATCAATAAGAATCCTTTAAGGATCTACAAAGAGCTAGATCTTTTCCATAGGGACATCTGTCTAGTCATGACTACCCTTCAATTTTTAAACTGACTTTTTGAGCCCAAGTGCAGAATTTTACCTTTGCTCCTATTAAATTTTACATTTTTTAGTTTCAGTCCATTGGTCTAAAATGTTGAGCTTTATTTTCAATCTAGAATATCATTCATTATGTCAGCCATTACTCATAATTCATGTCATTTTCAAATTTGACATGTATATCACCTATGGTTTCCTCCAAATCAATGATAAAAATGTTGAACACCACAAGACCATGGACCTATTCCTTGGGTACTCCACCAGACACCTGCCTCACAGCTGACAATGCCATGTTAATAGACTTCTCTTTTTTTGGTTCTAGTCATTCATCTAATTCCAAATATGTTACATAGTTTATATTTCTTCATCTTTTCTCCAAGGATAGCAGGATCATAGGATCACAGATTTAGAACTGGGAAAGACCTTAGAAATTAATCTACTTCAACACTCGCAGTTTACATTTTCTAGCTATTTAGAGATAAAGTTAAATAACCTGCCTGAGTTCACATAAGTGGCAGTGTTGGGATTTTTTTTTTACTCCAAATTAAGTATTTTCCACTGCATCAATCTTCCTGCCAAATTATTTCAGAATATCAAATATTTGCTGTGATCTCCATAACTGTAATCTTACATTACCCAATCTATTTACTTTGTCAAGAATGAAAGAAAGAAATGAGCTAGGCATGATAGCATGTGCCTATAATCTCTACTACCAGAGAGGCTAACTCCCATCTCTTGAGCAGAAAAGCCCTGAACTACAGTGCGCTAAGGCAAACCAGTATCCAAACTAAGTCAAGTGCCAATATAGTACTCACTGCTAATGGGAGGGGTGGGGAGTTGAGGTTTAGGGGAGGGGATAGTACCAAACTCTACAGAGAAGCCCAAAAGCCTAGGCTGGAAATGGAGCAGGTTGAAATTCCCATGCCAATCAGTGGCAGAATTGGGCCAATGAGAAGCCACTGGACTGACAGGGTGGGTAAAATACAAGGAGGGATAGAGGGAAGGAAGGAGAGAGAGAGAAAGCTTGGTTTCCCCTGTCCTAATCTCTACCACAGAGAACTACTGTCTTTTAGAAAACATCAATTCCTTTTCTAAAGGCTTACAAACTACTTTGTTTATAAAGTGTTTCAAATTTTTCCAGAAAGTCAAAATCATTAGACAAACACACAGGCCAAGCCCCAGATCCCACCTTTGCCCATGTCATTTGCCAGAACATCAAGAGACCCTCCAGAGGAAACCAAACTGGTCTAGAATGGAGAGTACCAATATGTTTTCTTTTCCACTGCCAGGCCATGACCAAAATACCTGCAACATCTGATTATTCAAATGCTCTCCACAAGGCTCCTGCTACTGCCCAAGAGGGGAGAAAAGCCCTTCTAAGACAGAAAAGAGTCGTTGACCTCTAGCTAGGAGGCGTGAGTGTAAGTACTAGTATTTTTGCTAGACTGACGCCATAGGCACCAATATGCTCTACTTTGAGACAGCAATGAGTGGTTATTAATCTCTGTTAAAAGAAAATTATCACACCTGTGCCTCGACTTCACTGAATAATGCTAACAAGGCTTACAAGAATATGATAAAGATTTAACTATGTTTACTTCAGAAAGATTACTGCTTTTTATCATATCCTTTTAAAACCTAGACTAGCTCCTGTTATTGCCTGTCTAATCAAGTTTAATTTTCTCAGGCTGACATTCAAGTGTTCCATGAACTGCTCTGCTGCTCCACCTAGACAAATTTATCTTTCACTATTCCCTAAGTCAGATATTCTCCTCACAATCACAGATACAAGGATTATGCCTACATAACCTCATGGAATCCTTCTTCTCTCCACCCCACATTCTAACAATCTACTCACTCAAGTTATTGTTTCAAGATCTTTTTCTACTACAGTATCTTTCCCAACTAATCCAACCCATACCTATCTTTCCCTATTCTGAACACCTGGAATATTCAGAGTACTCTCTAGCTTGACTCAACTAGAGTACACAGCATATATACTCTAAATCAGGATTCATAGGATTGTAGAATCTTCTATTTGGATTGAGCAGAGAACACAAAGGTTACTAGATCTAACTTCCCCGAGGAATCTAAGACTCAGAGAAATTAAGTGATTTATCAATCACACCAGTAAAATTCAGAGGCTGGGATAGAACCCAGGACTTACTACCCTGAAATCCTACTTTGGTGCCTGCCTTCCATATACATCCCAACTTGATAAGATGATTCAGTGACTGACCTTTGCTTCTAACCTGCCAGTAGGCTGATTGTGCATAAACGGCTGATTCTGAAATTATCTCTGTTTCAGAAACCAGTCTTTCCTGTCTATAGGTATAACCAATTTCATTTTCTGAAACAGTGCAGTTTAGTGCGAGAAAGAAAGTATTCACAATATGAAGACTTGAAGTCAATGAGTATAAGCCTTTAGCATCTCTTACTTCTTAACTCTAAAACTTATTCTCCAATCTATTTTCCTCCAGGCTCTTCCCCTGATTTAAGAATACCAAGATACAGGGCAATTTCATTTGAAGAATCTTGTCAGATTTATTAGAGAATTTCTCTTCTTCTTCACCTAGAACAAATGTCCTAAGGTTCAAATTCCAGCTTTGCTACCTAGTAGGTACTCACTCAACTTTTCTGGACCTCAGTCTCATTATGTCCAAAATGAATTTTGACTACAAATCAGGGATTCCTATCCAAACAGCCACAGGTACCCAAAGTAGAAAGATTTGGATGGGAAAAAATTACATCTTTATCTTAACTGACATCTAACTAAAATTTATGAATGTAGGTAACAATTCAGTTATGATTATAGGCAAAAAACATTATTTTGAGAAGAAGTTTATAGGCTTTCCCAGACTGCCAAGATGGTGTTGTACAGATGGTGAGGTACTAGGGTGCACCTATTTTCAGGTGATATTGAGCTAATTGCATCAAATCCACAGAAATGACCAAGGCTTCAGGGCACCCCTCCACCAGACCTTTGGCCCACTTCTGCAACATGACACTCCCAGTCCCTGCCAAGCCCTGGGTGCCACTGACTTTTGTTTCACAACAAAACCCTCTATAAACGGTGACCCTTACAATTTATTCATCACCCATTACTGCTTCTATGGTTAGTACACTCCTACTCCCTCTTCTTCCCTATTCTATATTACTTCATCACTAGCCTACAAGAAGTTCATTATTTAGAACCTCAACTTCCTGTTTTCTCCTCCCAGTTCTCCTCAAACCCATCCTTACTCACATACTACTCCAACTGTGGAAATCTTGTTTCAAAAATTAACAAACCTGCCTTCATTCAAAACTTCTTTTCCATCTCTATCTTTATTTTTACTAAGCTTTGATTTCCTTTGTAACCCTAAGTATTTTGTTTTATTCAATAAAACATTATTCTGAGAATGGGTTTGTAGGCTTCATCAGAGTGTCAAAAGAATCTATAATGTAAAAAAGGTTTAGAAATGCCTATTTATAACACAGGGGCATTCATCAATTGACCATTCCTCATGCTATGCTGGACAAATTCCTTGCTTCTGTTCTCTCCATATACAGTGACCAAGAATCTACATCTACTGGTGCAAAAATCCTCTTCCTTCTCTGTATAGCATCCTAATCTTCTGTCCATATCCAACACCACCACCACCACCGCCACATTCCATTATGCTCTGCAGAACCTCCTCTGAATTATGAAATGCCCCTTTATCCTAGATTTCTTTACTTCCTGCTCTTTCCATCTTATACTAATTTAAAACGAGCTCTCCCCAGAAGACACTGCCTCCTTAGTTACTGTCTCCTGAACTAGGAGCTCCATCTTTCATGCTTACCTTCCTCACCGCACCCTTACCCCAAAGTTCTGGATTAGAAGATGTAGGCGTGGAAGTACATGGAAGCTAGGTGATTACACTGGATAGAGCACTCAGCCTGGGGTCATGAAGACCTGAGTTCAAATGTAGCCTCAGATGCTCACTAGTGGTGTTACTCTGACTAAATCACTTAACCTCTACTTTTCTCAGTTTCCTCATCTATAAAATAGGGATAATAATTATAACTAAGGGTGTTGTAAGGATCAAATGAGATCATACTTGTAAAGCACAATGTCTGGCACACAGTAAATATTATTATCATTGTTTTCAATATCATGAGCATTATTGTTATTCTCCTCAATGCCACTTTCAGAAGGCTAGTTTGCCACCATCAGTCTAAAACATTTCTTCCTTTGGGGCTCCTTCCATTCATCTTTCCATTCTTGCTCAGTTGTTATTTAGTGATGTCTGACTCTTCATGACCCTATTTAGGGTTGTCTTGACAGAGATAGTAGCGTGATTCTACTTCCAACTCAATTTACATATGTGAAAACTGAGGCCAACAGGGTTATGTGACTTTCCCAGAATCACACAGTAAGTGTCTGAGACCAGATTTGAACTCAGGAAGATGAGCTTTCTTGACTCTGAGTCCAGCACTGCCTCTACTAATATATTAAGGGAAGGCTTATTCCAGCTTTCTTTGTTTAGTCTCCTTGAGCATAGTGGGCATATAATAAATGTTTCCATTTTTAAGATACATAAAAATGCTGTCCTTCTATAGATTTCTAGTTATGGATCTATGTGGACACCAGAAGTCTAAAAAGGAGAGGACATGGAGAGGAGAGAATGGAGGAGAGTAAGGGAGAACATTATAAAGATTAGCCCCTTATAGACTTGAATTTATCATTTCTCCCAGATTTCTGGAGTGAGTGTGTGTGTGCATGTGTGCATGCGTGCACATGCGCATGTGTGTGTGTGTGTGTGTGTGTGTGTGTGTGTGTGTGTGTGTGTGTGTGTAGGGGAGAAGAGAAGGAAGTAGCTTACCACTTTCAAGACCTTATTTGCCAAAGAAGGGCAAAATAGACTTAATTCACCTCCCTCTCCATAGGGACACCTGCTGAAATGGCATAAGGAAACAGCTAAAATGCATTTAAAAAAACTACCACTGTCAGTATGGGGTTCTATTCACTTTTAAGAAGTATAAAAAATACAGCTAGCTAGCAACCATCCCTCCCATTCTCAGAAATATCTGTTCATAAATCAGATAGGAGATTTTCCCTGGGTATAAATATCTTGTGCTCAAAATGTAAAATATCTTTAAACACAAGAGAAAGGTTTCTGAGTTTCTGTACAAATATTCTTATTCTTCACAAAGATATGTTTTAATCCTCCATTTGTATATCACCAGCACCTTCTCCTACAACCACCTCCCTTTTTCCTCCTTAAAGCACTGCCCATTAGATTAGGAAATAACACAAATGCAGGCTCTTACACACACACACACACACACACACACACAAACACACACCACTACCACCACCACCATCACCACCATCACCATCACCACCAGCAACTTCATATTTCTAGCATTTACAAGTCAGGAAATTTTTAAGTGACCTCTTTGATAACACTGACCTTCAACTCTAGGATTGTCCTCCAAATGAAAATCTGTTTGGTTTTTATTTATTCTTTTTCATTATAGTCCTTTCTTATATTAAGGACAGTTATTTACTCAATGTAATTGCTTAAGCACCCCGAGGGCCATTCCCATGCACCCCTTTTAGAAGATTTCAGGGCCCTTCCTGCTTGAGTAGGCATTTCTAACCAAATCACTCCCTGTGGCATTTACCTGAAATGCTGAGGCTTTCATGTTTAATTAAATTTTAATGCCCCTAATTTTGAGTTCTTTGAAATGAAGGAGTTAAGACTGAATGAATCTCACAGATATAGCTATTTTAAAAATTAAACAGGGAAAATTCCCAGCATCAATGTGCTCCTTTTAGCATTTCTTGAAATGCCATTTGAAAGAGATGTGTTCCTGGTGTTCCACTGTGCAAAAAGATTTGCACAACACATTTTATATATAGATATGTATATAGATAGACAGATACAGATCTTGATATAGATATATACACATACATATGTATTTGTATATACATACACATGTATGTGCATATGTGTATATACACATACACACATATACACACATCATTTTTTACACTATACACACACACAGAGAAACTGAAAAAAAGATTTTTTTAAGACAGTTTAGTCTTCTTCAGCAAACAAGATACCAGGTTCTCTAAAAGTTGTATGTTGCTGGTTTAAGAACAATGACAACAGCAACAAAACCACAAAACAATCAAGACCTAATGTAACATTTCATAGAATAAGCTAAATAATAGATAATACAAATGGCTCACATTTATATGGCACTTACTACGTGAAGGGAGTCATGCCAAACACCTTCACAATAATCTGGAAGGTAGGTGCTAGTATGTTCCCATTTTACAAATGAGAAAACTGAGGCAAACAGAGGCTATGAGCTTGCCTAGGATCATACAGCTAGTAAACAGTTGAGGCTTTATTTTCTTCTAGGTCTAGCATACTATCCACTGTGCCATCTACCTGTCCCTTGCATGGCTCCAAAGGAGAGATATGAAAAGATATTGCCACCCCTCTCCTTTGAAAGGTGATAGGTCCATGAGTGTGGAATACTACATATACTTTAATTTTTTTTAAATGAGTTGATTTGTTTTCCTGAATCATTCCCTCTTTTTTCTTTAATTACTCTTAGTATTTTTAAATTTGGGATGGCTTTCTGGAAGGGAGAAAAGAAGGGATCCTGAGAGAAATTCTGGTGATTTAAAAAAAAAATCAATATTTTTTAAAGCAAGGTTCTTTTTCAATGATTCTCTCTATGATTTATAGCTGGCATATGGTTTTTTTGTTTTCCAAAACAAAACAAAAAGAATTTATAGCAATCAGGCTCCATCAGGATCAGATGACTTCAGAACTTCAAAGGAAATATAAGCTATTCCCAAGCAGAGACGAGCGTGTTGGACTGAAACTGGGTTCCATTTATAACATCTTTATAAGGAACAAAAAGCCACACTCAGACTTTACTACCTACACAGTACAGCCTGACTGTACTAAATAGTTATTAACTAAAACAGACTAACCAGAAGAACTGTACTCATTTTGTTTTCTTGAGATGGATGATTCCAAAAGAAGCTGCACAGTGGGATTCCCAGGCATTTTATTCCTGCCTGCATCATACATCCCCCCCTACCTTTCCTTTAGGTGATCAAGGGATATAGCTTTGCTGCAGTTGACCTATTCTTTAAAAGAGAGATGTTATGCCAACAAAAGATATAGTATATGGATAAAAAAAGACAACTGGATCTTCAGCTGAAAGACGTCAGTGCATAACTGGCCTCTTATATATACCTGTGTGACACTGGCAAATGACAACAGCCCTAGGACAAATTTCTTTACCTGTAAAATAAGGGGGGGGGTGGATTTCATGGCATTTGAGGTTCTCAAACTCTGGCTTCCGTTAATTTCCAACTAAAATCCCACCTCCTACAGAAAGTCTTTCCCCATCCCTCTTAATTCTGATGTTTTCCTTCTATTGATTACTTCTGATTTGTTTGTCTTCCCTTTTAGAATGAAGACGGAGACTTTCTTTTGCCTCACTGTATTTCAAGCTCTTTAGCACAATGCCTAACACAGTAGGCACTTAATAAATGTTTACTAACAGAATAAAATCCTGATTCTAAATATTTTCAGTTCTTAATATAGAGCTGAGCCCAAAACCAGAGCTGAGACTAAAAAGTGGATAAATTAGGCAGATGCCCCAGGCATAGTACTCACTGAAGGGCTCAACAAATGCATACACAATCAAGTCTCAACTTTCATTGGGATAATGTTCCTAGAAAATGGTGGGAAAGTCAAAAATATGAATACCGATTCATTGAATCTATAGTTAGGTTCCTGTGACCACCAAAAACTAATCTCTTTTGCTAGAAATCACTGAAAATATGCTTTTCTGCATACAATGCTTTACAACTAAACATTAACTCTGATAATGTGTCCAGTAATCACAAAACAACCCATAAAATGAAGTACACAAAATAAAATTGGTAACATGTGAAACATCTTTTTCTCATTACTATTCCCAAGAATTCTGTGAACTTTTATGATAACATCTCACTTAAAAAATTAATTTCAGAGAATATTCATTTTCATAACACATGAAATCTCTACATCATACTTTCCTCCTTTTTTCAGATAAAACAAATGGTTGATTCATTAACACCAAACTTGTAGCCACTTGGAGTTGCAGACATTCTGACATAAAGTTTATCCAGTACCTTTATTTTCTTACTAAACTGCATCATTGACTTTGAAAACTTGGACTTAGAGCCCAAAGGACTTGTACTATACTTTGGGGGGCATGATTACAACACAAAACTTGAGTTTTAAAGGCAAAAAAATGAAAATACACACTGGGAATGAAAGGGGGATGCTTTATTCTACAACAGTAAGGTGAACAATATGAGTGAAGCATCTATTAGAATATGAGCTACTCCACAAACTTGCACGTATCATGCCTCTCATTTTGTTCTCTATTATACATAGCCAGGAATATGCTTAGTTACTAATGTAAAAGTGAAAATGAGGTTACTAATAAAAATCACACAAATGCTTTAAGTCAGAAAAGTTAAAAGCATGAATGCTGAGGATTGACTATTTTTATCAACAAAAGTTCTGTCTTTCCTTGCATCTAGGCATGTGTCGCGTGGTACAAGGAAAGTTCAAAGCCTCAGGGATATATGAGGTAAAATTTTCCCACCTAGGCCAAGATTCAAAAACACTGTGTCCTGCCTCTACCCTGTAATCTGAATACTGAAGAGAAAGACTATCCCTACAACTCATAGACATTAACTCTACCATACCAATAGAGGAGAAAAAGGAAGCAAGTAGCCATCAAGCACTCTACACCATATCACATCCCTCATGTCAAGTTACATAGCTGCCATATATCCAAATCTGAAAACTAGAATATTCACACTCAAGACTAGAAATGAAATTGGAAAAATAAAAAAAGTAGAAGATTGTTTCCAAAAGTATATACATAGCCCAGACCTCTCCCTGAAATCTCACACACACACCCAAAATAAAAGATTGCCATTCTAAGCAATTTCAGCAAACTGAGGCAAAGTAAAGAGAGGAATAAAATGGTCAGCTTTTTAACTATGCAACAATCTTGGCCAGAAAAAAAAGTGAGGGCACAATGGAGAACTGGGAAACAAGGATCTGAGTATAGTAAAAGATCTTTTGACAGCTATGCTCATGTTAGCATCTTCTGTCCCAGTAAATTACTAAAGCTAGAGATTCACGGCTTGCCCTAAAAACGCTGGGAGTCTCCTCCAGCACGCATTTCATTGGGTGTCAGGAGGCAAACTAATATTCTAGAGGAGAAATACTTTTTTCCCTTCCCCTCCCCCTAAGATCTTAGTCATGTTGGATTATAATTTAGTCATATTAAGGTCAACTGCAGAACTTTCATTCTTCTAATCAAATACCATTTGACTCTCTGTGTGTATCTTACAGTGACTTAGCTGGGCTTTTTGTTAAAATCACCTCTCAGAAAATAATGCTGTTGAACCATTAAATAATCCTGCCCCTCCCCTCCCTAGCAAATCAAGGGATACAAATCAGGCAGTTATTTTCCAATTTCAAGACTGAAAAAACCCGAGAAGATTATATCATGAGTGCTAAAGGGCTATGATTTCTTTTCAAAAATTTTTTTCTAATTCAGAACTGAACATCAAATATCATTTCCATACACAAAGCAGAACACTAAAAGACTGTATATGATGCTCTATTATGTACCTTTTAAGTACTGTCTTAACAAATTCAACATATAACTTTCAAAGCTATCCTACTCATCTGCATTTCCTTCTCAGCTCTAATAATTTCAAATATATATATATGCACATATATACATATATATCAGTCTTCTCATGTGTAGTTTTAAAAAGTTTTATTGATATATTTTGTTTTTAGATCATAAAATCTAACATTATTAACAATTTTAATGGGAAATCAAAAATGTTTAAGTTGAAAAAAACTGAATGATTCCCTGCACCCTCCCAATCCCCACCAATTCATTTGACGAAATTAAGACCCAGAAAGATTGACTCCCCCTCAGCTGAATAGATTCCTAGTGGTAAAGGTATCTGAATATGTTATCCCAGTTAAATGTGTTTATGGTATATGTTTATAAATATGGCAGTGGTGCCAGTCCACAGCACAGTAAGAAAAAGCTATAGGACTACATAAACATAGAGAATTTACAAGGCAACAACATTATCACCCAGGTATTGTCCCCTTAGTTCCATTCAACTCAACCAAGTGTTTATTAAGTGCATTTTATGAGCCAGGCACTATGCAAACAAAGAAAAGGTGTGATGCTTTTCCTGCCTTCAAGAATTTGTTTTCTAGGGAATGAAGATAGTATGAAATGCATACACTTAATTAATCATACAATGAAGCAGAAAGTAATTGAAACAAAAGGAAAATCCAGATAAAGTACCTTTCAAATTGTCAATCAGACCATCAATAGGGGTACCACTTCTACTGATGAAGATCACAACCTATCCATGGCTTCTTATCTTGGAGAACTCTTATCACTCATTCAACAAGCCTTTATTAAGTGTCTGCGGTGCTTTAGGCACTACATTCAGGATGCAAGGATAAAAGGAAAGCAGTCTATGCTGAAAGACTTTAAATTATCCATGTCTTCCTATAAACTTCCCACAGAAGACCCACCCAAAATGCTTTCCTTTATGTCTTTTTAGCACCATTCTTTGGGCATCATTGAAGCAATCTGGCTATCCATCTGTCATGCCTTTTTCTCACTACATGACTGGCTCACTTCTGTTTCCAATAATACATATACTGCATGACATCATTTATGCCAATATTTCAACCTTGGTAATATGCTGTAGCCATCTTAATACACCATGAATCTCTTTACTACCCTTTGAGTCATCCACTACTTTGATGCTTCACGGAGTAGGGGATTCCATGATCCACAGCCAGAGAACATCCTTAGAGAATGCTCACATCAAAAAAGTTATTTTGGGGATGTTAGGAAGTAGCTTCCAAATGTTCAAAGTCCTACACAATAACCCAAATAAAATTCAACTTATTTTTCTTCTACTAGCATGGTGGATAGAGTGTTGGGCCTACAATCAGGAATACCTGAATTCAAATTCAGCCTCAGATGTACTAGTTGTGTGACCTTAAGCAAGTCATTTAACTTCTATTTGCCTCCATTTTCTCTCTTAAAATGGAGATAATAGCATGTACCTGCCAAGGAATGTGAGAATTAAATGAGAGAATACTATTATAAAATGCTTAGTACAATATTTTACACATAGTACACACTATAAAAATATTAGTTATTATGATTATTTCCCGCTCCTATTCCATTTTGACCCTATTTACCACCTTCAGTCTCTGTCCTAGATAGAGATACTGACAAATAACTCAAGGGTTATTTATCCAATTGTATACCACATTCTAGTCAATAGGCTTTTTTCATTTTATTTGTCTTATGTACAATATTAGGGTAACCCTTTTAATTGTCCGTGGACCTTATTAGAAGCTCCTATAGTCCTCTGGAGTTTCATGGAATAAGTATAATATCATCTGAAGGATTTCACTATCTATATATTTTTCTTACATTTGGAATTTGCAAAAGATATCTTTCATGACAGTGGAAAATACCTTTAACAAATACATCCAGTTTCATGCCTCATTTGATATGGATGATGAGAGGATCGGTGAACAAAGTTATTTCCATGGCTGTGTCTATCAAAGATTCATGTATTATCTTAACCTATGTATTGGAGACCTTTTACTGGAGAAGGTTGCCCCAAGACTGCGTTTTGTTCAACCAAATCAAATGTTTATAATCAACAGTGTCAACACTGGCAAGGGCTACTTCTCTCATGTCTTTGAGTCTCCTGTGTTAGGAAACAGTTGATATTTAACAAATACTAATCGACTGACTGAATGACAAAACACAGCAGACTCTTGGATTAGCTATACTTTTAAACTGACTATATGACTAAAGCTGTGACTTACTGTAGAAAGCTTCTCTGTCCTTTATCAGATCTTCTAGCAAGGGTACTATTGGAGACTTCCAGTTCCTATGACCAAAAAGATAATTTCTCCCATCCTCATGACCTCTCAAACCCTTCCAATATAGGAATTACATGCAAGAGATAAAGCAATATCCATGGTCTAGAAAAATAAAACAAAGCAAAAATGAATAAGCATGGCTCAAAGGAAAAGATATGAAGAGACCGCCCACCTCATCTTGTTTCCAGATGCAGGAGGTTCACAAGCACTGTACACTGCATATATTTTCAGACTCTTTTGATTTACAAATGGGATACTCATTTTTCCCTTTTTGTTTCCCTTAAAAATAATATCTGTTACATCAAATGGCTCCCTGGGCGGGGAAGAGACATTGGAAAAAAATATGATGATATAAAAAAACAAAAGACAACAAAAAAAACATTTTTAAAAAAAGGTACTATTGATGAACATGCTTGTCATTGTTCAGTAGCATCTGATTGTCCCTAACTCTATTTGGGGTTTTCTTGGCAGAGATACTAGAGTGGTTTACCATTTCCTTTTCCAGCTTATTTTACAGGTGAGAAAACTGAGACAAACAGGGTTAAATGACTTGCCCACATGAGACTGAACTTGAACTCAGGAACCTGCTGACTCCAGGTCCCACAATATCCACTGTGTCACCTAGATGTCCCAGAAAAAAGACTAGACTTCAGATTCCAGCTCTGCCATCTGTTATGACCTCGAGTAAAACATATGGTCTCTATGGATCTGTTTCCTCAGCTCTAAAATGACATGGTTGGAAGGTCCCTTCCATCTCAAAACTGAATGGTTTCAACAAAAGATTCAATCTGGTATTTGAAGTTCTCCATCATCTGACCTTACTTTGCCAGCTTTTTATACAGTATCCCCAATATAAATCTTTTCTTCCACTCAGGTTGAGATGTTCACTGCTCCCTTTCCAGTGGAAAGAATATTAGCTCTGAAGTCAAAGACCTGTGTTCAAATCCTGCCTAGAACTGTTACTTCAAGTGTAACCTCAGAAAAGTCACCTATCTCTCTGAGTACTCAACTTCCTTATCATTTAAAAACTTAAGAGGTTTACTAGATGGCCTCTGAGATATGATCTAATTTTTCTTTCTCTTCTTTCCCTCCATTCATCCCCTAACCATCATGTTCTTTCTCAACTCTCCATCTCTGCTTGGGCAGTTTATTCCACCTGATTCCTCCTTTCCATATACTCTCAGGCATTCTTCTAGGATCGTATGAACTCCTATCACTTCCACTAAACCAACTCTTCTAGCAAACAATGATACTTCTATTACATGGACTCCTCTAGCACTGAATATTTATACACAGAAGAACTTAGGTTCCTTGTAGGCAGGACTATCCAGTAACACAACAATGATAATGAACAGCTAAGACATACAGCACTTACTATTTACCAAGCACTGTGCTAAGCACTTTACAATTATAATTTCATTTGATCCTCACAACCACTCTGCAAAGTAAGTACTATTATTATCCTCATTTTACAGATGAGGAAACTGAGGCAAAAAGCTATTAAATGACTTGCCCAGGGTCACACAGTTAGTAAGTGTCCAAGGTCAAATTTGAACTCAGGTTCTCCTGACCCCAGTACGCACACTCCATCCACTGGGCCACCTACTTGTCTATGTTTTATACTTTTTTAAAAGTTACTTGAGGGCTATTAGCATAGTGTTTCTGCTCAATGGACAGTTGCTGCTTTGTTGAAGCCTAAGAAATACCAAATAGTATTCAGGGCTTCCACCCACAAGTCCCATAACTGAGTGCTGGGAGAAAATACAAGTGAAAGAATGTTGGGACCGATGCCATCAATATCCCGTAGCTCCCTTAACCTCATAAATGCAAAACTTCTCTTTCCAAAAGGCAATGGAAGACAACTAGGAGTAGGTAAAAGTAACAAAATGATTAGAGAAGGGATTTATTTTTATGCTTGTGTTTTCAAATTTTAAAAAAATGCTTCTAAAATATTTTAACAATTTCCATATTGGACTAGATCTTCTTGGCTGTTGTACAGAATAAAAATAGGCAAAAAAAAAAAAGTTCTGCAGAAATCCACTGTAAAAGATTAGAAATTCATACATACTTCTGTAAATTATTTCTAAAGATGCTTTCAGTCAGCTCCCAATGTGATTGCCATTTAAACATTGTAAACAACAACTGTTACGTTATAACTTTTCTGAAGTTTAGGGAAAAAAGAAAAATCAAAAGCACAAAACTCTAATCAGACATACAGGAAAGGAAAACTTAAAAAGTATAGTCAACTTTTGAACATCTCTGAAAAAGGGGGACTGGAACTGCCAATATAAATGGCCTCCACATAGATAATCCAATAAGAATATTTTTGCAAATTCTTGCTAAAATATTCAACGATATGTCTGTGGTCACCCAACAAGTTAGTTATAGAAGCAGGATGAGGACGCAGCTCTCTTTCCTCCCAGTTCTCTTTTCTCACTATCTCTAATACAAGAAGGAAAGACCACAAGGCTATCCTATAATATGGACTAGCACACAGAAATAGTTATAGCAGTTTGGGCCCCTCTCCGGAGATTATGAGATTTCGAACTGGAAGGAACTGCAAATAATAATAACGGCTGACATTTATAGAGTGCCCTAAGGTTGGCAAAGCACTTTACATACCTTATCTCATTCAACTTTCCTTACAACCTTGTGAGATATGTACCACAGGTATCATTATCCCCACTTTAAAGAAGAAGAAACAGATTAATTGACCGACTGTCCCCAATCACACACCTAGCTTGGTTTCAATCAACTAGCACTTACTTAAGCACAGGCCCTGGGCCAAGCATTGTATTAGCAGCTGGGGATAAAATATTAGAATGCAACAACCTCTACTTACAGTCTAAGAGAAGAGAAAACAAGCACATACATAAGTGTAAATAGAATAAATAGAAAATAAATAAAAGTATTTAAATAGAAGGCAGTTTGGGAGGGAAGCCAGTTTGGCTGGATCTCAAAGGTTTATGTGCAGTGTTCAACTATACAAATTAATCTCATCTTCCTTTACCAGAGATAATTAAAGCTAACTATTTACTTTCCCCATCTGCCCTTTCTTTTTTCTTTTCTTTCCTTTCCTTTTCCATTTTGTTGCTTTTCTGATCCAGACTTCAAAAACTGCCTATATGCTTTCCTTATTTTATATGAAATGAAACTGAGACCCAGAGAAGTTCTGATTTTCCAGAAATCACACAGGTAGTCAGTAAAGAACTAGGATTCAAACGTGAGTCTTCTGACTCTAAATCAACAACTCTTTCCTAAATACCAAGCTGCCTCAGCAACAGTATCCTCTAGAGTATTAAGTAAAGTGAGCATCCTTTCCCTTCCTCCCATTTATCCAGGAAGTTGTAACAAAGTTCTTTACTCTGCATGAAACTCACTCAGAAAACTTTAGATATCGTTGAAAAACTCCCAACTTCTCCTTAGTAAGATTCTCATGCTTAGACAGGTTTGATCCAAAAAAGTGAAATTCTTTCCTGCTTTACCCCAAGTTTTCCTACATCTTTCTTATTATCACTAGATTTTGAGCTTGAAGGGAAAGTGGTTTGTGATACTTCCAGGAATTCTTAGCCTTCTTCTGGGTCATGGACCCCTTTGAAAATCTGGTGAACTATGAAAGGACATCATCTCCGAATAATGCATAAATGCATAAAATAAAATGAAAAGAATTACAAAAAAAACCACAGGTTAATAAAAAATAAAAATGTATTCTCCCCCAAGTTCATAGCACCCTGAAATCTAACTCCAAATCTATTGAGGGTCCATGGATCCAAGATAAAGATTTCCTGATCTAGTTCAACTTCATTTTACAGATAAGGAAACTGAGGCCCAGAAGGGGTTAAACAAATTGCCTAAGATCACAAAGGTACTAGGTAGGAGAGCTGAAGCCCTCTGTCTCCAAACCCAGCACTGTTGCTATAATGCTCCCATCCCCCCAGAACTTTTAGAATTCAACCCTCTCTTTATCTGTATACCTTATAAAAAAGTATAAGCTGGTATATTAAGCATATTACCTATGCTTAGAGGTAGCTCTGATGTTAGGCTGAAAAGATAACTCAGCTAAGAATTAAAAAAGCTCTTAAGGCACTGCTAAAATTCTTGACAAGGAAGCATAAGATAAGAATTAATATCCATGGATAATTCTAACCTCAGTCATCATTCACTTCTCAGTATTTTACTGTTCTATTATGAGAACTTATTTCTGAGGGACTTCAAACACTGAATCTCACCGCATCTCATTTTTTAAAAATGTATTATCATCCTCCCCTCACTTTACAACTGGGAAAACCAAGACCCAATATCAAAACCCAAACTCAGAAGCCAATTTAATCTGAGCTCAGGCTCTATGGGCCTTCATCTGCCTCCATTTTCTCATTTGTATTAACAATGGGAGATAATTACTTTTAACTTCATGTAAATGTGATAGACCTAACAAAAAGTTATTATCAAGACCTTACAGGACTATAAACTACTACAGAAACTTTCTCTAATACCCTTTTCTTGGTCTTTTGAGGTAGGTCATGACTTTCACACCTTTTTTGATTTAAAACTATAGAATTCTTAGAAGTAGGATAGGATAGGAGGCAGCGCTCAAAACAAGGAAATTGGCCAATTTGCTATTCTGTAGGTTTACGTGCAGTGAGCTGCATAGGGAGAACAAAGGAGAAAAGATGACTCTATGGATTCATGCAGAAAGTCTAAGCATCCAGCCAGGACCCTTCCTGATCCCCCTCAGCTGTGTCTGCTCCCTCACTGAAAAAATGTTATCATATCCACAATGTACTGATTTGTCTAGATGTATATTGTTTGTATCTCCCAGTAAGCTCCTTGAGGCCGGTACCCAGCACACTTCCTGGCATGTAATAGGCATTTAATGATTATGTGTTAAATTGAATTAAACAGAGAGGCTGAGACACAGCAAGACTATTTCTATGACTCATGAATGAAGCTGAAAGAACACTAGATCTGGAATCAGGGAGCCTAGGTGACAAGTTCCATTTCTACTCTGTAACCACATGAAATTGGGTATCTTTTCTCATTTATAAAGTGGGGGTATTAATACTTAGACGACTTATTTCAACAATAGAAAAGGCAAAAGATTCAAGTTTTCCTTCACCTTGAAATCTATGATCCTATGGCTTGTATGGATGTGGTGAGGTAAAGGGCTTATCTTTCCTAGGATTCCCAGGCCTAGAGCAATGATTCCTAACTATTTTTTTGTGCCATGGAGCCCCCTGGCAATCGTGTGATGCCTACAGACCCCCCTCAGAATGTTTTAAATGAATAATAAAATACATTGGATTAAAAAAAACCCAATTATATTGAAATACATTAAAGTACATCTATATGTACTTTAACGTATGTATGTATATGTATATATACACACATACATGTGAGAAAAGTTTATGGACCACAAATTATGGAACCCAAATTAAAAACCCTTGGTCTTCCTAAAGCATGAATATTCATTGAAAGAAAAATAAAAAGTCCAATTACCACAAAACGTGGGTACCTGCTGCACAGTTCGATGGTATCTGAGAAGGTGGGAGAATGGAAAAAAAAATAGAAATCATGGCTAGATTTCTGAAAAAGGGAACAAGAGAGGGATTTGGGAATGAATCCAGTATTAGTAGCTTTGTTACTAACGGCATTGACAGAAAACAAAGAAGGATAGACATCTTGGTGAACTGTTGCCACATTTAAGGAGCTATTCTGAGACAACTGTAAAGAAAAACATGAGATTCTTTATTGAGATCAAGCTAATCCAAGACCTGCCCCAGGAGGACAATCAGGTTGCCAATACCTTGACTGCATTTTGCCCTCATTCCATAGCCAATCTCATTAGAAGAGCTTGTTTCTCAAATTGTTTGCTGGGATAGCGGGGGAAGGGGAGGGTGGAAATTATATACTATAGAGTATACTATTCCTTTTACTTTCCTATTTGTTTCTACATCAATTAAATTTACTTTTTCAATGCTATTCTTTTCCTGGTGAGCAAATGAATATTTAGATCTAATCTGAATTGAGAAGTTCACTGTTTCAAAGGAGGTGGGGGCAAAATGAGCCAGATTGGGAAAATTACCACTCCAAGTCCTCATGAAGCAAAACTGAGTATGAAGAAGGACCATGGTAGGTTGCCACACATACTTAAGTGAAAGGATCTTCACCAACATCTGTGTGTGAAGGTGCAGGTGAAACAGACGCATGTGTGATTTGTAATAAACATTACAATATTAAAATGATAAATATCATTTTCTCAAACTCATGCCTGTCACTATGATTCTGATCAAAGACTTGCTATCTACCCAAAAGTTCTCCATATAACTGTGACATCTGGCATATCACTCTTTTCCGTGAATAACTACTTTAGCTTGTCCTTGTCATGTGAAATTCACTTGTCAGGACCTTCCACGCTCCCACTGCTTTTCCACTCTTTTGGTTCAGTTATGCTGATATATTTTCCAACTCTCCATCTTGTTTCCATCTTAGCAGCCAATATTTATTCCCTTGGTTTTCCTATAAGCTACAATCAACTTTCAATAAGTAAATGTACTTATTGTACTTTTGTACTTGAAATTCTCAGAATTTTGTCTTAGAATCACAGAATGTTAGAGCTGAGAAAGTACACTTGTCATCTAGCTTAGCCTCTTCACTTTGCAGATGAAGAAACTGATATCCAGAGGGGTAAAGTCAGGGACTTACTTGATGTGACACAACTAGTCTACTTTAGTGGGTGAAATCAGGAACAGATCTCAAAAGTGAGTGTATTCCTAGTTCAGAGATTTTTTCATTACAGCATTCCATCTCTCTGCTCAGGACTTTTCAATATTCTTGATAAATATTTACTATATAATGAAAACATTATATAACCACATTGTATATGTTGTTATCTATAAGCTAAATGTATATGCTAGAAGCAATGCTGAACACTAGGATCTTTCAAGAAGATTCTTTCAAGAATTACAGTCACATACTTTGAGAAGAGACATTTTCCCATGCTCTAGCTCTAGACCACTAAAGAGAAAGAATGTGGCATGATCATTATAGAATCAGACTTGTGGAGGAGAAAAACTGGATTTAAATCCTGCTGCTAATATATGCTACCCATATGACTATGGGCATGTCACTTATCTTTTAGTGCCCTAGGAATATCTTTAAGTCATTACCAAGTTGCCAGTCTGCATCAGTGAATGAAGTTTTAGCTTTGGGAGCTCTCAAGAAAGTTTCCCTCCAGGGAATGACCTATACTGATGAAATCACAGGTCTGAATTATATATTGCATGTATATATGAACTGATATATGTGTATACACATGCATATACATATACATATGCACACACATACATAAGCATATAAAGTATACTTTACATATATTATGTAAATATTTTGAAAATTATCCATCACAATATAATTTTTAAGTACTCATGAAAAGTATTTTTCAGCTGACTGCTCTGAGTGCTAACCATTATTTACTTTCTCATTTGGATATTTTCTACTCAAACTATATGGCAAATCCTGTTGGTCAAGAACTAATTGAGTCACTGTTTGTTTAACTCCATGGAAGCAAAGAATAAGTCCCAGACATGAGCTACAACTAATGTGAATCACGGTCCACTCCCAATAGCAACCAAACACAATCTCATTAAAAGTCACAGGAAGTCTGCCATGTTAATTAATGTTACAACATCAAATTTCCAAGTTCAACTGCAAAAATCAGTATTTGCAGAGTAAATATGTGACCACATCACTTCCTCAGATCAAGAAACTTCAGATAGCCCTTTTTGTTCCTAGGATAAAAACAAAAACTCTTCTGTTATTTCAAGGGTTCACAATCTAACTTCAACCTCTCTTCAAAGTGATACTACATTATATTCTGCTGAGCCTAACTGTTCCCTATAAATAAAACATACTCTCCTCTGCCTCCATGCTTTTGTCCAGGCAGAATGCCAAGTTTTTCCTCTTCACCTTAGTTCTTAGGTAGCCCTAATTCTCTTCAAAACTTAGTTCAAGTACACAAGACCTTCCTTAATCCCCTCAGTTACTAATGCCATTTGCATCCTCTTGAAAACACTTTATAGAAGATTTGTATTTATTTATCTGGGTCATGTTGTTTTGCCTTTCTTCCACCTCCTGAGGTGAATGTAAGCTACTAGTGGGCAAGGACTATTTCACTTTTTCCTTTATATCCTCAGTGTCTAGCACGATGCATAGACATAGCAGGAGTTCAATAAATGCCTATTGAATCTCTGGGAGGGGGAGGGAAGAAGGGAAGAAAAAAAGGGAAAAAAAGAAATTTAATTGATAACTTTATTATATATTTGAAAGGAATAGCAAGTTGTACATAATACATTTGCACTTTCATGTGCAATCATCTTTTTAAAAAATTCTGTGTTATGGAAATGCTTATTTTATTTCACAAAATAAAAATAAAATAAATAAAATTTTTAAAAATGCTTATTGAATGACAGAACTAGCCTTGAGCAATACCACCAGAAGTATCTGGAACATATGGAAACGTCAGACCTCACTCTCAGGTCCACAACCTTTCTGGAGCTAATTCTATAATTTGTGTTTCCATATCTGTGGTGCAGAATCTTTCTTGTTCAGAACGTCATTAAAATACCAACAGATACTGGAAAAGAGCCATTTTTATTGCCTAGACAAATTTCTGTTCTTGTATAAAAGCTTCCGTTCCATAAGATTATAAAATTCCACGGTTAGAGAATTTAACAGACCAAGTAGGTATCCCTTATTGGAAACATTAATCATTTTAATTGAATAAACATTTATTATGCATTTACTATGTGGTATATCCTGGGGAATACAAAGACAAAAATGAAAATAGTCCCTGACCTCAAGTCAAAGAGGGGCAAAAAGGATAGATGATAGATGATAGATAGATAGACAGACAGACAGACATAGATATAAATATAATCAACCAATAAGTATTTGGTTAATATATGTAAGACACTGTAATAGAAGCTAAGAGTACAAGTGCAAAGAATGAAATAATCCATACCTGCAAGAAATTTACATTCAATGGAGGTCACAAGTGCATGTGTACACACATATATTATAACTATGAAGTGAATAACTGAAAATATCTGTAA
The DNA here is from genome assembly GCF_028372415.1 of Notamacropus eugenii. Classification (NCBI taxonomy): domain Eukaryota; kingdom Metazoa; phylum Chordata; class Mammalia; order Diprotodontia; family Macropodidae; genus Notamacropus; species Notamacropus eugenii. The sequence goes on along the minus strand of NC_092875.1, from coordinate 126,952,535 downwards.
AGTAGTGAAATACAAAGCAGTGTAGGAAGGAAAGCACTAACATTTGAGAGGGATAAGAAAAAGCTTTAGATATAAAGAAAAAGAGAGGGCCAGTTTGGCTGGATCTCCAAGTTAAAGAGGGGAAGAAACATCCATTAAGACTGGAAAGATATGTTGGGCAAAGGACCTTCCCTTTGTTAATTATTTCCTACTTATCCTGCCTCCTCATTAGATGATAAGATCTTTGAGGGTGAGGCCTGTCTTTTCCCTCTTTTTTGTATCCTCAGCATTTAGCATAGTGCTTAGTACATAGTAGGTGCTTAATAAAGGTTTATTGATTATTTAATGAGCTATATTTGTCTTAGAGGCAACAGGAAGCCCTTGGATTTGACTGGATAGAGGAGTGACATGGTCAAATCTGAATTACTTTGTTATCAGTGTGGCTGGGATGGACAGAAGTGATGAGAGATTTGTGGGAGTGAGATAAATTAGAACAGCTATAACAATCAAGGCAACACAATAAGGGCCTGAACAAAGACGGTAGCAATGTGTATAAAAATGAGTCTTAAGAGATGCTGTGAAGGTAGAAGCTGAAAGATCTGGCAAAATGATGACATGGGAAAAATGAAAGAGTAAGAAGTTTCAGGATAATGCCATTGATATGAACCTGGGAGATGGAAAGCAGGGGGCATCTTCAACAGAAATAGGGAAATTTGTAAGAGAAAAAGATTTGGAAGGAAAGAGAAACATATTGAACGGGGATGTCACTAAGACATCCAGGCTGATAATTGTTTGCTGTTGTTGTTTAATCACTTTCCGTCATGTCTGACTCTTCATGACTGCTTTTGGGGTTTTCTCGGCAGAGATACTGGAATGTTTTGCTACTTCCTTCTCCAGTTCATTTTACACAAAAAGAACTGAGACAGTTAAGTGATTGCCCAGGCCACAGAGCTAGTAAACGTCTGAGGCTGGATTTGAATTCATGAAGACAGGTCTTCCAGATTACAAGCCCAGTGCTCTATCCACTGTGCCACATAGCTGACAGGTTGATATATCCAACAACAACCTGTATGATGAGGTATTGAAGCTCAAGGGAGAGATAGAGGTTAGATATAAAGAACTTGTAGTCATGATGATCATTAACTTTTGGAACCTGATAAGACTACCAAGAAAGATTGTAGAAGAAGAAAAGAAGGCCTAGCAGAACTTTGGGAAAATCCAGTTATGGGGCATGATGTAGATGAAAAGTCAACAATGGAGGCTGAGAAGGGACTGGGAGAAGCTAGAAGAGAATAATGTCATGAAAATCCAAAAAAGAGAGAGTATAAGGAGGACAGAGTAGTCTACACTGTTAAAAGCAAGAGACAGAGGTCAAGAAGGATGAGGACTCAGAAAAGAAAAACCATCATCAAATCTGCAAGTTGAGAGATCATAGGCAACTTTAAAGAGATAGCCACTTCAGTCGAAAGATGACATCAGATATAGCAGAAAAAGGGGAAATATAACTTGAGGAGACTGAAGGGACCAGTAGATGAAAAGGGTTGAAAATTAGAGAGGAAAGGATGATAAAAGATGCAATCTGTGTGAAAAATGGGAGGAGACAGGATCAAATACATACATAAAAGAGTTAGCCTTGGGAAGAAGAAAGATACCCTTTTTTTCAGAGACTCTGGGAAAAGGAAAAGAGAGTGGGAGATGATGTTGATTGGAGAAGTGTTCACATCAGTTTCATTTTTTTTCAGGAAAGTAAGGTCCTCAGCTATAAGAAAAGGGTAAAGAGGAAGTGTGGGAGGCTTAAAGAGAGAAGAGAAGGTTTGGAATTACTTCTGTGAGGAGTCAGATAGGGAATCAATTAAGGAAAAAAATAAAATTGCTGCCTTGAGGCAGTAAATGCCCATTTGGTTTTGGATAATATGAATTGGTAACATACCCAGTCAGCAGAATTTCAAGACTCCTTCCAGCTGCATTTAGCAGCTTTTGAGTAGGAGTCTAGGAGGCAGATGGTGGGAATAATCTAGGGTTGATGTTTGGCAAGAGATGAGTGACAGTAAGACAAGGGTACAAAGAATTCAAGAACAGAGGAGAATATAGAGCTGAACTATTATTATAACTATTGGGTTAAGATTGGAGAGGGTAATAGAGATTAGAAAGTGAAGGCCAAGAACATGTAATGGAAAGGCAGCACCAGCAACTAGGTGAATCAACAAAGCCCTTTTAAAGGAGGTGGTAATTGAACTGAACCTTAGGGGGAATTAGAAGTTGCAAAAGGTGGAGGTAAGAACTGAGTGTCTTCCAGGCATCGGGGATAGATAGCCTGTGCCAAGACAAGGAAATGTGAGATGTCTATTACGGGAAAAAGCAAGTAGATCAGTTTCTGTGAAACAGAAAGAATGACGAGAAGTAACTTGAAATCAGTACAAAGATAAGTTGAAACCAGACTGGGCTTCAAACGGCTTAAAATGTCCCAAAGAGCAGATTGTATCCTATCTTAGAGATAAGAGGGAGATGGTGAATTTGCATGGTCAGGACTGCTTTAGGAATACCAATTTGGTGACTCTGTATGGAAGTCAGTTTAGGGAGAGAAAATGCAGAGAAAAGAATTAGAAGTTGTTGCCATGATGATGAGAATCTGAATAGGGATAGTGATTGTGTGACTGGAAAGAAGGGAATGGATGCAAGAGATGTTGTGGAGGTAGAATTGAGGAGACTTGATAACTCAGTGGATATGGGAGATGAATGAGATTAAGAATTAAAAATGACTCTTGAGCTCCAAACCCAGGTCCTTCAGTCCTTATGAACTTATTAGGTATCAGCTATGTGCTGGGATGATGGTGCCCTAAACAGAAATATACAAATTAGGAGGTTAGTTAAGTTTAGGTGGGAAAGAAACTTAGTACTATTTTGACATGTCATAATTAATTTGACTGTGGGTATTTGATCAGAGATGTCTAGTAAGAAGTTGGGGGGATTCTCCTTCAGGTGAGAAATGAATGCCGTTTATCAAGATTTGAGTTTCATCCATATCAATGGTATCAAAATCAAACCGAAATAGAGACTACTAATTCATATATACAGATCCCTTTAGGCTACATATTGACAGTTTTAAAATGTAATGTTTTCTATGTTTTATTGTACATTGATTTATTTAGTTAAATATTTCCCATTTATATTTTAATAAGATTCTAGTCACATTCAGGAGTGTTGCAGGATGCATGTGGCCCATAGGACACATATTTGACACCTCTGATCTATAGAAAGGGTTCTTAACCTGGAGTCCACTGATCCTTTAGATAGATTTCAGGGGATTTTTGAATTTTAAAAAAAATTTTATAATTATTTTAATATAATTGATTTCCTTTGTATTCCTATGTATTTTATGCATTTAAAAACATTATTTAGAGAAAGGGTCCATAGTCTTCATCAGTAAGCCAAAGTGGTTCATGAAAGGATCAATGGTTCAAAAAATGTTAAGAACCTGTAATATACACAGAGATGGTTAAAAATCCAGGGGAGTTATTGAGGTCATGAAGAGAGAAAACATAGATAGAAGAGAAAAAGTCCTATGACAGAGTTCTGGTGTACATCTGGGGCTTAATATAAATGATAAGCCTGAAAAAGAGACTGAGAACTCAGAAAGATGAGAGGAAAACCAAGAGTGAATAGTGTCACCAAAAAAACCCATAGATAAGAGAGTATACAGGAGAATGAGATGGTCAACAGTGTCAAATGATTCAAAAAAAGTCTAGAAGAAGAAATGAGAAAAGATAATTGATTTAGTAATTAAGAGATAACTACTGATCTTAGAAGGAGCAAGTTCAGTCACATGATGAAGATAAAAGTCAGACTTACAGGGAAATGAGAAGTAAGGAGCTGGTTAGAAAGTAGAAGCAATAGGTGTACACAGATTGTTTTTCTCTAGAGTTTGCCTGAGAAAGGAAAAAGGGATATAAGATGGTACACTGAGGGGACTGTAGATTAAAGTGACCATTTTTAAAGGATGGGCTACATCTGACCATGTTTGTAGAAAGAGATGGGTGTTGATTCTCTGAAGAGACAGGATGGAATGGGATAAAAGGTTTGAAAAGAAGGGTTATTTTTGACAAGGAGAAAGACAAACTCTTTCTTTGAGACTGAAATAAAGAATCAATGGGGCTGATGGTGATGTTGAGGTATGGGGCTGTTGAAAGAGGAGGGTCACAATGGATGATCGTCCAGTTTCCTCTTGAACACATCCATTGTTGGAGAATTTCTATCACAGTGAGCTCACTTCATTTTTACAGCACAAATTGTTAGAAAGTTCATCCTCATATTGTTCTTCCCCTTTATAGCTGTTATTCGTTGGGCCTACGTTTGCTCTCCTTGACCAAACAGAATTAAATCTAATCTCTTTTCTCCATGTAATTCTTCAAATATTAGAAAACAGTAAAAAAATTCCTCCAAACTTCACCCACTCCAAGTCTTACCTTTCCAAAGATTCCATTTTCCCATTTCTTTCAACTATTCTTTATATGGCAAAGGTTCTAATACCCCCACTATTCTGGTTATACTCCTCTGGTTTCACTCCAGGCTGTCAAAGTCCTTCCTAAAACATGCAATCCAAAAATGAAATTTAATCAATATCTGATTGTGCAAGGCTTTAAGTTTTCTAGGGTATAACACTACAAGAGAAAGTGTTAGCAGGTCTAGGGGAATACTGCAATCTCAGAATGGATTATTTTTCAAAGAAAATCTGCTGTCTAGCTATATTTTCCTGGATTTTCTTCAGGGTCCTTCATATAGAGTCACTGACTCACTTCCCCCTCCCTAAGAGTGGGAGCCTGCAGTGGATGGGGACTGGTTTTGATAGAATTTGTCACTGATGATCCTTGTACCATCTGCAGCCTAGGTGGTCTGACAGATGGCTCACCCAGAAAGATCAGTTATGCCCTCAATGTCAGTGTCCCCATCACCACCATGATAAGAAGTCAGAAGAAAGGTGCAGATCTGAGTATGGGGGAAAGGAATAGGAGGGAGACAGCAGTGGGTGAGCCATCAAGCCATTTCTCCTCTCCATGTTACACAGATGTAGCCAGCAGAAAAGAGCAGATGGAGATGTCAGTATAAAAGGGTAAACAAGAATATACTCTTAAATTAGGCCCTTTAATGCAGTAAATGGGTCCAAAGTTTCAAGGCACATAGGTGTGTTTCCTATCAACCCCATCCAAAATGCTCACTGCAGGTTAACAGATGGCTAGTGACATTTCATTACTATCTCCTTGACCCAATTAGAATAACTGATATTTCTAATTATGAGTTGCAATATGAAGATCTCAAAAATTAATAAGATGACTGCACAAGAGTTTAGTAATTCATGACCATCTTCTCTAAATTTGCATGTATAAACACAAATTAGAGGGTTAAAGTGGGAGAATCATTCAGTGCTCAAAGAGACCTTAGAGGTCATCAAATACAAAGCACCCATTTTACAGACGAGGCAACTGAGACTCAGAGAAATAAAATGACATAAAGTTATAGAACTAGCTACCTACATGGAGCAGAGCCAAAATTTGAACCCAGAACCTCTGACTCTGAAGCCAGTCCTTCTCTTCTACTGTACCATATTGAGACCAACACTTTAATCTCATACCTGCTTACATAAGAAAACTGTCTATTATATAGCATAATCAGGAAGAGTAGTACTCTGGCAACCAGAATAATTATTTAAGTGAGAATCTGATGGGCTACCAAATTCCCAAAACTAAATAAAATATACAATACTACAACTAAATTATGTGGTTTTAAAGAGTAATTCATAGCCATTTTATCTTATAGTCATCATGATGAAACATCAGTTCTCTTCTGCAGATTTTCAAAATGTCTACTTAACCAACTAGCGATAAATGGGATGTTTGCTGTACAGTGCTCTGTATCACTCTACAAGGCATAGCTTTAAACAAAGCAGAACCCAGAGTCCTTGTTTCCTGTAATTGCAAAGCCCAGCTACATTGTAGTCATTGAGGGTTCCAGGCATTCTAAACAGTTATTGCCAGTTCCCCAGATTCATTTGCAATCACCTCAGAAGATAAGCATTATATTCAGAAGCAACATAGGAGCAAGAACTGTGGGAAGTAACCATAAGAATGAATCAAGAATCAGGACACCTAAGATCTAATCCCAGCTCTACCATTAACTAGGTCTGTGATTTGTGACAACGTGTGACTTTTGTGTCTCCATGTGTGTAAAGTACTTTGTAAACCTTACAGTGATGTATAATGCTACCTATTTTTCAAAGGAGAGAATTCCCCACCTAGCTCTGTTTCTGACTCTTGGGACTTGGTTATCATTTTTCATCTGGCTTTTCATTCTGGAACTTTCTCCAGCACTTAGCATCTCCATACCCTCTAGCCTTCTCATTCTGAAATATGCCTTTGTCCTTGGAATTATACCTTGGAAGAGGAGGGCAGCTAGATGGTGCAGTGGATAGAGCATCAGTGCAGGAGTCAGGAGGACCTGAGTTCAAATCTCACCTCAGGCACTTGACACTCACTAGCTGTGTGACTTTGAGCAAGTCACTTAACCCCAATTGCCTCATCCTGGGTCATCTCCAGTCATCCTGATGAATATCTGGTCACTAGATTCAGATGGCTCTGGAGGAGAAGTGAGGCTGGTGACCTGCACAGCCCTCTCTCACTCAAAACAAAGTCATGTCATTATTTTTCTGACAGCATGGTCTTCTTCGGCAACGAAGGATGAACACACACATACCTTGGAATAACCCTCTTTCCTCTGGGCCTTCTCACTCTAGACCTACCTCCATCCCTCAGGCCTTCTCAATCTGGAACATCACTCCACCCTTTTTGTACCTTTCTCCCATAGAAGAGTTCCTCCTCAGGCCTCCTTTGGGGAAATGGTCCAAACAGGACATTCTCCTTCTTTATATCCCCTGTGTTTAGCTCAGAGCCTGGCATATATTAAGCACTTAATTAATGCTTATTGCTTGCTTTCCTACCTGACTCATCTCACAAAGTTGTTGTGAGGATCGATTAAGGACAGAATACTCTAGGAAAAAAAGAAGAAAAAAATACCTAAGAAGGAGAATAGCTTAGGAAAAATTCTCCCCACAAACAAAACTGTCACATGCCCTGTGAACTAATCCAATCTTTGTGGAAAGAAACTTAGAATTCTACTAAGAAAGTGATTACAGAATATCCATATGCTATGATCCAGGCATCTTACTGCTGTACCCATACTCCAAATTGGTCAAAAACACAGAGGTCTCATATACATCAAAATATTCATACCAGGAATTTTTGTAGTAGTACATAACTGGAAATAAAAGAGAGGCCCAATTATTGGGGAAAGGCTAAACCAATTATGGTACATAGGTATATAATGTAACATTACTAAGCTATGAAAATGGATGAACATGAGGAATTCAGAAAAGATGGAAAGACTTATATGAAGTAACTAAAGTAAGCAGAATCATGAAAACAATGTAATACAATGAGTATAACAATGTAAATGGATAAAACAAGGAAAAGAACATCTAAATACTCTGTAATTACAATGACCAAGGATGGGTCAAAAAAGTCAAGATAAGTCAACAAGTGTTGATTGTTAAGTGCCTACGATGTGACAGGCACAATATGAAGAAATGTAGCTCCATCCTTTCTTCAGGGAATAGGAGATTATAAATATGAAATGTTGTCTATATTGTCATACCAAGTTAATATATCAGTTTTGCTTTTTTCCTACAATTTCATTTTAATTGTTTGTTACAAGGGATGTAAATAAAGACAAAATAATATACATATATATGTATATATGTAAATTCCCACTCTAATTCCCTGGGAGTCTTGTTGTCATACAGAGAAGCATATGGTAAAACAATTCATAATAAAATATGAGTAACAAATAACAGATTAATATCCTATCTTCATATGAGTGCTTACCCTTTTGAGGAAAAAGAATAAAGAAAAAGAAATGCCTTAGCCCAAGGTAATGAATCCCTAATAGGAGAATTTCAGATACTGTGGCAGGTTAATAAGGGAGATATTTTGGATGCTGTGTGGGAGTGAGGAGGGAAAAAGATTCCTGGAACTTCTCAGATCACACCAGGTAGACAACCCCTCCTCCTCCTCCTGTCTTGCCTATCACCACCGCCTTAAGTAGCCAAGCCTAAAAAGCTATGCTATTCTTCCTTCCTTCTCCACCCCATCAACTCCCAACCCAACCCCAGGTTTACATATGGGCCTCATAGACAAGAATCTCCAGCAACCTGCATAAGTCAACCCTATCAAAAGAAAGATATCAAGAAGCATCTTGGCCCACCTCCTCTGGCTATTAGAAAATATAATAGTTGAGAGATCAAAAGAACAGCTGCTTCTTCAAAAGAAACACATGCACATAGAGACATACAAACACCAAACCATGACCTGCTCCTTTCAATCTTAAAATGAAGAAACAAATGCTTGTAGACATGCAGGAGAAATAATGTTAAAGCACTAGTTTAAAAACAGATCATGCTTGGCAACTATTCCAGATATACTCTGGAGGGCAGGATGTATCATAGCAAAATCTGAGTTCAGAGGACATAGGATTGAATCTTTGATCTCAAATCTAGTTTAGAAATAAATATAGTACTCCGTGGAACATAAAAACACTTTAAGAGACAGCTAACATAAGTGCATTGTAGGAGGCCCTTCTTTAATGAGATAGCTAATCATTTTTTTCCGAACCTAGTCAATGTAGTCAACAATACATTTTATCTATGTGATGTTGGGCAACTCACTTAATCTCTCTGGGTCTCTCTCCTCATCCACAAAATGAGAGGGGTTGCATTAGATGATCATTAAAGACCCTTCTATAATTATTTTGAAATAACTTTCTTAAATTCCAAACAGAACTCTCGGACTCATTTTCCTTTCTTCCTATCCTCCAGTACAGGGAGAGAGACAACCACTGGGGAAAGAAGTTCTTTTTATCTTCCCTAAAGCTTTGAGACCATCAGATGGTGAAGTATGATGGAGAGAGTGCACTATTGGCATGGCCCAAGCCAAGTGGGGCACTAGCTTCCAATAAACATCCTGGCAGCTCATGGATAGTGATCTCTAAGGTAAGCCTTCAAAACATACTGGTAGATTTGGGGACCTTTGCCCTAAACAAACCAGTAAGCCATACTGTAGATGGACTCATTTACTAAAGAACAGTGCTCAATTCACAGATTCTGTCCTGGCCCTTTCAAATCCCGTGTTTACCTCTGCTCTTCTCAGATTCAAAATGTAATGCTCAAATGACAACAGTGGCCTTTATTAAAGTATCAGAGTAGTCGCCTGCTTTTGTGAGCAGTGTCCATATTAAACTGAACTGACATAAATTGAGAGGTTAATAAGGGAAGTTCTAATTGAAAGAGCTAATTCACAGCAACATTAGTTCCCCAAGTGCTGAACAAACCCTGAAGGCAGCTAAGGTCCAATGCCTCCTGAGTACATTTCAAATCTCCTAATCTACAGTGGAAGTTAAGATCAGCCAACATTAAGTAGATTCTGCCAGGTGTGACATAAACAAAAGTTGGATCATCTATGAATGAAATAATGAGAAGATTGTTTTACATAATGTTTAGAATCTATAACAGCCTATACAGCAATTTTCTCATTTGAACTTCACAACAGTTCAACTGGTATTATCACCATTTTCCAGACCAAGAAACAATGGCAGAAAAGTGATAGACCAAAGGAAACAGAGTTAATAAGAGCAAGAGCTTGGACTTGAATCTAAGTCCTCTCACTTCAAATACAATATTCTTTCCATTACACCACACTAGCAAAGCACTATGGTGGCAATCTGTTATTTCAAATCCTGTTCTTTCTTTTCTGAAATCTTTCTTAAATTCGCTTCACACACTCTGTTCCGCAGCCATACAGACTGCAGGCTTTTACTGTGTCATAACTAAATTACTACCATTTCTTCCAAGGTGCTGTCTCAGTCAGCGTCAAATCATCTTTTTCCAATCCAACTAGACAAATTTTTAATTTAGCAAGCACCCAATATATGCCAGGCTCTGTGTTAGGCTTTGGTAATAGAAACAAAACTGTCCCTCTTCCCTCAAGGTACTTTTTACTCTCCTTGTCCCGTTTGACCTTCAATGATGAAAAAGGACTTAAACTCAGAAGGACCTTAGAAGCTACCAGTGAGAAAATTTCCTGTTACTTAGTATAGGAAGTTCAAATTCTTTTACTTGTTAAGGCCTTCTACTTTAGCCAGATCCATCAGATTTGGGTTGTAGATTAATTAAACATTTATTCAGCCCCTATGATATGCCAGCCACCATCCCAAGCACTTTATAAATATTACCTCATTTGATCCTCACAAGAGCTCTGCAAAGTAAATGCTATTATTATCCCCATTTTATACATGAGGAAACTAAGCAAACAGGGACTTGCCCAGGGTCACAGAGCTACAAGGTATCCGAGCCCACTTTTGAACTCTGGTCTTCCTAAATCCAGGCCCAGAGCTCTATCCACTGCTCCACCTAGCTGCCTTATTACTGTCCCCAGAACATGCTTCTTCACATCTCTAATTCCTTATTTCTATTTTGACTTCTGCCTGAAATACCTTTACTCTCTCTTCCCCATCAAACCAATCTTTTAAGTGTCAACTCAAGTCTTATCTCTTCCATGAAGGCTTCCTTGACTTCTCTCTCATATTTTTTCTTATTACATAATATGATTAACTCAATATCAGTAACACATTTATTTAGCACTTTATAGTCTCATAAGTGCCTTCTTTAAAACAACTCTGTGAAGTACTGTAATGGTAATTTAAATGGGAAGATCTTTCCTATTCATTAATAGGCCTTTGTGACCTGCTTGGGTCACATGGAAGACTGAGTTCATGAGTCTAAGTCACATGGAATAGGCAGGGGTGGGACAGGAAGGGTGGGGAAGGAAGAGGAGGAGCTAGAGCAGAGCTGAGAGAAGTTAGTCATGAGAGCAATCAGAGCTAGGAAGGAGACAGACAGCTGGTTAGCCTGAGTGAGAGCTTGTTTATGATTTGTTTAATGGAGCTGGTTTGTGGGAAGCCTAGCAGGGGTAGGCTTGGGGCTGGTGTTGTTCTCTTCACTGTTATTGTGTATAGATTTTTATTACTATGATGGATTTCGCTTTCTGGTGTCTGAATCAATGTTTGGTTCTGTCTTCCATGTGGAGAGTCTGTTGAATTTCTCAATTCAGAATTTTGCCAGCATATACATGGCCGCCATAGGTGCTGTGATCATATTGGTGCTACAAGTATTAAAAGTATTAAGCCCATTATGCAACTGCGAAAACTGACGGCCAAAAAAGGTTCAGTGACTTTATTCAAGACACATAGCTAAAAACTGTCAAGGAGGGGATTTAAACTTTCCTAGGTCCTGCCTTTCCTAGGTCCACCCTACAACATAGCTGGATGTGCTAATAAGCAGCAGCAGAACCAAATGTGGGCCTATAGGCTGGTATTTAAGGTAAAAATCCTAAGACTAGAAAGATGATATTAAAATATATACAAAGAAGGGGAAAAAACACAGGGAACTGATTAAAAAATGATGTTAACTGGCTGAAACTTGAACTGAAACTAAATAAAGAGATTTTTACTTAGCCATGATCCAAGCCAAAATTCTCAAAAAAAAAAAAACCAAAAACCAAAACCCAGTAAACCAGGACCAAACCTATATATTTTATAAGACAAACTAGGAGATAAACAAAAAGGCTGTTTGGGGTGGTGAAGAGCACTGGAGAGGAGGGGTCAGAAGACAGGGGTCTGTCTACCACAAGCTAAAAGGATGACCTTGGACAGATCCCATCTTGGACAGATCCCTGTTCCAAGGAGGGGTCAGGTCATTCTAATACAGGTTATGAGTCACGGCATAAGAACTCAGAGGTTACTGGCCAGTGGGAACATGGGTCTTGGAATGGATGGCACCCAAGCAATAGCAATGTTTTAAGTGGAAGCCAATGATAGGATTGCCCACTGAAGAGTTCAACAGGACCAATGCCATAATCTAAAGAAGAAATTAAGTCAAAATCAGGGACAGCAAGCAGAAAGAAGATGCATAAATTCAGGTTTGATACCTGGTGAGCTATATGGTATCAGATTAGAGCGGGAAAATTCCAATCTGTCCCACTTAACATACTTAAGAGGTATGTAAGTTTAAGCAAAAGATGCATACAGCCTGGACCCAGCCTCCAGCTTCTCCTGAATTCGCTTGTGCTGGAGAAAAGTCACCCTTATTAATTTCCATAGCAACTGTACCTGGTGGCAAATACCACTCAGCTTTCATAGAATAACAAATCATACTGTATTTCTACACTAAGGAAAGTGAACATATATGTACCAAGTGGCCTAGCATCTAAACTCTTGAAGGAAAAGTTAGATGAGTTACAAGAGAAAAGAATAAAAGTACAGTGGGTCGGGGTAAGGAACCTGAAGCTTCCGGGCTACATGTGGCCCTCTAGGTCCTCAAGTATGACCCTTTGACTGAATCTAAACTCCACATTACAAATCCCATATGAAGTTTAGATTCAGTCAAGGGGCCATACCTGAGAACCTAGAAGGCCACAAGTGGCCTTGAGGCCACAGATTCTCCACCCCTGTCCTAGGTTTTTAATCTGGATGACTGGAAGAACTGTAGTATATTATACAAAAGTAGGGGAATCAGGAGGAGATGTGGGTTTCAGGGAAAAGACAATGAGTTCTTTTAATGACTCCAAGCTTCTGCCTGCCTGAAACAAGCTTCTTCCTGCCTTCTTAATACCAATATTTTCCCAGTGATTCTTCTTGACTATGAGTCACGGAATATCATAGCCTCCAGAGAAGCGACATTATGGGTTATCTAAAGAGCAACAGAGATGTGTGTGGTAAGTGTGAGCAGCCGAAACACATTATAAATGAGGAGAAGGACAGGAGAAATGGCATAAACAATATTATCAGAAAGCTATAAGACCAAAAGGAAAATGTACCAGCCAAGTAGCAAGATTGCCTACTTCCTCCAACAGTTCACATGACAGCAAGAGATGGAAAGTATAGCAGATTTATGAGAGGATTTGTAGTAGAGTAACATGAAATGAGCAGACACAAATGGGTTGTGAAACCCATCTTGGAGGAAATACTCACATGGATGACAGATATAACAGATCCATTGTAGTTCTGCTGTGGTAAGCTGACTATGGGTCAGTTAACTTTACTTGTCAAAAATTAGAATGGAAGGAACCTGAGAGGTCACAGAAGTCTGAATGTTCTAATCAAACCCACACTCAAATGGTATCTTTGAAATGGCTCCTCAAATGCCAATACAATTTCTATGCAAACACCTCTAGTGCAGGGAGAACTCACCATACCCCTAGAATAGCACCTAACTCCTACAGTTGTTATGAGGATCAAATGAAACAATAACTGTAAAGCAATTAACACAATGCCTTGCACATAGTAAGTGTTATATAAATGTTAGCTATCATTATTATTATTACTATTCTTATTAATTATTGGATAGCTCTAATGTTTAGGAAGTTAGGAGCTTTATTATTTGAGATGAAATCTATTCTTCTGCAAGATTTACCCGTTGCCCTTCAAATCAAACCTTTTCTTCCCATGCTTCTTCTGTCACCCTCTAATCTTGTAGTCCTGGCTCCCCCAGAAGACAACTGCATCCATCTCTGACCATCCTTTCTAGTACTGTATATAATTATCCTCAACCCTCCACAAACTACATCAAGAAAAAAAGTGGGCATGCTTCTTATTCCTCACCGTTACTTCCCAGACCCTTTCCCTGCCACCATCACTCAGTAACCTCTCTTCCTTTGTAGTTAACTCCATCCAGATTCTGCTCTCTACTAGCCCCCAGGTGATGCTCCTTTCCTCTTTCAAGGCATTCAATATCTAGCTCACTGGCTTCCTCTCCAGCCCAACTCCTGATTTTCTATTCCAGGGACTTGTATTTACATGATGATGTCCCTTCAAATACCCTTGCTTCCCAATGTATCAAACTCCTCAACTTCCAGTATCTAACTCAACTCCATCCATAAAAAGTATTATACTCTTGATGTCACCATCACTCATCAATGTTCCACCACCATGCTGAAATTTCTCTAACCATAACCTCCCATCCTCCCATCTCTCCCTGGACCTCATTCCTCCCTACTAAAACTTGTCTCTGTCATCACTTCAACTTTCAGTCATTCCACTGACTCCTCCCTACTGTCCCAACCCATGACTTGTGCTCTGGCTTCATTTTCCTCCCTTCAAAATCTTGACTCTATGGTTAAACCATTCTCTTTATGCTATGCTCTTGAATCTCTTGTCCCTTGTCCAAAAAGGACAAGAAATCCTAACACTGTATTGCTCCCATCATCCACCATCTTTGTTCCTATTCAGGTGCAGATGAACACCGATTGAAGTCACTTGACTATGTTAACTGAGCTAATTTCAAATATATGTTATTTAATCTTCACTCCTGCACATCAATTATTTTTAATCTTTCCTGGGTCTGTCATATTCCCCGAGTTCATTTTGAACTTTCTTATCTCTCCTCATACCATCTAAACTATTCCCTTCTCCCACTCTCTCTGTAATTTACCTTATATTTTAATGCAAAAAGACCACAACAAATAACTAATATTTATATAGCACTTTAATATTTGTTTTTATATATAATATATGTATATATATATAAAATTTCATTTGATCCTCAAAACAACCCTATGATATAGGTGCTCTTATTGTCCTCACTTTCCAGATAAGAGAAATGACAATTCAGCTCTAAAAAATGCGTGCAAGTGAAGAGATTACACTTATCCCTTCCACATTGAGCAGGTTAGAGGCACAGCATTCCCACTTCTCTAATTCCAGCCCCTCAGCATCTCTTACCCAGACTCCTCTCTAAGCCCCCTCCTACCCATCTGCCAAATTGATATACCTAAAGCAAAGGGGAAACCATAGTATTATGTCCTGCTCAAGAAGTTTCAGCAACTCCCTTTTGCTTTAGAATAGGATAAAAACTCCTCTGGCAGGACAAACCAATACATAATAATCACAATAACTAGCATTTATGTAACTCTTTAAGAATAGCAAAGCACTTTACTTAACTCATTTGATGCTCACAACAACTCCGTGAGGTAGGTGCTACTACTAACCCCATTTTACAGAAAAGGCTGAGAGAAGTCACATTACTTGTCCAGGGACCTATAGCTAATAAGTGTCTGAGGCAAGATTCAAACTCATGTCTTCCTGACTCCAAGTCCAACACTATCTTCACTGTGCCACTTTGCTATCTCAATATGATTCTAAGCAATCTTTACAGAGTAATTACTTATTATTCCCCCTTCTGCACAATGCGCTAGCCTAACTGGTCTACCTGCTATGAGACATTCCCATCAAAATAGGCTACCTACCTACCATCCTAGGATACCCTAATTTCTTCAGGCTCACAAGCTACATTCTATAAGAGGCCCTTCATGACTCTTCAATTTGCTAGTTCTTCCACATCACCCCTGCTTCCAAAATTATGTTTAGTTGAATTTAGGTACATATTGTTACATACTCTATATCTACCACCAGTGGAATATATGCTTCTTCAGGACAGAGACTGTTTTTTTTTTTCTTTCTGTTCCAACCTCCTAGTCTAGTACTTGGCACAAAGTAGGGGCTTACTAAATTCTTGATTAATTTAATTGCTCCCATTTCTATGTTCCAAGGTCAAGCTGAATAAGATGGATTTCTCCAATGGTAGCCTTTCAAATATCTAAAAATCTCACTCATGTCTCACCCAACATCTTCTTCCTCTTGCTTACGTTAAACATCCCCATGTCTTTCTACCAATGCTACATTTTAGAAAAGATATTGACAAGTATCCAGAGAAATATACACTCTCTAGGATGTCAATGTCCCTTCTAAAAAAGTGTCAGGCATAATGAGATAAATCTACCAGATGTGGGTACAGTGACACCATTGCCTCCTTTGCTCTGAACACACCATACTTCTATTAATGAAGCTCAAGACATCATTAATTAGCTCATTTGGCTGCCACATCATGCTGCCAACTCATGCTGAGTTTGACTGACACTCTTTGAAGGGATCACGATTTCAGTGGTATGGGCACTTTACACCTCCAACACAGATCACTGCCTCTCTCTCTGCCTTAGTGAGTAGGTACTTCTTTGTGAATTGCCATGGTCAAAAGGAAAACCATTTTTTCTGGCAACAAACCCTCTTGAGTTAGACTGGTTCACTGACAGACACAATCCATCACCATGCATTACTCAGAGCCTTTGCCAGCTTAGTAGGGGCCCTACAAAGTCCTGCAATGACTTGGCAAAGCAAGAGTTGTTTCTGCCTCACAATGACAGTAAGGCTTTACAGGTGATTGACTCATAGGATCTGACTCAGGCTGAGTTTTACCATCCAACGTATCTGCTATCCTATCCAGTTTCATTCTTACGCAAGTTTAAAAAAGGAAGGAATCTCAAAGTTGGCCACTTTTTTACTTATTTTGAATTTATATATCTGCAATCATGTGGTTTCCCTATAGGGAATTGTAAACTCTCTAAGGACAGGGTCTGTTTCTATGGGTCTTGGTATCCCTAGGGCCTCCCACAGAGCATAACCCACAGCAAGTGCTATTAAAGATTTTGAACTATACAAAAACTTTTGGGACAGCCTGTACTTATTTCTTTGAATCCAATAAATTTAAAAGGTTTACCAAAACAGATCTAAGGACAAAGACATATAGCATTCCAGTAATGATGTCAATTAGCCCAGAGAACCTATGTTGGAATTTATGACATTATTCACAAAGGATGTGAGTTAAGATGATGTGTATCAATGACCACCACTGAGTTAAAAAACAAAAACAAAACAAAACACGCGTCTTGCTATCTTGGGGGCAAGAACTTAATGTTCCTATTCAGAATCTGCACCATATGCTAAAAATGAATATCATAGTGTCACAGAGTAAAAACTAGAATGGGCTTTAGAAGCAATATAAAATAATTCCTCAATTTTATACGGGAAAAAACTGAAGTTAGGAAACATTGTTATTCCCCTGTGGTCGCATACCTAGTAAGTGACAAAGGTGAAATCTGAACCCAAGGCTTATGACTCTAGGTCTAACATTCCATCCACTAAGACCACACTCTCCAAGATAAAACGGAAACTTCCAAAACTTTTAAAGCAAACAATCTCTATCTAAAAATATCTGAACTGCTCAAGTTAGAAGAAAGAAATAAATGAGCTATGTGATACTATGTTAGATTCACCTAGGGCTAGAAAAACTCCAGATAGATTTCTTTCCCTTATCACCAATGAGGTATCAGATATACTAGAAATAAAGTTGCATTTCTATTCAGATTCTTCAGAAAAGGGGAGTCCCTTATCACCCTTAGAAGTATGCACCGATGCCTTTCAGAAATAGAAGGTGCAACTATTCTCTGCTACCCAAGTTAGCACTAAATCTACTCCTGGCTCTTAACTTCATCCTAAGTCTCTTTCTAAATCTCCCATATACATAATATGACATTTATGCGGTACTTGAAAGTTTGTGAAGCACTATACACACATATGTGTGTATGTGTGTATATGTATATGTGTATGCACATGTATGTATATATATGCATCAATATCTCTATGTATCTGTATAGGTACACACATGTATATATGGCTGGTTGTCATCCTTTGTTCTCAAAGAGGACCCAAATGACATCACTATGTTAGAATCAAGTTACAGTATATCTGACTATGGCTGATCAGACCAATATCAGCTCAGAATGTTCTACCACAGGTCAGACAGAAATAGTTCATGCAAACATTAGGGATGGATTCTCTAAATTTGCATATCTAGCATTTTTTTTGAGCTACTTCAATTCTGCTTGCTCATAGAGCAAAGTGCCATCTTTGATGTGGATACACTATGCTGGACAGTGCTATGCCAGCGTCTTCCATGACACACGATCAATTCCAAAGCTCTTCAGAGAGACCTTGACAGTATATCTCTTCTTCTGACCTATGTGTGTGCATATATATGTACATATGTGTGTACGTGTGTAGGTATAGTATACCTACACAAATGTACCTATATATACCTATACTATATATGTACATATTTCATGTAGAACTCAGAAGGCAAACACACACATATATCATTATTCCTTTAAGAGTTCTGGGAGGTTTTACAGATATTATTATCTCTACTTTACAGATATCAATAAGCATCTACTAAGTACCTACTATGTACCAGACACAAGGACACAAAAACAAAAAAGAAAAGCGTACTTACTGAAATGTAATCTGGAACACAAATGAAAAGACTGAGGCAGAAGATAGTTATATAACTTCCTTCAGGCCATACAAACCAGTAAGCTTTGGAGACGAGTGGAAGGTAGGTACTTTCTGACTTCAAGTGTAGCAATCTTCCCATTATACCACTTATTACTGGAAAAACCTCTTTAAAGACCTGCATCTCTCCCCTCCCCTCATTAACTCCACCTATTCTCTAACATGCTAGCATAGTTTCCCTCTCCTCCTTTGTTTCATTTTTCTAATGCTTAAATTTATATTTTTCTATTAGCTTGTCCTATCTTCCCTTTCAGAGCATAAACTCATTGAGAAAGACTAAGTATGTTCTATAAGAGGCCTTCCAAGCCCTGGTTGAGTGTTGAGCAATGTTCCCTGCGTGTGTTGAGTATACTCTTGTCAAATGGTTCATGATAAAGACATTTTCTACTGTTATAAAAGAATAGCAGAACAATAGTAGGTGAGGAAAGGGATAGCACATCGCCCCCCTCCAGCTCACAAGTGAAGTGTCCTCTCCTAGCCCTTCTCTAATAGCAGATCTTTAAAGAAAGAAAGGATCCCTTCAGAAGGCTGTTCTGCCTGCACTGGCTTTCACTTGTTGAAGTGGGCTGAGCTGGAATCATCCTGCACCCACACTTCAGAAAAATCAGACTAAATATAGCCACCTTTGCTTTCATCTCCACACTGCACAGGCTAAGGGAGGGTGTCACTACTGCATTACACACAAAAACATGGTGGAGAAGCCAGTGTGGACAACAATTAAGCTTCAGCACAGGCACCTGTAGTTTTACAAAGGCAGCATCCACATGGGAAGAAGTGTGGCCTTGAGAAGAGGTTAGGCAGCACCCAACCAGAACTGATGGGAGGATCAAGGGTGATTTTCAGATCTCACCTCCAAGAGCGCCAGAAGGAATTTTTGGGGGGATTTAAGATTGTGTCTTTAATATGTAGGAACAACCAAAAGATCAAGGAGAAAACATGCCCTTTCCCTGTAAGTAGAAATGAATGGATAACTTCACAAGCAGCTTAAAAATTTACATTCTCAGCTTAATTTTAAAAAATTTTTAATTTATGGGAAAAAACCAGGTATTTCCATAATAGAGTACAATAAAAAAAGACAATTGTACATGAAAGTGCCAACCTACTATGTACAACTTGCTATTCCTTTGAAATATACAACAAAATTATAATGTAGATTTTTAGCTGACATTTTGGGATGTCTCTCCTCCAAAATAAAGAAGTCAACCAAAAAAAGACAGGCATACAGTTCTCTTCTGCTAAATCCAATTCCCAAGTGATAGTCCTTTAATAAGAGAAAGCCCCTTTCTCCAAATTGTATGTTCTCATCAATCAACAGCTTCCTTTCACATCAAAAAGGGAGAGAGTTTGGTTTATGTCATGATTTTAAGAATGGTCTGCCTTCCTAACATAGGATTTAGAGATGGAAAGAAGGTCAAAGACCATCTAACCCAACCCTCTTCTTTCTTTCACCCATGCATTTCTCCAGAGTTCCTTACATTCAACTTCGAAAGGAAAGATCAATTGATTAATTTAACAATATTTATTATGCATCTATTAAGGTCCTGGTCTGGGTGCTGAAGAAGACACAAAGTTTAGCTTTAGTTAAAACTTAGCTTCAGGGGAGCAGACCCAAGAGGGCAGAGTAGAAAGACATACATACTCGAGCTCCTCCCCCACAGTCCATAAAATACCTGTAAAAAATGACTCTAAACAAATTCTAGAGCAGCAGAAGCCACAAAACGACAGAATGAAAGAGATTTCCAGCCCAAGGTAAGCTGGAAGGCCAACAGGAAAGGTCTACTGCACAGAGCATGGATCCAAAGGAAGCATAGCTCGGCATGGGCCCTGGCAGGGACAGGACCTGGAACAGACCTGGGGGGGGGGTGGAAATCCCTGGCAGCAGCCACAGTTCTCAGATCCCTGAACCCACAATCTCCAAAGGCAGCTTCAAAGGTTAGTGACAAAGCTTTTTCAACTGGGTGACAAGGGAGCAGGGAACTCCCTTAACCCCAACCCCAGGCAGCTGTGGAGGAGGAGGAAGAGGAGGCAGCATGCTGGCAGAAGCATCAGCAGCATCCATTTTTAGAGCCCTCAACCTAAAGACCCTGGGAGAATTGAGTCGCTGATCTGCATCTCAGCTCTGAGTATAGCTGGTGGAGGTTCTGGAAAGGGAATTCTACTTGTAGATCCTGGACAGAAAAGCTTTGGTAGCTTCCAAACCAGTATGCAGGCCAGGAGAAGAGTAAACTCTTCTCCCTTGATTGTGCCACCTTGGAGGAACTGAGAACTTACAGGTCCCCAGAGTATACCTCACTCTTGACAAAGGTCTCAAAAGTCAAGTAAATGGCTGAGAAAATGCCCAAAAAAGGGGAAAAAATAAGACTACAGAAGGTTACTTTCTTGATGAACAGGTATTTCCTTCCATTCTTTTGGATGAAGAAGAACAATGCTTACCATCAGAGGCCTCCAAAATAAATATGCAATGGTCTCAGGCCATAGAAGAGTTCAAAAAGGATTTTGAAAATCAAGTAAGAGAGGTGGAGGAAAAACTGGAAAGAGAAATGAGAGAGATGCAAGAAAATCATGAAAAGCATGCTAAAGGAGACCAAAAAAAATGCTGAAGAAAATAACACCTTGAAAAATAGGCTAACTCAATTGGCAAAAGAGGTTCAAAAAGCCAATGAGGAGAAGAATGCTTTCAAAAGCAGAATTACCAAATGGAAAAGGAGGTTCAAAAGCTCACTGAAGAAAATAGTTCTTTAAAAATTAGAATGGAACAGATAGAAACTAATGACTTTATGAGAAACTAAGAAATTACAAAACAAAACCAAAAGAATGAAAAAATAGAAGATAATGTGAAATATCTCATTGGAAAAACAATTGACCTAGAAAATAGATCCAGGAGAGACAATTTAAAAATTATGGGACTACCTGAAAGCCATGATCAAAAAAAAAAATAGCCTAGACATCATCTTTCATGAAATTATCAAGGAAAACTGCCCTGATATTCTAGAACCACAGGGCAAAATAAATGTTGAAAGAATTCACCAATCAATCACCTCCTGAAAGAGATCCAAAAAGAGAAACTCCTAGGAATATTGTAGCCAAATTCCAGAGTTCCCAGGTCAAGGAGAAAATATTGCAAGCAGTTAGAAAGAAACAATTCAAGTACTGTGGAAATTCAATCAGGATAACACAGGATCTGGCAGCTTCTACATTAAGGGATCAAAGGGTTTGGAATAGGTTATTCCAAAAGTCAACGGAACTAGGATTAAAAGGAAGAATCACCTAGCCAGCAAAACTGAGTATAATACTTCAGGGAAAAAAAATGGTAATTCAATGATATAGAGAACTTTCAAGCATTCTTGATAAAAAGATCAGAACTGAATAGAAAATGTGACTTTCAAACACAAGAATCAAGAGAAGCATGAAAAGGTAAACAAGAAAGAGAAATCATAAAGGACTTTCTAAAGTTGAACTGTTTACATTCCTACATGGAAAGATAATATTTGTAATTCTTGAAACTTTTCTCAGTATTTGGGTAGTGGGAGACATTATACATACACACACCCATAAACACACACACATATGTACATATACATAGAGAGAGACAGACAGACAGCACAGGGTGAGTTTAATAAGAAGGGATGATATCTAAAAATATAAAATTAATGGGTGAGAGAGGAATATATTGGGAAGAGAAAGAGAGAAACAGAATGGGGCAAATTACCTCTCATAAAAGAGGCAAGAAAAAGCTTTTTCAATGGAGAAAAAAAGAGAGGAGATGAGAGGGAAAAACTGCAGCTTACTCTCTTCACATTTGGCTTAAGGGAATAACATGCTCACTCAATTTGGTATGAAAATCTATCTTACACTACAGGAAAGTAGGAGAGAAGGGGACAAGTGGGGTGGGGGATGATAGAAGGGAAGGCAAATGGGAGGAGGGAGTAATTAGAAGACAACACTTTTGGGGATGGACAAGGTCAAAAGAGAGAGTAGAAGGAATGGGGGGCAGGATAGGATGGAGGGAAATATAGTTCGTCTTATACAACATGACTATTATGGAAGTCTTTTGCAAAACTACACATATATAGCCTATATTAAATTGCTTGCCTTCTCAGTGGGGATGGGTGGGGAGAGAGGAAAAGAGAGAAGTTGGAACTCAAAATTTTAGGAACAAAATGTTAAGAATTGTTTTTGCTTATAACTGGGAAATAAGAAATATAGGCAATGGGGTATAAAAATCAATCTTGCCCTGAAAGATAAGAGAGAAGATGGGGATAAGGAAAGGGAGGGGTGTGGTAGAAGGGAGGGCATATTGAGGGAAGGGGTAATCCGAATGCAAGGTGCATGGGGTAGAGGAGGGGAAAGATGGGGAGAAAATTTGGAACTCAAAATTTTGTGGAAATGAATGTTGAAAACTAAAAATAAATAAACAAACATTTAAAAAACAGCTTCAGTCAACTTTCAGGGAGCTTGCAACTTAATAGAAGGACATGATACAGACATAACTAGAATAACAAATACTACAAAATAAGCACGTTAGAGAGGTGTAAAAACACTACTATATTAGGCTGGGTAGAGGTAGAAATCAGATAAGACTTTGAATTGAACTGTGAAAATATTAGTAGAAATTCCAAAAATAGGGAGAGAAGGAGAAGGATTTAAATAGAATACTAAATGAGTCCCCTCCCTCCAATTAATAAGTGCCGATTTTACTGGACCCCAAAGAAGAGACAGGAGAAGACATCTGCAAGTTCTTTGCTGAGTTTAGATGGAAGGTGAAGGAGTGTAGAACATTGCACAGAGATGCAGATACTTTTTTTCCAATATATTGATTAGCTATGCTGATTTTCTTCTCTTCTTTCTAATTCTTTTAAAAAAACAAACTTTATCATAAGGCATGATTTTCAGGATCTCAGTGAGGACATGGGAGAAAGTTATAGGGCAAAGCTAGGCAATGT
This sequence comes from Notamacropus eugenii, assembly GCF_028372415.1. Classification (NCBI taxonomy): domain Eukaryota; kingdom Metazoa; phylum Chordata; class Mammalia; order Diprotodontia; family Macropodidae; genus Notamacropus; species Notamacropus eugenii. Next base: position 126,929,274 of record NC_092875.1, on the reverse strand, counting down.
AAAAACAGCAGATATCAGTTAACAATTTATTTTTCAAAGTTATTATTTTTAATGGCCCTTTCTCTGAGCTTGCAAAAAAATTAATCTTTGATGGGAGAAGGTGGCAGAAAAATCTTTATATGTGTATATATACACATACATACATGCATACACACATATGTATACACACGCACACTTTCTAGATGGGATGCACATGACATGCTGCTATTCAGGATGCCCCATTATCTAACTCAATAGGAGCTTTTGTCTTGCTATAGGTGGATAGCACCTGTTTTCTAATTTTCCAAATTCAAAGCCTAGGAGCCAAATTCCCCTTTGCACACCTCCCATCCCATGACTAAATCCTCAAACTAATTTCATCATGACTGCCTCATTCCATCCTTATCCTTATCAGGCAAAACTCTGGGGCAGTGGCTTTCAAAAGTTAGATCCTGGAAGTCCCCAAGACCTTTTCTGGGAGGCCATGTGATCAAAATTATTTTCATAATAATACTAAGTGTTTCAATTTTTAATACAGTAAATATCTATAGATATAATCCACAAAAGCTGTTTGAAGGGTCTTCAGTAATTTTTAAGAAGGTCCTGGGTCCTAGAACCAAAAATTTGACAACCACTGCTCTAAGGTAAAGAAAAGGTAAGGAACTAAGAGTTTCCCCTGCTCCATGAAAATCACACATATGAGTATCTAAAGATGATAACCAGAGTCCCTGACCTTAAAAGGGCACTTACAGTCTACTGTATGTAGGCAAGCACAACCAACATATTGCCTGTCACTTTGTTTCCAAATTTGGAGTGACCAGACTCATTATATGTCAACAGTAGCTTTGATATCTCCTAGGATTTACAGTCTTTATCTACTTTCAGGACTTTTCTACGGTATCTCTTAGCAGCACTCTACACACTCCATCCTTTTCCTTCGCCCAAACAGTTTCATAATCATTTCTCTCACTAATCCTGACTCTCCATTCAAAGTTCCTTAAAATTTTTATCTTTTTTTATTGGGATATTTAATATCTAAAAATCTTCAGATTACTACTAACTTAAGACTTTATAATACACTAAATATTTCTTATATCACTGGCTGTTTTCTTTATTTCAAACCACTCAAAAACAAGTTTAACTTAACCATTTGTGTAGAAAAACCAAGTGGGTGAAAGATATCTATTGCCTAGTTTTATGACATACAGCACACAGACAAACTCTATAGGTTGTCCATCTCTTTATCTCTCTGTATCAGTCAGTCTGCAAATATGGATACTGAGATGGGCCCAAATTAAACAGGGCATTGAATCAGATTACCTTCCAGAAGCTGCAAAATTTCCTGAACAATCCCTCAATTCTCCCATAAACAAAGGCACATATGACTATGTCATGGAACATTTTAATGTCCAAGGAATTAAAAACAATTCTCACGCAGAAGGCAATTGGGAAGAGCATAGTAGATATAGACCGCCTGCAACATAATAGATAAGGAACTTCAAGGAAGATCAGGAATAAAGACTGTCACCAGGGAAATGGAGGATCAAAACAGAGCAAATAACAGGTACTCAGCTCAATTGCTACAATGGGATGTTGGCAGTCCCACAGTACATACGATAGGTCCTTTGGCATAAAGTTATGGGAAGACATGAACAAGAATCTCACAGAACTGGCAAAGTCACATGGGTTATTATCTTCATCACTGAAGGGGATACACAAATCAGTGTAATCATAAATCCACCTGAGAATTAAATTCATTTTTTTATTAGTATTATTCTTATTTGTATATATATTATATTTCTGTCCTCCCTCCCTCCTCCTACCCCCAAGAGGGAAAGGTACTTGAGAGTAAGAAATGTTTCCTTTGTGTCTCTGCATTGTCAATGCCTTGCATATAATGTTTTAAGAATATCTGGTAAATCAAACAGTCTGATCCCACAACTAGACCATAATGAGGAGGGGGAAGGGGAAAGTCTTACTCATATTTAAATCCTTTATGATGTTCAGCATAGCATAGACAGGCTCTTAATAAATATTAATAGATTTTGTTTCTACTACCTGCTTATAACTTACTCTTCTTTTTACATCCCAATTCTGTGGCTGCTTGGTTTATACGCTGCAAAAGTCTGGTGGAAATGTAACACTGGGTTCAATATTCACTTAGGTTAAAGTTATAAAGTTACAATTATTCCCATTTAACAAACAAATAAACTGTATCTCTGAAAAGTTGAGAGATTTGTCCAGAATCTAATAGCTAGGAAGCATTTAAGACAAGATTTGAACCTATGCACTTCCTGATTTCACCCTGAACCCTATGTATTATACCACAACGACTTTCTGTGATATCCTCAATAAGCGGTGATCTCACCTTGGCTTAAAGCTTTCTAGTGAGTCTTCCCAAGCAGGCCTCTTCACTTTAAGGTAATTTTAATTGTTGGAAATTCCAGCTGACATAATTTTTAATCTTCCTCTCTGAAACCTCCACCTACTGCTCCTAATTCTCTGGGGCTAAACAGAACAAATCTAGCCTGATGACCTTTCAAATACTTGAAGATCCAGTCTTTTCTTCTCCAGTCTAAACATTCCCAGTGACATTCACTGATCCTCATATGGCACAGTCTCAAGTCCCCTCACCAATCTGGTTATCTGCCTCTGGGATACTCCAATTTGTCATCCTACTAAAATATGACACATAATCCAGGATGATTGTGTAATTGTGTAATTATCAAATTTACTTAGAAGGAATGATATTTACAAAGTAAAACCTCAATAATTTATATGAATTGTGAGGGGAAAGCTGATTAGAATTAGTAAATAAATAAATAATAGGGGATGAGGGAGAAAAAGGGGGGAGGGGAGAGAAAGAGAGAGAGAGAGAGAGAGAGAGAGAGAGAGAGAGAGGAAGAAGAAGAAGAAATGAAGCAATGAAGGCTTGTCATTTTGAAATATATGTGCTAACTAGAACAGACCAGAAAGGACCTAGAGATCCACTTTGTTGAATATAGGGAAGAAACCTGTAATAATTATATCAGTCATGTCTTATGCAGAGAAGCATGAGAGGACTTATATGAACTGATCCAAAGGAAACAGCACCATGATTAAGAAAAAAAAGTACCCACTATTACTATACTATACATGGGAAGAACAACCACAATAACAAAAAACTGAAGACTAATTGTAATGCTCAAGCTGGGTCACAAAAAAAAAAAAAAAAGAGGAGGAAAAATGCACCTTTGTCCCTTCTTGGAAAAAGTGGGGCATTATAGGTATAGAACATTGCATACGCTGTCCTTGCTGCAGGATGTGCTGGTCATTGCCTTTCATAACATCTCTTTTCTTCCCAGAGTGGAAACTGAGAGAGATCTGTTTAACTCATCTGTTACTAGAGAGGCTTAAAAAATTGCCTGCTGCACTGTGGGGTTAAAGGCTTTGTCCAGTGTAACACAGCAAATGTGGCAGATGCAGAACCAGGCCTTCCAAATCCTGTCAGTCCTTTACTGTGTCTCTCCTAGGAAACCAGAATAAAATGTTAAAAAGAGAAACAATTCCTCTAAAGGGGAACAGCTGGTTTACCTCTTTCCTTTCTTTGCTTCAAATCTCTCAAATGCCACCTGAGGGAAACTGAGAACTTCAGAAATCCCCAACAACAATCTGGGTGACCAATGACAGGGATGACACTAACTAAAGTTCTTTTAAAAAGCCCTCCTATGTCCTTTTAAGTGGGTTTTGGTCCAGTCTCTTGTTATGGGTAAAATCATGCTTCAATAAGAGAGGAAAACTATAAGAAGGACATGACCAATTCTACATACCTATTATACATTAATATGTACACTATATATGTATATGTACACATACATAGACATACATACATACACAGATGTATACATACACATACAAACATACTGGTTTCAATATGTCAAGGATCTCTGTTCACAATGTAGGTATTTCCTTTACAAATCTAGAAAGCCCTTTGTAACTTAGTTGACAGTCTTTAAGAGTAACTATGGCTCCACATTTTTTCACCCTTTGGCCATCCTGACAAAGAGCCTCTCCAAAGTTAGAAAGAGTGGTGTTGCCACGCCTATACTAAAAGATTTTCCAACTTGGTAGAATGGCATAGGCAGTCTTTGAGTATCCAACATCACAAGCTACCAGGAGGATTTCAGTGGGGGAAAGGGCACCAACACTGAAGTCAGAGGGCCTCAATTCAAATCCCACCAATGACCTGTGTGACCTTGGACAAGTTACTTAACTCGCTTCAGCCTGAGTTCTCTGTCTGCAAAATGAGGAGGTGAATCTAGAACCAGATTAAAATGTAACTGAGAAATGTTTAACATAATATATAAAAATTCGGCATAAGATTAATTTGTGGTTTTCCAAGTCAATATGTCCCTGCAGGGATCTGTTTCTATTTGAGTTTGACAGCACTGGAGTAGATGGCCTCTTAACTTCCTTCTAACTTTACATCTATGTTCCTATGACCCTCTCTCTTTCTCATATACAAAGAACAAATAGTAGAGAGCTGATGTCTCAAAACCAGAAAGTTCTGGATTAGGGTCATGCTTCTGACACATACTAACCACATAAGCCCTAAGCACATCACTTAACTTATCAATGTTCTAGGTAACTAAGAAAAGAAATGGAAGAGGTGTCAAACTTCATTGGTAAAGAGAGCTTCCTCATTCAAGAAGTCCCTGTAACAGAGAAATTCTAAGCCCAATAAGTCCAATACTCATCCTATTCCAACAAGTGACACCAATTACAACTGAGAGAACTACACCTCATTTGAATGGCTTCGCATCCCTTACTGCTCAGTCTTCAGGAGAACAAGCTATTATGAAGTCAGCTAGGCTAGGTCCTCATTTGAAGTGATCCCGTATGCAGAGTTATCAATGTAACTGCAGAAAGCAGAGTTACTTTCATGATGCCTATGAGGTACAGGAATAAGAACTCAGTGAGGGGCAGGGAGACAGAGACAGACAGACACAGAGAGACACAGACAGAAAGAGAAAGAGACAGAGACACAGAGACAGACAGAGACACACAGAGAGAGACAAAGAGACAGAGAGAGAGAGAGGGAGAGAGAGAAAGAGAAAAAGAGAGAAAGAGAGAGAGAGAGGGAGAGGGAGAGGGAGAGATGGAGAGGGGGAGGAGGAAAGGGAGAGGGAGGAAGGGAAAGAGGTAGAGAGAGAGAGGGAGAAAGAGAAAACACCTGCCTCAAGTCTCTCCCTGCTGCAATCCAATCTGCAGCCACTAAAGTGATTTTCCTAAAGTGCAGGCCTGATCATGTTATGCCACCCTACTCAATAAAACAGCAGTGACTCCGTATTGCTTCCAGGATAAACTACAAAATGCTTTGTTTGGCATTCAAAGTCCTTCATAACCTAGCCCCTTCTACCTTCTAAGGTTTCATTACCTTACTCCCCATCACACTATGGATCCAGTGACACCAGACTGCAGGTTGTTCCACAAACAAGACACTCCATTTCTTGCTTCCAAACATTTTCTCTGGCGGTCCTTCATGCCTGGAATGCTCTCCCTCCTCCACTCTTACTTCCCTGGTTTCCTTTAAGGTCCAACAAAAATCCTTTTTCCTGGAAGACTTTTCCATCCTCTCTTAATTCAAGTGTCTTCCCTCTGTTAATTATTTCCTAGTTGTCTGTATATAGCTTAATTTGTATATATTTGTTTTCTTATTGCTTCCCCCATTAGACAGTAAACTCCTTGAGGGTAGGGACTGTCATTTGCTTGTTTGTATCCCCAGTGCTTCCTGTGCCTAACACATAGTAGGCATTTAATAAATCTGAATTAATTGAATGAGATATAGATACACACACGTGTGTGTGAAAATGTACATTAATGTAACAGCTGGTGACAATGTATGGAAATTAAATGGTAAATAAATGTTTCCTGCTCACAAGGTCGACAAGCAGAAGGTAAACACCTGGCTGCTGACAGTAAGAACTATTAGGAGGATAAGGCTGATGTTTAAACTGGAGAGCCATTCTTCTTTCTTTCTACTCCAGAAGAAAGAGGCCCTCAGAAGACTGGTTCTTGTCTCTTGCCCACAAGGAATAGACTCATTTCCCGGTGGCAGTGCGCCCAGTTCTGTTGCTGGGGTGTTGCCTTCTCTCTTGCCCTTGATGCCTGGGAAAGGCTTTGGCCCAGTGCCGCCCTTCTATACCCTAAGTAATCCTCTATATATGAGAATGTGAAGGCTACCTTTAGTCATCATCGCTCAATCATTTCCTGACTGTCTTGACTCATCACACAACTTTATATAATAAATATTAGTGACTAGGTTTCATCATTAACTCCTAATTTTTTATAAAGCAAGTATCTGTTATGGGAATTTTACAGCCAGAGCACTGGATCTGGAGTCAAAAGACCTGAGCGAGTTAGGACCTAAGTTCGAAAACTGACTGCCACTTACTACTTTTGAGATCTCGGCCCAGGCACTCCGGGCCTCAGTTTTCTCATTTGTACTGGATACCCTCTGAAGGGCTCTGCACTCTAAATTTATGCTCCTATGGCCCCAGGACTTGCACCCCTACTGGAATCCCAGGATGTTCCCATTCCCAACCATGCCTCCAACTAGGAAGCTTAGTGGACGCTGTAAATTACAGATATCGTTGCCAAACAAAACTCGGAAACCGGGTACAAGAGATCCAAATGCCGAAAGGAACAAGAGATAGAATCACAACCCTCCCCACCCCGCCACCACTTTGAAGGGATTCGAGTAGTTTCCTCCCACCCCCCACCCCGCACGAATTCCGTTCCCACAAACTTTCCCAAGCCACCGAGTGCGGCTGCGGGAACAAGGAGACAGGTGTAGTGACACCTCTCCACCCCCGGCACAGGCGCCGCAGCTGCTCTTGCGCGCCCAGCTCAGAGCCCAGCGTCGGAGGGAGGGGTTTCCAGCCCAATCGCAATCCGAGATCCCGAGCAGTGGGGGGATGACGCACCTGGCAAGGGTCCCCCTCCCCACGTGGGGGCCCGAAAAGGGCTCATCACCCACCCACCGGCTAGCCAGGGGAGGCTGGAGAGGGCCAGGTAGATCAGTGTGGGGGTTAGCACTTCGGGCCGGGTAGCTGAGGCTTCCCTCCAATTCCCGGAGTAACAATTTGCATAATGGGATTTTTATCCTCTCCCCACCTCCAGACCCTAATTCCTTTGCACATCATCGCCCCTCTGGGCCACCTCTCCCTAGTGATTACCCAATGTCTTCTCCTGGGTGGCCCAGGTGAGGGGCTGGAGGCGGCAGAACTCCATTCCCTCCCCCTCGCCTTCCTTCCCATCTCATCCCTCTCCCTTCCCCCAACGATCCCCTCAATCCTCATCAATGGGTGCATTGGGGTGCGCGTGTCGATGCAGCAACTGCTGCTGCTGCAGGAAATAGGACTTAGATGTCTCTTACCTTCCACAGCCATTCTCTCAGTGTTTGCCTAACGTATGCATAATTCGCCTGGCCAGGGTACTTCTTCTGCCCAGGACTCCCCACCCCCCCACTTCACTTGCTCTCGCTTATAAATTCTGCGCTCATCTGCAACCAAGATCAACCTGCAGCCCTCACGCAAACTGGAGGAGCCGACTCCCTGCACGAGTCGGGCAGTCTGGGAAATGTAGTCTCCCTTCCCCCCCTCTCAGCCCCAGCATATACCCCCCCAGAATCCACCCTCTGAGCGCAATTTTGCACCATCCCTTCCCCCTCTCCAGAGTCAGTCAGGGGTGCGGACTGGACTAGGCAATGGAGCACATCCCCAGGAGCTGGAGAGGAGGACCAGGAGTCCTGGGCTGTGATCAGAACTACAATTCCCGAGATGCAAAGTTTCAGCGTTTAACAAGCGATTTGGAATGGGGATTAGTGATTGAGAACTTCCCTGTCAAATTAGAAGGGGACAGGTACGAGGGCAAGGGTCTGGTACTAGGGGCGGGAGGCTGCTGGCTATTATGATAGCTAGGTGTCATTCCACAGTTTACTTATCCGGCGTTGGTCGCCTACATTCTCTACTTGACCTTCCTCCATCTCTTCGGGACTGACCCAGAGACCCTTGGCTTCCAAGAGCTGGGTATCTTGTTTGATGCCTGGCCTCCAAGGTCAACTGCAAAATGGTTGCACCAAGGGGGGGTCGAAAGAAAGCAACGCTTAGTCACCCTTTTATGGTGCATTGTAAGGACCTTTGAGGCCTGGAAGGAAACCTAGTCTTTGATCCCTCAGCCAGGATGTTTGGGAAGGTGGGAAATTCCTGAAAAATTTCAACAAAAATATATTAGGCAAGACAAGTACTTGAAGGTTTATTTAACACATTCTATGGTGCAGTCAAACTGGCCTTCTTGCTGTTCAACAAGCAACAGATTCCATCCTACCTCCGTGCCTTTGCACAGGCTGTTCCCAGTGTCTGGAGGACACTTCCTCACTTTTCACTTATCAAAATCCATAAACTTTTTAAAACACTCGTCAAATGTTACCTTCTTCATTAGGGCTTTCCAGATTCCACCCTCCTGCAAATACTATTTGTGCCCACCCCCAAATTGCTAAACATTTACTCTGTGTGTAACTACACATGTATAATCATATATAAATATATATATACATATATGTGTATAAGCATATATAATGTGATAATATTTAGGTGTAGGTATATACATATGTATGTGCTACGATTTATGAGTGCGATGTCCCAAAAGTCTTAGTGAATTTGAAAAAATTTAATAGACATGTATGCACATAGTATATATGTATGAATATGTCCACATATATGCATGTTGTTCCTCCTGTCATAGAATGTAAACTTCTTGAAGATAAGAACTATTTTGTTTTGTTTTGTTTTGTATTCCCAGTACCTAGCTTGGTGTCTGGCACATAGACAATGCTTAACAAAGACTGGATGGGTTAATTCTATTTTTTCACCAACTGCACTGGTGAAAGTAACTCCCTACAAAGAAAACACTCTGGGGGAGGGGAAAAGTAATTGGGGTTGTACTTTGGAATAATGAGTAAAATATGATGGGATCAAAAAATTATGATTGTAAAGAACCATAGACATTATATAGGGCTTCCCCAGCAAATTTTATGGATAAAGAAATGGAGGTCCGGGGAAGTGAAATGATTTATCCAAGGTCATACAGGCAACAGATAGCAAAGCTGAGTTTGGAACCCAGGTCCTCTGACTACAGGTTGATGTGATAATGGCAAGTAGTACAAATGACTAAATCTCAAAAGTTCCTTTCTGTTCTGTTATCTGATTCTCTAATAATTACAATATTAATTAATTCTCTAATAACTACAATGACTTTGTACCTCCTTTTGTCATATAGAAGTGGTAAACATATTAGCTGATATGGGCAAGGGATAGTAAAAGAGAATAAATCTCAGTCCTTTTTAATTTATTTTTTAACTGTTGAGTCACCATGACAACATTCAACCTCTTCTCTGTTCCTTGATTAGAGAGAGGACTGGGTAGCAGAGGCACCTTCATCACAGAAAAACAGATCAATCCACAATGTTTATTATGAGAGTGGAAAGAAGTGACTTCTAGGGTCTGTTTTCTCTTGCCATCATCCAAAGCACTGAGCAGTTAATAAAGATTCTTAGTCCAAGGAGAGTCAGTTCAGATCTCCTTTCTTACCTGTATTGCTTTGTAGAGGGAGTTTGGACTGTTTTCGTAAGGTCATTGTAGATGTTGTGGCCACAGACTATCCTCTTTCCTGTCCTTGGCTTAGCCCCACCTGATGCTTTTCAGGCCTGGGGCCTTGGAATATAAAACCACTGACCTGGCAGTAGGTAGGCAGCCCATTTTGTTTTACGGAGTCTGAACTGCCTGCTGAACGCTATGGAAAAGAAAACACCGGCAAAATCAATAATTCCATAAAACTCACCTGAGGCCTGAACTATCTGGTTCATTGAACCATACTGGAAAGATCAGGAAAAGCTGTAAAAACTGGTGTAATTACTTTATTCCACTCACTGTAGACTTTTATTAATCTCCAGGTATCATCCATATTCTTCCCTGGCCACACAGTGTTATTAAAGATGGGTATTCCAACCTCATTTCATTAAGCATGTATTCTTACCTCCTTTGTCACCATTACTAGAAAGGAAATATCTTTCACCCTCACCCTTCTAGATATGTTTTTTTTAAATTATATTCATTTTATTATTTACAGTTTTAGTATATCCAGTTAACATCCGAATCCAACATTTGCAGAAAACCAAAATCCCATGCAATGAAGGTGCACAGTTATGATGGGGAGACTTAGAATCAGGTTCTTTCATCCCAATTAAATACATGAAAGAAGGATGTCTTCTACGGATCATAGACTCCAACTATAGGGAATGATCTCTGATGAGTTACACTAAAGAGAAACTGACACTACTAGTAGCAATGTCATAACCATTGTCCTTTGCTATAGGGATGTAGGTTGAATCATTCCCTTTCTCACCTCAACTGTTTTTTAACAATGCTATACATCTGTCCATCCTTGTTTTCTCCTTCAAATGTGTACCCCACTATCAAGGTGTTTTGGACCAAATGCTGACCACCACAGTTTGGTTCATAATAAAATCCTAACTGATAGGATCAGAAGAATGGACTTCTGGACATAAACTTCCATAGACACTGATCCCACAGTTAACACAGACTGCATGAGATATTGCTCACCCTTAAAAGAGATATCTACAAATCCACTGACGGTAGTTGCACATTCAGGTCTGTAGGAGCACTAGGTTCCTTCCTGACCACATAAAGATACCAAATCCCAAGACCTCATAATATTCTAAATCCCTAGCCATTAGTAAAAACCTACCAGGTTCTGTTCATTTAGGACCATGACATTGACTTTTTTTTCTGAATTAACTGGCCTTCTAGAGACTCAATTTTGTTGAATTTATAATTTATAAATTATACATATATAAACTACATATATATAACTATATATATGTGTGTGTGTGTGTGTGTGTGTGTGTGTGTGTGTGTGTGTGTGTGTGTGTATATATGAGATTTATAATGATTCTGGTTTTTAACAAAGTTCCCATAGATATATATTTCCTCTAACTCGTGGATTAAAGTAATCATAAAATGTTGACATCTGGATTATAGAATGATAGCATTTAGTATTAAATACAAGGGATGCTTCAGAAACCCCAAGACGGGTTCTATTCACAATATTGGCTTAGTTGTTCACAGGGGTAGGATGGAGGTGGATCAAGTTAGGTAGAGACTTTCAGAGATGTCCTAAATTTTTTTGGAGCAGAAGGACCTTGACTACTCTGATCCTAGGTGTACTATGTAATTTTATTAACACCCCTGTAGGCTGTTAATCAGTCTTCTTCTTATACATCATGTTTTAAGAGCTGTACTCAATGTTCATTACAGGGATAGGAAATTATTACCTTCTACCCACCTAATATGGTGATAGGGATCATCCCCTACGAGTAATCTCCAGAACTCCTCTGCCATGTGGACAATTCAGTTTATTTGACTAACTAATGGGCTTAAACTTTTTTGATCTGCCCAGACTTGTTAGATGGTCTGGTGGGGAAGACCCAAAGTGCTAGGCCATTATATCATCATGGAAGGCAACTCCAACTAAAAGATATTCATCCCATCTAAAGCAAGTTGGCCAAAAGAGCAGGGGAGGTCTTCTTTTGGAGGAATAAATTGAATCTCAAACCTATCTCTATAAAAAATTTCACTCCCCTACCCTGCTGCCTTCCTTTCAGGAACTAGTTATAAAGCGAATTCAAGTGAACAGATTTTTTACCTAAAAAAGAATAAATAGTAGTGTTCATCAGAGAGCTATGATTGATTCAGTTGACTTTTCAAGAATAAATTATTTGTAAGCTCTCTTATTCTATGACATTCTGTAATAAATTAAAGTCATTTTACATGAATTGTTATGGTTCATGATTGCCTACTGAGTTAAAAAACAACAACAACAAAAACCTTGGACCCACTGGACCAGGTCAACTTTAGTCTTAATTTCCTACTTGCACTATATGAAAAGTCACAAAGGGAATAAGCACTAAGTGAAGGAGTGAAAATTAAATGAAAAAGAAAAAGGCTGTAAGATTACCTGTGTAGCAAACTTAAGATTTGGAGTAATTAGAAAAGAAATAGCAGATGTTTATAATTAAATTCTAGAAGCCTGAGTATTTAGCACCAGTCCTGATCTTTACTCATTATATGATCCTGAGCCAATCATCTAATCTATCTGAACCTCAGTTTCCTGTTTTGTACCATAGTAAAAAATAATTCAGAAAACCTTTTTTAAGCACCTACTATGTATAGAGCACTTCTGGAGAGATTCTAAGTTAGAAGACACACTTGCTACCCCGGAGAGCTTTTGTAAGGAATGCCTTTTGTAGACTGTAAAATATCATATGTACATGAGCTGTTATTATTTCAGCTCCTTCAAAAATCTCATTTTCAGCACAAATTTGATTACTGAATAAAGTTGAAAGCCTGACATTTAAAACTCTCCATAATTAGCCTCCGACTTCCCTTTCCAGCCTTATCCCATGTTAGTTTCTTTCTTTATAGTCTCTAGTTTAAACTCAACCAAATTTAAATTCACCTCAATGCTTTTTCTCCTATACAATATTCTACCTCCATATTCCTTCACCCCTTTCCAAACACCATCCTTACCTGTTGGAGTCCTTCTAATCTTTCAGCTGATACTTTGTCCGTGAAATACTCCAGGCAGAAGTCATGTTCATGCTCATCTCAGGAATTCACTTTTATTTCTACCTTGGTAAACCACTTTGCCTTTTGTAATATGTACAAGCTTATCTGTTTGAGTCTGTTTAATACATTCCCACTTTACTGAAAACTATTCGAGGACTAGAACAAAGCCTAAAAACATAGCTAATATTTATTAAGCATATTGTTCACTAAACCATCCTGGATATAGGGGAAGTAAAAAAAAATAGATAAGGCACTATTCTAGCCCTCAAAGAACTCACAGCCAATTGTGGAGTAAGCTATAAATATGGATAGCTGAAATAGATAATTTATATGATAAATGAAAGAGACATGTGAAGTCTAAAGGAAATGGTCATTGCCACCTAGGGAGATCAAGGAAAGCTTCCCATAGCACCCCTTTAAGTCATAAAAGAAAAGACACATTGGACTTGGAGTCAGAAAGACCTGAGTTCAAATGTGGCCTCAGATAGATTAGAGAAAAGAGGACTGATATAAGGGATATTGTGTAGGAAGGATTAAGAGGTCTTGGCAACTGATTGCTTTGGGGGAATAAGAGAATGAGAAGAGCAGACAGTAACTCCCAAGTAAAGAATCAGAATGACTACAAAAATAGTGATACTTGAAGAAGGAATAGGGAAATGTGGATAGCGGGATGGGCTTTAGGAAAAATTCTGGGTTCTCTTTTAGAAGCATTCAGTTTGAGATGCTTATGGGACAGAGAGATAGTAACGTAGAGCAGGCAGTTATAAGTTTGGAATGGGAAAACAGGAAAGATATTAAGACTTAATATATAGATTTGGAAATGATTGTAATACAGATAATAATTATACCCATGGGAGATGGTGAGATCATTAAAGGAGAGAAGTATAGGAAAAAAAAGAGAAAGCAGAACAAAGCTTAGAATTAGTGAGTGGGAGAAGTTTTTCTAGCAAAGGAGACTGAGTGGCCATTTAGCAGATAGAAGAAGAGTCAAAAGAGCAGAATATCATTGGAGCCAAGGTGATGGAGAACATTAAGGAAGGAGCACTGGTCAACAGTGTTACAAGAGATATCAAATAGAAAGATGACTGCAACAGGCCATTGAGTTTATCAGTTAAAAATAGTTCGAAAGTTAGGGGAGAAAATTTTCAATTGAGTGGTGGAGTCGTTAGTTTGATTGCAAGGAACTGAAAAGTGAATGAGAGATATAAAAATGAAGGCAACCAGCAGAAATCATCATTTCTAGGAGTTTGGTGGAAAAGGAGAAGAGATACTAGATGATAACATGAGGGAAAGGTAGTATTAAGGGAAGTTTGCCTAAGAATAGATATGTTTGTAGGCAGAAGGGAAGGAGTGAATGGATGAGAAGAGGTTGAAGATGACAGAAAGGCATGAAATAATTAGGAGCCAAGCAAGCTCCTGGAGAACATAGGGAAGATCGGGATCAAGAATACAAGTAGCGAGAGTGGCCTTGACAAGGAAAAAGACTACCTCCTGTTCAGGAACTGTACGTATACCTAAAGAGGAAAGAATAGGGAATGGTACAGAGGGGTTCTAAAGGGCAAAATAGGAGAGAAGTGGCAGCTCACAATAGATGCCCTCAATTGTCTCAGTAAAGTTGGAAACCAGATTCTCTGATGAGAGAGAAGGTACAAAAGATAAATTAAGAGAAGAATTTTGGAATAGCCATTGATGGGAGTATGCTGAACCTAAAGAAGTGAGAGGAGATTGGACCAGTGATACAGGCAAAGGATTAGACAATGAGGAATAGGCAGATTGCTTCTTCTAACCAAAAAGAATTAGGAGTGATAGCATGCTGATTCTGAGTTTTGAGAAATGAAAGAAGGAATCAAATGAAGGAGTTCCTATCAGATCACTATCTTCTCAATAAATACCAAAATAAAATCTATCTACCTACCTATAGGTCTGTCTGTCTTTCTTTCTATCTATCATCTATCTATCTATCTATCTATCTATCTATCTATCTAATGGAACCCATTTTTAATGCCGAAATAATAGAGGAAATGAACAGTTATGTTTTGTTAGGCTTCTATTGAATAAAGTTATTATGTTTCAAATTTGGTGATTCCATCAGTAGGCTATTCAAATCTATGTGATAATAAGCTGGGTCTTAACAGGGTTGTACTGTATTAGAGAAAAAATATTTTCTATGGTTTAGGATTGTTTCTTTATTCTGAGTCAAGAAAAAACAAAATGACCTGTTGAAAAAGCAGAAAATATCATTTTCTTATTAAATGCATTAAATTGCAGTTGCCTTAAGATTGAAATGATTTTTCTTAAATGACTTCCAAAAAGAAAACCATCCCCCACAAACCTGGACATACTTCGGAATGATGGCACCATGAACTTCGAGTGCCATTTTGCAAATTGGTACAAGAAATACCAGGAGCAAACAAGCACAGTTTGATTTCAAGTCATCCTAGTAACAGAATGATCTTAAATTGGTTGAAGTGGTGCCTTACCACACTGGTGTGAGAACATTGCTTTGTTGCATTGGGCTCTCCTAGGGGTAGAAATGTAGCCTTCCAGCAGGGTTGACTGTGCTGTTGTTAGAAAGAATAAGGGATTATTTTGAGACACAAAAGGCATTTTGAAGCAAACTTTGGAGACCACTGTGGAGCTGCTTCTCTATGATAAATTTGCAACAACTTTTCATAGTATGGTGACTGTGAAACTGGCAATCATAAACAGTCATGGACAACTTATAGTGATAAGTCTGGTTATTTGGAATTGCCACCTGCATAACCGGACTGAAGCAGAGATCCACTGGGGCAAATGTAAAGAGTACTGGATTCGGGATCAGAAAATCTTGTTTGGATTCTAATGCTTTATGATTGTACTGTCATGGGCAAGACAAAATTTTTTTTTACCGCAATTTCCTATTCTGTAAAATGAGAGAGTTGGATTAGATGATATCTAAGGTTCTTTCCGACTCTAAAGTCTATGAATAAAAGATATGAACAAACTTTTTGACTGATTTACAAAGTACGTGAGGTGGATGGTAATGCTGCATCCCAAGCAAAATGTATGGTTGGATGAAATTCCTAGCGTTCTAGAAATTCTAGCATTCCAGATATCCTGATTTATTTATTTGTGACACTTGTCAATTTATACCAGAAAAATAGCTGCTCCATAACTACAAATCAAGCTTTATGTTTTGTGGAATTTAAGTGAAGTCACGTACAATAGAATACTTTTAAAAGTGTTCTTGTCTCACTATGATTCTATACAACTAAGAGACTATTCTAGACTGAATGGCCAGAAAAGTTACTATTTTTGCCTAGTGAAATTACAGATCAGTATACTTTACATTTTGTGGTCACAACATCCTTATAAGTGCAGTAGAAAGGGGAAAGTACCAGGAGTAACAGGACTTGGGTTTGAATCCTGGCTCTTCCATTTACTATGTCACCTTGAGAAAGTTGTTGTTGTTTGTGGTGGTGGTGGTGATGGTGGGGTGTGTGTGTGTGTGTGTGTGTGTGTGTGTGTGTGTGTGTGTGTGTGTGTGTGTGTGTGTGTGTGTGTGTATGTGTGTTTGTTAGTGAAGTCACTATTCTCTCACTTAGCTCAAGTCCCCACACCAGAAAGAAATTGGGAACCTTTAACCTATCAGGTTTAAAGAGTTTACTACCATACTAATAGAAACATAGGCCTGCTGTTGTTTACAACATGATTAGTAAAATTATTTAATTAGAACAGAATTAAAAAAGAGAAACAGAAACATTCTGAGTGCCCATGCATCTAACAAGCAACTTCTCATTTCTCTTTTATCCAGCATAGCCCAAGCTAAATGCTTTCTTCCTCCAAATTCCCACCAGAAAACTGGAGGAAAGAGGCCAAAGTCTCAGCAATCTCAAGCATCTACTGCTAAGATATTATTCCACCCCCAGCTACAAGCTCAACAGTCTCAACATAGCACTGGGAGACCCCTGGTAGTGTCTGAAGTTCATTGCAATTCAATTCAATTTAACAAGAATCTGTTAAGTATCTACTAAGTGGCACTGTGCTGGTGATACAAAGATAAATATGAAAATATTCCCATATTCTCTTTACCATGTATTTATTATTATGAGGAATTTGAAGGAGGAGGGTCTAGCATAGCACTAACATTTGGAATAACAAGATAAGGGCAGGGAATGGATTAATGATTTTCCATTGGTGTAGATGATGTGATATGATGATTATGATGATGATGATGATAATTTGCATTTATGTAACACTTTACATTTTTCAAAGAACTTTATATACAATATTAATTTTGAACTTCAAAACAACTCTGTAAGGTAGATCCTACAGATAATATTGTCCCCATTTTGCAGGTGAGAAAATGAGACTCAGAGAGTTAAAGTAACTTGACCATGGTCCTATATGTAGCAAATGTCAGAGGCAAATTCCTAACTTTAAATCTGCCAATCTATCAGGTATACCACCAATTATAGTCCATGATAGTCAATGTCAATATTTTTATTTTTTTCTATTTCCCATTTTTCAGAGTTGACAGCTTATTTAAATAGGTCATGTTCAAGTTGTTGTAATCACATCCAATGTCTTCCCATCTTTATTCTTTTTACTAATTCAGTGTTAATTTTGACCTTTCCTTTAAATAATCAATGATCTAATTGTACACAGAGATCTGATGTCAAAATGTCTTCCATACTCATGACTGGTTGTATCTTGTATGTTAAAATGTAATTGTTTCAATTCATTCTTAACGGTGGTGTTGAGTACTTGGTATGTCTACCATTTTCCAATTCTCTTCTTTAAGAAAGTATTCATGAAGTACATATTTGAAGCTACCAAAAAGTCTGTAAGTCTTTCATTTCTTAATCCTGAAACATATTGTATTACAAATTTTTTATTGTAGATCCTTACTCTGAGCTTCTCATTGAAGCCATTAAGTTTGTTGACTTTCTTTGAAGGATCTTGTCAAGTTCTTCACATAATTTTTCTACTCCTTTCTCTTTGCAGACAACATTGTCATATAACATACACTTATGTAAATGGTGGTCTGAGATTTTTATTTTATCCATACAATCAAATATCTTCAGTTTGGGGGAATGGGAAAAAAGAAATTACATTTAGCCAGTAGAGATTCAACAAAATAATTTCTTAAGTGAAGTAAAAGTATATATAGCTGAGACATGTGCAACATTAGGCAAGCAACTTTCCCCAGTTCCAGGAGTACTGACTCAGGGATAAGTAGCCACATAGTTTGACAAGTAAGACAGATGATGAGTGATCAACTTATAGTATAATAAACAATACAGGGTTTTACCCAAAGACTCATTTTTCTTCCAATCACCAGATGGTGTGTTTTTTGGTAAAACACATTTGTTACACTCATTTTAGAACTTGCTCTACTTACGATTGAGTGGAATGATAGCACTTGCTCAAAGTATACATCTTTTAGTCTTCCAAATAACTTCCTAGATCAGAATCTGTGCCACGGTCCCTCTATAAATAAGTTGCTACAATACTCATCATGAACATGAGCTAGGTGAGTAATATGAGACAGCCAAGTGTTCCATGAAATGATGTTCCTGATATCACCTCCTCCAACCCAAAATTCTTTTATTCATCTCTCTGAGGAGAACCTATCACTCAATTTAGATACAGTTTTTTTTATGATTTCTGGTTTCATTTATTGTGAGAATGTAAATGTTGATGTGGTTAGGTTCCTGGGATATTGTATCCCTTCACTGGTTGTTGTATAACAATTACAGATTAAGAGTAGCAACAGTTATATTGATGTCTAGAGATGTCCTAAAAACTGCAAGATTCTTAGCATGCTCTCTCCCCTTTCTGTCACTTTGCCCTCAGAAATTAGATCCGCTACACATACACATGCATACATGAACACATATATATGTATATTAAGCTGGGTATATAATGCGCATGTGTATATAATAATATACAGATACATATATGTGTGTATATATACATAAATACACTCACATGTATATTCAGAAGCAGATTCTGAATGGTCAAAGTGCTGGTAAAAAGTGTGAACTGGATTAGACTGTCTGATCTGGTAAAAAGAGAATGTCACCATGTTAGTTTTGTTTATTCATTGTTAGCTGCCTCAAGGATCAATTTATAATATGTGATTGAAGCAGAGGAGGTTGCTAGTAGATACCATTTTGTCTTGGACCCCAACAATGCTATTTTGTAGCTTAGTGATCTAGAGACAAGATAAAGAATGTAATGAAACTGTATTGTTTCATGTTGCAATTTCTCTGTTGTTAAATTCTCAAATGTTAAAGAATATGGATATATATGTAATATACATGATATTTATATATGAAATCCATATGAACATGTGATTATACATAGAATATACAAATACACACATATATGTCTTGTATGTACATAGTTGTTCCTTATGGCTTCTTTACCATTAGAATTTAAGCTCCTTGAAGGCAGAAGCTATTTTTGCCTTATTTTGTATTTCTAGTGCTTAGTGTATGAGGTACTGAGGGAGGAGTAGCACCTCTAATGAGAGGACTTACCAAGCCCTTTTCAGGTCTGTTCACCCACCTTTGGTGGACACCTGCCACCCAGCTGTTACCTGTGCCTCCAAGAATCTATAGACACAAGCTGATAAAGCATCTCTACATATAGCTGAACCAGTTGAGGGTAGCCAACAAGACTTTAAACACATTGCTGAGTTGGAGGGATGTCTACCCCAAGTACATGAAGACTTCCCTCAGCAGAATGGGCAGATGAGAACAATTTGTTTGAATGGCCACAAAGGTGGCTAACGCAGGTGCCATGGAACTCTTAGAACTTGGTCAGATATTGAAAATACCAAGTTCATTCACTGAACTCTGGGCTGTCCCTGGGCTTCCTGACTTTTGTCTTGCCACTAGACTTCCATGACTCTTGAAGAGAAAGGATGACAATTTCATGCAACTCTGCCTCACTTAAATCCAATTGATGCATAAGTCAAGACATCATTCATTTGTCATATTATTGATTGGCTTTGAAAATGAAAGACAAATAACAGCACAGTTCTTAGCACAGTACCTGGGCATAGTAAGTACTTAATGAGGGTGTGTTGAGTGCTTGTTGTCATCACTATATAAACAGAAGTTATTTGCCCTGGACTGAGGGCCATTTTTGTTCCTTAACTGTCAAAATACTGGCCAAATTCTCTAGACGTGAACCTTTGGACACTTTGCTGAGTTCTAGAAAGCAGACTAAATCTATTGTCAAGGTTATGTTTGAAGCCTTATTATTTTGGTAGATTCTGCCAGGACTTATCCTTTCAGAACCTATGATCCTATTTCATCATCACCATAAAGCTTTACCGTAGTGCTTTTATGGAGGTTCTGAATATTTTCTTCATGGTTTGGGCATATTTCAATGTAGAGAAGGGCTCTGGAAGAATGTGGACCAGTTTAGCCTGAGAGAAAAGCAAAGATAATTCCTAAAGGGTGGGTGAT
The DNA here is from genome assembly GCF_028372415.1 of Notamacropus eugenii. Taxonomy (NCBI): domain Eukaryota; kingdom Metazoa; phylum Chordata; class Mammalia; order Diprotodontia; family Macropodidae; genus Notamacropus; species Notamacropus eugenii. The sequence goes on along the minus strand of NC_092875.1, from coordinate 126,909,146 downwards.
AGCCTCTATTGACCACAGCTAGTTCAAAGGGTATTCAGAGTGTTACACATGTGTATTATGAGTATCTTATGTAGTTACCAGAGAAGGTGGTAGAGAATTCTCTTTTCTTTGTGAAGATTAAGGACCACTGGAATGATTTCATCTTCTATACCTTAGAAAACATCAATATATGGGTGGTGTCCAACAAGCCTTTATTGACTCTTGAAAATTTGACAAAGAAGAGAACTGAGTCAAATGTACATGAATATAAGTCATTTCCCAATTGATAAATGGTCAAAGGATATAAACAGGGAGTTTTCAGAGGAAGAAATTAAAGCTATCTATACTCATATGAAAAAATGCTCTAAATCACTATTGATTAGAGAGATGCGAATCAAAACAGCTCTGAGGTAACACATCACACCTATAAGATTGGCTAATGTGACAAAACAGGAAGATGATAAATGTTGGAGAAGATGTGGGAGAGTTGGAACACTAATTCATTGTTGGTGGAGCTGTGAACTGATCCAATCATTCCGGAGAGCAATTTGGAAATACACCCAAAGGGCTACAAAAATATATATACTCTTTGACCCAACAATATTGCTTCTAGGACTGTATCCCAAAGAGACCATAAAAATGGGAAAGGGTCCCACATGTACAAAAATATTTATAGCAGCTCTTTTTGTGGTGACCGGGAACTGGAAATCAAAGGGATGCCTTGATTGGGGAGTGGCTGAACAAGTTGTGGTATATGAATGTAATGGAATACTACTGTGCTATAAGAAATGATGAACAGGAAGACTTCAGAGAGGTCTATATGAACTGATGCTGTGTGAAAGGAGCAGAACTAGGAGAAATTTGTACACAGCAACAACCACTGTGTGCAAGGAATTTTTCCAGTAGACTTAGCCCTTCATAGCAATGTAAGGACCTAAAAACTTCCCAATGGACTTCAGGCAAAATCCCTTCCACATCCAGAGAAAGAACTATGAAACTGGATCACAAAATGATGCAGACCATTTTCTCTAGTGTTATGTTATGTTTTGTTTTATTTTCACAGTTTCTCCCATTCATTTACATTTTTCTATACAACATGACTTAGGTGAAAATGTATTTAATACGTATGTGTGGAACCTATATAAAATTACATGCTGTTTCGGGAAGGGAGGAGGGAGGGAGAGGCAAAGGTGGGAGAAAGAGGGGGAAAAATCTAAGATAAATGGAAGTGACTGTAGAAAACTGAAAACAAATAAATTAATTAATTTTTCAAAAGAATATGCAAATCTCACACAAAGTCATGCTTTGATCCACAGCAAATGTCTAATGTGAACAAGGTCAATGAAACATTAGTAGGAAGTACATTAAGACTTTAAAAATATTTTTAAAAAATTTAAGGATATTCAATATTTGTATCAGTTTTTTGATATTTATTAATTTTTCCCCCAAAGGCATTGACACATACTAAATTTATAACAATAATCAGTCCACTTCCTTGAAAATAGCAATCTGGAATAATTTTCTTATTTTGTAATTAAAAGAATATTTGTTCCAATACTCCAACTGATTTATGATTTCCTTAATGCAGTTATTCCCTTCAGTGATGCAAATCTCAACCCATACATGCTTTCCCATCCTATGCAAATCATGGATAACCATGTCCTCCTTAATGTTTTATTCCTGGATTCCAAGCAATCTGCTAAAAGTATTTTTTATTTTCTCTTATATAGTAGGGGTTGACCAGAAAAATTCCTGATCAAATTGATAATTTCCCACTATGCATTTGATGAGATTACAAGGTACAAGGTACAAATCTTTGTTAGATGGGGTTACCTTTCATGAAACTTTTTCGACATGCTTGTTGGTTTCTTGTTGAGAGGAAAAGTAATCCTCAGTGATTAGCATGGTCCCAAAGATGAATAGTTTGGTGTGAAATTGCCTCTTCATGCCTCCTAAAGGTGAGTTTCACTAATAGGGGGGATGTGTTGATTATTGTTAATAGAGTCAGAGTGGGTGGACTATTGCCTTCTATAGTTAATAAGAGTGTTAATAAGTTAAGTTAATAAGAGTGGGCTGAGGGAAAGCTCCAATCACTTAGAGTTTAGACCCTTCTCCATTTTTAAGGCTGTCTTTCCTTTCAATTTCCTGCAACAGTGAGGAGAGGATTGTTTTTTTCCTTATCCTCTTCAGTAACCACTACTCCATTAAACCAGTAGGAATGGCAAGTTAAATCAGAATAACATGGCAGTAAGAAATGTTCTGCCCAGGTAAGTCTGAAGCTAGAGTTTCTTAGACCCCAACATTTCTGCTCTTTTCTTCTTCCATTTTGTGCCCTTTTCTGAGCACAAGACAATGATTAATGATCCTGAGAATGCATGTTTCTAGACTTGGGTGCTATTGAATGTTTAAATCTTCATTTGATAGCTTCTGAATGCAAGCATAGGGCACCCACTGCATAGAGGGATATTTCTATTACAGCTTGTTTCTCTGGGGAGAAAAGGATCACCAACTGGATGATCCTGTAGCTGAAGGACTAAAACTATTCCATGACTTGCCAAGAGATATAGGAACTGTTATGGGAATTTTTCATTTCCCTTTATTATTAGAGACTCAGGGCCGTAACTCTTACATTTTTTGGTTAACTAGAAGTCTGCTTTAATATTAAGATCATCTGAACAAAGGGAATGTGAAAATTTACTGAAGAATCTTAAATATGTCTTAGAGAAGAATCCAGAGGAATAATCTTAACTGTGTCACCAACTCCTTGGTGACATAAAAACACCCTCCTCTTCAATCAGTATATTTGTGTAATGCTGTTTAATCTGTAACTTCACTTAGTTTACCTTAGTTCACTGTTTGATGAACTTTGTTTCCTTAGGGGATGCATGAGATTGTGACTGTGTTTAGCTAAATTTGTTCAACTTTTACGACATTGAAGGAAGTATGGGATTATGAATCTATCTTCTCTTTAACTTTTATGGTCTAAGAGGAATGTACAAGATAATATGTAAAAGAATTATTTCTTTGTAATTTTGACTTAATGTTGCCATTAAAAAAAGCCTTTTCAGAAACCTCTTGATTGTCCTAGGTTTTTACATACATAATTTCTATATTATGGTAAGTATATACTTGATGCAGTTACCCATAACAAGAATGCAAAAATGAGCTATTTCTCGAATTGAGTAGATACTGCAGATCCAAGTGCATGAGAAATTCTTTTTGACATACATAACTTCCTTACTGTCTAAGGTTAGGAGAGAGTATGGTAATAATAACGGGCTGTTTGATGTTTCCCTTTTTCCTGTGCTTATTCAAGTATCCCTGTGAGTGCTTTGTTTTTTATGTAATTTCAGTGTCAGAGTGAAAAGCTGTCCCACACCCAGAACCTAATTCTGTTTTTGTGGGGACTCATTCCTCATTTTTCTCCAGACTTCCTACAAAGTTCACTCCTTTTCAGCTTCATTTCAGGTGTTGTCTTCTCCTATTAGAATGTAAGATCTTTGTGGACAGGGACTTTTTTTTCTACTTGCACTTGTATTCCTAACACTTGACAGTGCTTTCTAGTAAGTGCTTAATAAATGCTTGTTCGGTGACTGAAAGGACCCTCTTACCCATGCATACAATAGGGGAAACCCTAGACATGACCCATACCTAAGTTTTGTTTCAGATATTTTCTTGGAGAAATCTAGGTGGGATCACTAACTAGCCAAAGAGAATCTGATTCCTTGGCAGTCAGATATCTTGGTTTGAACTCTGTCCATGCTGGCCAAGGGACCCAAACGGAATTTCTCCTAGTAGTGAGATGGACACATTAGACATCATATGGATTCCAAGGGAGTATGTGGGGCTATACATTTGTTTTATGACATTCTTTATATGAAGACTTTTTATTGTTAGTAATGTTTTGTATTCTGCTTAGGTTAACCATTAAATTTTTCCTTTACAAGAAGATGTTGAACTTGTGTTCTTCAAATATTTAAGTGTTCCGTGACTCAGAGCCATACAATGTCACTGGAACAATATCATATTGAAAGCATGGACCACTGGGTTCAAGGAGAGGCTTGGAGTCCTTAAAAAAACCTTGTAATTTCCCAAAGCAAACCAGCCTGTTCTCTTCCTATTCAATTCTAGGCTCAATTCATTTCTCCTTAAGTAGTAGCTGTTCAAGATTCCCACATTAATGGATGAGTTCCATAAGTTGTCCTTCCAACTGAATGAATATCCTAATCTGAACACTAAGCCTTCTTCATCTACTTTTTTCTCATGTGGAGCATTAGGCCAAACTCTTTGAAGTGTTTATCGATTTCATTTATTGGGCTCTGCAATGTTCTTTTAGTTTGATGAAATCCAGACAATGCTACATATAATAAAGTGCATCAGAAGAACCTTGTCATCTCTAAAGAATCTTTTTTCAAGGTGGATTCAATGTTGGATTTCCTCCATAACATTAAACATTTTTTGTGAGCATGTTTCCCTGCTTTATGCTTTGCTTGATATTAACAATTATAGGGCCATTCAACAAGATTATTTCTGTCGCTATATCTTTGAAGCAATTTTATAAATTGGAGACATGGGAGACATCTTGCCAAAGAAGTGACTTCAAAGTGATATTTTAATGTATCTATTTCTTTATAGGGGAAGGAGGCAAATATTTATTAAGCAACTACTCTGAGTCAGGCATGGTACAAATATCACATTTGATTTTCACAATAACCCTGGGAGGGAGGTGCAATTATTATTCCCATTTTATAACTGAGGAAACTGAGGCAGATAAAGATTAAATGACTTGACCAGAGTCATACAGCTAGTAAATGTCAGGGTGTGAAACTAGATTTAAACTTAGCTCTTCTTAACTCTAGGTCTATTGCTCTATCCACTGTGCCTCCTACCTGCCTTTGTAATCAATTATCAGTGAACATGTTGGAATCCTGCCTTGGCAACAATTTTCAGGCATATGGAGACAAAGAGGTGTCTTATGACATGCCACTTGTGAATATTTGCCAGTCTCTCCTAATACTGTCATCAAGGTTAACCTCAGTGCATATTTAGATTATGCCCATAAAATTGTTATATAAAATAGACTAAACAGAACCAGAATAGTAATATGCACAATGATTGCAATAACGTAACTATAAAGGAAAGTAAAAACAAAACAAATGAAACAGTGCTGAGAAATTAAAATGACCAAATCTGGCCACAAATAAGAAATATGAGAATGTACCCCCCCTTCTTTACAGATGTGAGATTTGGTTGTTGTGTTCATTAGGTTTGTTAAACTTTTTTCCTCTCTTTTAATTTTTTTGTCAAATGTATAAATCTGAGAGAAGGAGGATGGCTATATTGGGAAATGTAGGTGATGTCAAAACAACAAAATAAACATAAAAGTAATCTTTTTGTAGAGTGAAAAATAGGCTTATAGCTTGATAATTATTGATAGTCTCTTTTTGTGCCTTTTGTGGGGAATGTTAAGGTCCATTATTCTCTCTATACCTCTGATTTCTTCCTCTCTATAGGTTAACTTGATTATCAAATTATTACTATCCTCAAAATTGTGTCACCTATAACATAGATATCCTCTATATATACTTGGTCCAGTCTAGCTGTTTTTCCTGTCTTTGTTTTCTTCAATGTAAATTTTACTCCTCCAATACAGGACTGTAATATTGTATTTGAGTTCTAATATGTGCATTTCCTGCCTTGATGGTGAAGAGTTCATTGTAAAAATCCTTGTAGATCTTTTTTTAGTTTTGTTTTTATTGTTGTCTTCCACTTTTATCTTTAAATAGTTTGCTTTTACCTAGTTGGTTCTCTCATAAGATTTCTTTAAATTTGTTTTTATTTCTACTGTTTTTCACTTTTTTATGTTATGATACTTTTTTTGTAATCTACTCTTTCTCTTCATTAAAATTTATAAACATATAAATTTATGTTTCAAACTATTATTTTCTTTGACTGCCATATCTCTCTACTTCCTAAGTATATATCAAGTGTTTTCTTAGTAAGGCAGATTGAAATGATTTTGGAATCATTATTTTGGAATCTTTTGGAATCATTATTATAACAATTAATTTACATCATTTAAACTTCTATACAAAATTTCTGTAATCATCCTTTCCTCATTTTTCACACCAATCACTTATGTATATAGGTCAGGTCAGATTTGTTTAATCATGCTGTTTTTTTTCATCATTTTTATTCTTCTGGTTTTGTATTAATTATGATTTTTGGTCTAAAATAGAGGTTCTTAATCTTGTCTATATCACTGATCCTTCTGGTGGTCTATTGAAGCTATGGATCCCTTCTCTGAATAAGGCTTTTCAATGCACAAAAATGAAAACCATAAGATTACAAAGGAAACCAAGTATATTGAAATGCTGTTATCAATTTAAAAAACCCCAAAAGATCAATGGACCTCAAGTAAGGATCCCTTGCTCTAATAAGTAGGAGGTCTGAACATACTCAGATGACTGGAAAACATTTTATTCATTTCCATAAAATGACTACCGAACAAAATGAAAAGGGGATGAGGGGCATATGCACAGGGGGTTCTTGAGAAGGTGGAATAAATAAAAAGAACAAAGAATACCCAAAACAAAAGTATTTCATATTTTTTACCATGGGCAGCCCTAGGAATTTTCATGAGTCTTACAATGCCCTATTTCCTGCCTGTAAAGGTGATGGGGCCAGAAGGATATGGAGCTTTCTGGAAGTGTGGTCTAGAGAGCTGAGAACCTTGTTTGTGTCTATACTGAAGATAAATGACAATAGCCATATCTTTGAATGAGACATTATTTTTCTTTGATGGGCCTGTCCTTGAATGTAATAGGTCTTGGATCACAGCATCAGAGAAATTCCATTGGAGGACCTCAGAGGTTATCCGGTCCAACCCAGACCTGAATGAAATTGTCTCAATGACAGGTACAGGAAGTGGTCAACTAATCTCAGCTTGAACGTTACCATTGATGGAGTACTGCTGAGTGTAATGTAGGTAACCTGAACAGCTTTTTAATAGAAACCTAAAGTCTTCTTGGTTAGTCTTAGTAAGACTAAAAAATGTGATATATGAATTTTATTGTCTTGAAAGGGAAAGAAATGGATTTGAGACTATGTGCTCAGAGATATCAAATTCAAGGAAAATCTAACCAGGTGTCAAGAAATTGGAGTGGGGGAAACCTTTCCTGGAGAACAAGGTTCTGTAAAAAGTATTTCAGTGAATATTATCACAAGTATCACAGGTGCTTATGATAGATTACTATCTTCACAATTTTGAAGGCATGATATAAGACCTAATCTTAATGCCTGACAAAGTCTGTGGAGCAAGGAAAGGCAACCTCTTAAAGGAGATGATTTAGAATGGATCTGGGCTTAAAAGAATGCAAGGCTATACAAGATATCCTTTTTGTGCCAAGAAAAACTTTTCTCACAGAGCAGCCTTGTGCTTCCTCTTCTGTCCTTCCTTTTTCTGTCAGTGATGCTCATAGGTTTTTTAAAGTAGTATTTGAAAGTTATTTCTCTGTCATTTGGAGTTTTTGTGAAAACTCTGAAGCTTTGGGGGTAGGAGCTCTTATATAATATATCCACCATAGGGAAGATTAAGTTCCAGCAATCAACAAACACATACTAAGTGCCTACTATGTGTCCAGCACTCTGTTTGATGCTAGGGATAGAAATAGAAAGCATAGAATTGACTACTTTTATTTCATTACATCACAAAGTCCATAGGTGATCTGACCTTAAAGAGGACTCTTTTTAAACAGGATAACAAAGCAACAGTCAAGATCACTATCAAGAAATATCCTTCTAATAGGAATTGTGACCTGAATGCCTCCTACCCCCTACTTGGAATCCCAGGTCTTTAATTATATGTTTTAGAATGTTTCTATGAGTAAATAAGAGTCAAATTTAGTAGCAGAGACCAATACCATAAGTTAATATTAGGACTTTACTGTTTCCAAACCATTTAAAAGGAAGATAACAGAGAATTAAGTAATCTGTTTAATTTTTTTTCTTTTCCTTTTCCTTGCTTGGCAATGTTGTTTTCTCTATGTCTTGTACATTATCCAGTGACACTGCCCTTCTTGCTCTTCCTTGCAAAAGACATATCATCTTCCAACTCTGATTGTTTTCACTAGCAGTTAGTACCTTGTGTGTAGAATGTTCTCAGTTCTCATCTCCAGTCCTAGATATCCTGGTTTCCTTCAAATCTCAGATAAAGTCCTATCTTCCATACAAAGCCTTTTTCAGTCCTCCTCAATCTTTCCCTCAATTTAGAATATGTGTGTGTACACATATATGTATCTTTTTTATACATAGTTGTTTTCATGTTGTCTCCTCCATTAGACTGAGTTCCTTGAGAGTAGGGACTGTTTTTTTCCTTTCCTTGTATCTCCAGCAGTTAGCACAATGCCTGGTACATATTAGGCACTTAATAAATGTCAGTTGATTGACTTGTTTCATCCTGGTGTGGAAACTCAGTCTACTAATGCTGAACAGTAACTCATCCACGTTATAGATTTGGAACTGGAAAGGCCTTCAGAGGCCCTGTTGCCCAACCTCCTCATTTTGTAGATATTTATAGACTTGGAGAGTTGCCTGGGGAACTGAGAGAGAAACGTTTGTGATGCTGTGGACAGAGCAAAAATGATAGCCATCTCTATGGTGGGAGGGAGTGGGGAGAAAAATGAAAGGAAATGTACATGATAACTTTATTAAAAATTTAAAAGGAATAGTAAATTGTACACAATAGATTTGCAGTTTCATGTAAATCAACTTTTAAAATTATACTGTGTTATAGAAATGCTTGCTTTATTCCATAAATTAAAAATAAAATAAATTTTAAACCATTTTTTTAAAAGAAAGATTTCAAATCAGAAGACCTGGGTTGAAATTCTGTCTTGGTCATTTAGTACTCATGTGACCTTGCATAAATCCCTTAAGTTTCCTACACTGTAGTTTCCTTATCTATAAAATGAGGGGGTTGGACCAGATGGACAGTATGTTTCTTTCTAGCTCCAAATGTAGGATCTTAGGATAGATTAAATAATTTTACGTGGTCACACAGCTAATATGATTCATAGGCTTCACTTGAAACTAGGTCTTACTGACTCCAGGAACGTTGCTCTAGCCTCTAAGCAACACTATCTCTCTTATGAAATTACAGGGTTGGACCAAAAACATGTCAGATAAATATGTAGGGCTCTCTCTGAACCTTGCTCAAAGACAACTTTTCTTACTAGAGAAAGAGAAAGATTTAATGAGGACTTGCAAGCACATGAACTTTCAGGAAAATATCTGGCTCAAAACCAATTTGCAAATCCATTTTTAAAAAACTCCTTTAAGTTGAAAATATAATACCAATATTCTTAAAGATACAAACATACAAGTGACAGATTCATTAGCAATACTGTATGTTAAAATTCTATGTCTATTCTCTATTGGGCTTCCCAGCAACAACAAAAAAAGGGGGGGCACACACTTTCTCCTGTAAAGGGAGGATCAGATTAGAAATATCTGTCCTAAGCCAAGATGGGCATGCCTTGACCTGAGGCAGAAGAAAATTTAATCCATCAGGGAAGAGAACCAGACATGCTTCTTGTCATGTGTCCACTTGAAAAGAAAGGGAAGTAAAGTCTGACTACTCCCTTGACAAACAAAGAGAATGAAGAACTAGCTTTTTTAGACCAAGCATAAATCTTGCCTGTCCTTAAAAACCTCCATATTACTTTGAATAACATCTGGTACATTCATCAACTACCCTCTTACAAGAATCTCTACAGCCTGCTCCCTCCCAGTTTCATTAATTAGTCCCTGTACCCATGTAAGCATTCATTTCCTGCCTAGTCATCAGGAACAACAACAAACACCTTACTTCTGATGCTTCAGTAGACTAATCATTGGAGGGTTTATTTTGGCATCTTTTTTCCAGGGTCCAGTCAAACTTAGAGTTTAGTCAGACATCAAAGACAAAGAGGTCATCCACTGTACCTTGAGCCATTGGCCATCATCTTGAATTTTGTCTTGCCACTGAACTGCAATAACTAGAAGAGAGTGTGAGGCTGCCAACTTTGAGCAACTCTGCCTCACTTCAATTCAATTCACATCAAGACATCACTTGGGATATCATGAGTCCCCTTCAGAGACAAAGGACCAATAGCAATGACAACAATCACTTCCACCTCCCCTCCCCCCCCCAGTATTATATTCCTCCACTCCAGTTTCCATCCCAAGCTCAGCTCAATACCTTGCATTGTGTTTGTCTTCTCTTGCAGGTTTCTAACATCTCTGGAGGTTTTGCTGTTGCTACTTAGTGGGGGGTGAGAGACATAGAGGGAAATGGAGTGAGTTAGGTATTTTTCAGTCAAATCAAGAGTGAGTGCATGATGCAAGTTTATACCCTTAGGAGCTCATGGAATCTTTTGTTTTTTGAAGAAAAATATTCTTTTAAAAATTATTGATATCTTTTAATATCACCTCCATTTTCCAACATAACTCTTTTTCCTCTCCCCCCAAGGGAGTCATTCCTTATAACAAAAAATACATCAAAACTAACTAAAACGCCAGTCAAGTTCCAAGTATTTCATCATTATAATTTCTTATTTCTACAAAGAAGGGAGGGATTTATATTATTGTATCTCTTCTTTGGGACCAAGCTTGGTTATGATAATTTTGTTTTGTTTAATTTCAATTTTATTTCTTTCCTCATTTACATTGTTGTTGTAGTCATCATGCATGTATGTGTGTATGTATGTATGTATACATATCTCTGTTTCTTAATTCACTTTTTGTCAGTTGCTATAAATCTTCCCATTCTTCATATTTAACTTCCTTTATAGCACAGGAATTTTCCATTACACCCATTGCTTTCTAGATTGTTTGGACTACTTTACAGCTCCATCAAGACTGTGAGTGTGCCTGTCTTTCTAAAACCTTTCTAATGTAGACTATACCAACTTATTGTCATCTTTGCTGCTTTGCTGGATGTAAGGTGAAACCTCAGCCTTACTTTAATTTGCATTTCTTTGTTATTCATGATTTAGAGCAGTCTTTCATATATTTGTTAGTAGTTTGCTTTCTTCTTTACAGAACCATGTACTGATATACTTTCACCACTTATTCATTGGGGAATGACTTAAGGTTTTGTATATCTGAACCTGCACTCCAAATGTTCATATTGACTATTTGTAACCAATACTGTATGTATTTATGGAGCCTTCTAAGCTCATGTTGGCTTGATCACCCACAATTGGACACATTGTACCTTGACCCTAACATACTGTTCTCATTTTGATCCTCTTGGAGAACAAAGGAGAGCAACCAACCAATCAACATCTGAGGCTAGGGATTAGCCAATGGGCTAACTATGATTTCATAGTTATCAAAAACTTCTCTGTCTATGAATAAGGGGATTGGTACCATTTCTATAACTATGAAGATGTGTCTAGAGCATTAAGAGGTTAGGTGATTTGCTCTAAGTCACAGAGGTAACATATGTCAGTGGCAAGATTTGAATCCATAATAAAAAAAAAAAAAAGATTTGAATCCAGATTTTGAGTCTGGTTCTCTGTCCCCTAGACCACTTAGTCTCACTGGTATTTTCCTATTTCTGTGTATGTTGACTCCCCCATTAGAATGTAAGGTCTTTCAGGGCAGGGACTATTTTTTACTTTATTTATATCCCTGGCACTTGTGGCATAGTGCCTGGCGCATCGTAAGGGCTTGTTGATTGATATAACAAGGAGTTATAGAACACCATGCCCTCAAAAGAATTGAAGATTGACCCAAAGGGAAATTGAGAAAGCCCCAGTGGCTATAATTAGTTTGAAGCTAATGACCATTCTCATGAATGAGAAAAGTTGTGAAAGACCTTGGATCGTGTGAAATGGTAAAGAAGATAGGCTAGCTGTGTAACAAAGGGAAGGGATGATAGAAGGACAGTCTGAGTGCTGCATTGGTGCACACGGTTTTAAAGGAACTAGAAGTGAGCAAGCATAAATTAATCAACAGTCAATGAATCAATAAGTCCTTACTATGTTCCAGACACTGTATGGGCACTAGTCATGCAAATACATACATGAAACTCTCAAAGACTTTCAATTCTGTAGAGAAAGACAATATGTGCACACGCAAGTGTAAACGAAATAAGTGTAAGTTTATGGGGAGAGCGTTTCAGTTAGCTGGGGAATTTGAGGATCTGATAAAGCCGCACACGGTATGTGAACTAAGTTTTGAAAAAAACAAATTCTAAGAGGTGAACATGAGGAGAGAGAAAAAAAGAAGGTATGACGTGTGTGAGGAACATCGAGAATGCCCCTATTTCCAAAAACTCATGATGGAAAATGCCGTCCACATCCAGAGAAATAACCATGGAGTCTGAATGCAGATTGAAACATAATATTTTCTCTTTTTTTGTTGTTTTTTGTATTTTCTTTCTCATGGTTTTCACCCTTTGTCCTGATTCTCCTTTCACAACATGGCTAATGTAGAAATATGTTTAATATGATCATACATGTATAGCCTATATCAGATTACATACTGTGTTGGGTAGGCAGGAATAGGAGGGAGGGGGGGAAACTTAGAACTCAAAATCTTATAACAACAAATGTTGAAAACTAAAAATAAATTGATAAAAAAAAGAATTCCAGTGTCTTAGAATACAGAATTGGAGCACTGGAAGGAATCTCATTAATTAACTGTTCCAACCTATTCAGAAAAAGAATCACCACTATCATATAACTGACGAATGGTTGTTCAGCCACTGCTTGAACACTTCTGTCCTCAAAAAGGACTTCTATCTTAAAGGGCTAGATGAGGCATTAAGAGGATGGATTTTCAGTAGCAAGCAACTAGAAATCACTGAAAATATTCTTGTTAGTTGTGCTAGAGATAGAATGAAGAATCCTTAGTAAAGACCCAGATCTCCCTCAGGGTTAAACAAATACATAGACTGACATCATACTGGAAGCAAAATGGCCAACAGAAGTCTACTTCAAGGACATACGCTATCTTAAATATCCCCATTTGCTCTGCCTTTGAGCTATAATGGCACTGCCATAGTTGTGCTCATCAAGTTACCTCAAGGGGTTTGTAGAAGCTATATCAAAAGCCAAACAGTCCTTACTGTTTGAATGGTAGGCTATATCTGAGAATATCCATCTTTAAGCTTACTACTATTGGATGATAGATAATATAAGGCCTAATCTGCTTGCTGATTGTGACATCCTGGAGCATATACAATGGAAAAGTTGAGCCAGATGGGGGAAAATACATCCTCCTTATCTGCCACTGATTTAAAGTTATATTGGAAGAGTTCCAGGTTTAATGGTCTGACTGGACCACTATGGGCTGATGGATCCCTTCCAAGGGATGGTCCCAAGCCTCAAAAGCTGTTTTGGCTGCTGGCAACTCTTTTCCCCCAGACTGTAGAATTTCTTTGAGCTACTGTTAGATTCTTCAAAAATATTCGCAGAATAAAGGTAAGGTTTTGTTTTTTTTGGGGGGGGGTAGGGGGGAGGGAGTTGGCAGTTTGGGGAAGGGCAGTCATTACTGTCATATAGAGACATTTTTCCCCTTGTGAGTGGTTTTTGATGGTTTGGATACCTTATTATTGGAGCAGGAGTGAATAGTCATTTCAGGTCCCTATTAATGGTTTCTAATATTTGAGTGCATTGTAGAGTCTTAGGGCATTTTACTTGATTATATTACAAAAATTTAGGATCCTGTGATTGTATTACAAAGGTTTAGTGTCTTGTAAATTGCCATGTCAGATCCCTGTTAGTAGTTTCTACTATTTAAGTGCATTATAGCATCTTAGGACATTTACTTGATTGTATTACGAAGTGTTTAGGGTTGTGTAAGGTGTATATTGAAAGTACCTGCTTCTCTCCTCTCCTCCTCTGCCCTCATCTCATGTCATGTCTGTCTTTTATAGGTTCATGTGTGCTCCCCCACAGTTCATTTTATGATTTTAGAATTCAGGCTTCTCTTACTTACATGGACAATTTCCCCACTTCATTAACTGGTAGCTCTTGTGCTATTGCTGGAGGATGGTCTTTACCAGGGTGACAGGTTGGACAGGGAACCACTAGTAGATCAAAATGTCACCAAGACAAACTACTAACCTCCAATCTAGCAGGTTTTGAAAGACTGAGCTCATGAATCACTGGAAAAGAGCAGGACTGTTTTACAACCCAAATGATATAACTCTATACTTGAGCAGCCCTTGGCTAGTCTGAAACCTCATCTTTTACTTATCTCCCTCCCTAATTCAAATCAGATTGTCCTCTTCTTCTCTCCCCTGCCCCCATTTCCCCAAGGTCCAGTTAGATGAAACTAAGTGCTTACTACATCCTCAGGCATTAGAGCAGAAGATGACAATACCAAAACATCAAGGCATTGAAGATCTTATTTATAATCAAGGCAGAGTCTTAGCTCCTTGTTCTTTCTCTTAATGATCAGGGCCCTTGTGAGGTGGAGGATGGTGTTGGGGAGAGGGAGATAGAAGGTCAAATGAATGCCTTACAAACATTTCTATTAGCAATTCCTGTAGCACTTTATTCTCATATTTGGTTACTGAATAAATGTGCCTCATAGGCATAGGAGTCAAATAAATTGATCAAATTAGACACACAATCCTGAATTCTATGTAGGGACAGCACCTTTGTTACAATTGCTCTGCCTGGATCTGTTGGTGTTGAAAGAAGTTATTTCTTGACTTGCCCAGATACTGCTAGTTAAGTATCAGAGGTCTCCCTGAATCTAAATCTATTATTTTAGTCATTGTTCTATCTAGATCTTCTGTTGTTGTTGTTATATTCATCCTTCGTTTTTGAAGAAGACCATGACATCAGAGAAATAATGACATGACTTGCACTTCACTTTGTTTTGAGTGAGGGAGGGCTGTGCAGGTTACCAGCCTCACTTTTCCTCCAGAGCCATCTGGGTCCAGTGACCAGATATCACCAGGATGACTGGAGATGGCTCAGAATACAATGGGAGACCTTGGCCTTTTTAGGCTGGCTTTTTCAGGTACTAGATGACCATTTGCCAAGGATGCAGTCTAGGAAATTCAATCATCAAGATGGGGGGTTGGCCCAGAAGGTCTTTAAGACCCCACCCAACTCTGAATCTATGAGTCTATGATCTTGATGCTTCCTTCTTTTACCAGAGAGATCTCAGGAGATAAAATCATTCCTTCTGTTGCCTGGAGCAGTGTTCTATTTGCCCAGTCCAGTGGAGAAAGTAGCCTATTTCTCCATGTAGTGCTGCCTGTTGCTCAGGCTGACATGATAGGCCTTTCATGGGACAGAGGATGACAGTGGGACCATTTCCAGGGTACTGCTGCCCAGGCAGATGGTTTTTTTTCACTGGATTGTGTTTGTGTTTATCACAGATATTTTTAACATATTGTGTTACTCCATCCATCTTTGTGAACAGCTCCGTCTTGTAAAATTCTTTTAATTATGTTATTTTCTCACCCATATCTTTATCATCTACAATTATTCTATCTATAAGATACTATTATTTCTTTTTGTCTTCATATCCCCAGGATCTAACATAGTATTCTCAGGACTGGACCAGGCCTACCAATTCCTCTACAAGTCATTTAATCTCTATTTGCCTCCAGTTTCCTCATCTGTAAAATGCATAAAAATATCTGTAAATATGCATAAATGCCTGTAAAATAAAAATAGCACCTACCTGCCAGGATTCGAATGAGACAATCATTGTAAAGCACTGTAAAGCACGGTGCCTGGCACATAATAAGAAGCACTATATAAATATTAGCTATTATTATTATCAACTCTGTGACCCTGGTCAAATCACTTAACCTCTGCCTGTTTCAGTTTTCTCCTCTGTAAAATGAACGTAATAACAATGCTTGCCTCTCAGGGTTGTTATGAGAATAAAACGAAATAACATTATAAAGCACTTTGTAAACCTAAAAATGTTATATGCTTGTTAACTGTCTTTACTATTGTTATTATATTCTAAAGTAATGAGACCAATAGCAAAGGGTGAACAAGTTGCTGTTATTGTTCATTATCAATGAACTTTCCCCTAATCAACTGCGAATATTTTGTGGGATCTTGGATTATAGATTTAGAGTTAGAAAGAACCTGAGGACACTGAGTCCAACCCCTTCATTTTACAGGTGAAGAAATTGAGGTATAGACAAATTAATTAGTTTTTCTGGGGTGACCCAACTCAATATATGTTTGAGGCAAGATTTAAACTCAGATCTTCCTGATGTGGACTCCAGTGATCTAACCACTACTCTGCAATCCCTCCATTTTAGGAATCAAGTTAATCACTATTTTATCAGTGGAGAAATTGAGACACTAAGGGCATACCTGTGTTGATATTGAGAACTGATGACCAAAGGTAGAAAAACAAAATGAGGTTTCTTCCATTATTCACTACCATTTCTGGTCCATTAAATATTTCACCTGTTACAAGGTTTGTCCAGTTCCTAGCAACAAGGACATTAGATTATGTAGGGTAAAATTAGGTAGGATGTCAGTGAAAAGGAAAACTATAATGAAGAAATACTATTCTTTATATAGCCTTTAAGTCTAATAAAGAGAAGAATGTAGGGTTTCTGGGATAAGGTGGACCAAGGGGTAGTTCATTTTAAATAGAAATAGGAGCTCAGTTTAAACTATATGAAAATAACAGAGTACACACAAAAAATAAACAGAATAGAACTCAGTTGCACAAAACACTATTTCCTAAATGGTCTAATTCTGATAAATCACCAAGACATGTGGCTGGTAGATTCCAGACAATGTGTTTATACAAAGGCAAACAATGCCCCATAGACATTGATATTGTGGATACTCTCACTATGTCAGTACATAGCTATAAAACAAGCAAAGGACTGAGCATAATTACAGTCTTTCTCAACATAGCAGGAAAGAATAGGTTTGAGAAAGGCATGATTGTGGTCCAGTACAGAATACATTAGCACAATGTAAGTGTAACTTGCAACGAACACAGATGGTATCGTTGATTACACAGCCATAACCAGGTCAGCTACAGCAGGGCTTTGTACCAGGGTGTCAAAATTTAGAAGGCATGGACAACTCTTGCAGTCCTTCAGCAACATAGAAACAAGAACTTGTAAAGTAGTTAGCGAGAATAATTAATTAAAATTGGAAGCTACCAGACAAAGCATGGTGATCACACACCCTTGTAAATTCTTTTCCATACTATCCTACTTACCCCATATAGTGGCTTCCCTAGCTGTATTTGAAGGAATGTTTCATGCTGCTTGACACAGGTCATTTCATGCTACTTGTCCTGATTGGAAAAATTGCTGCCTATGGCATTGCCTATAATGGAGCTATTCACGATCTCAGGTGTGATGACTAGAACCTGGGATTGATCAGTATGATTGGCTAGTTTGTATGTTACTGGAAAATGTCTTCATAACCATTACCTAGTTCACTGAGTACTGTGATGATCCACGTTGCAATTAGATATATAAATTTGGGCAATCACATGTTTATTTGAACTTTGGTGTAATCGTATACAAAATGAAGATACACTAAATGTTTCTGAATGTTTCTTCTAATTCTAAATTTCTATATTTGGGGGGCACAAAAGCATATTAACCTATGATGTCCCTAAAAATGACCTTTCATGAGCAACTCAAATTAATATAATTTTTAATTCAATTCAATCCGAACCAATAAAATCCAGTATTCATTAATCATCTGTTCTGCGGGAAAGCAAAAAAACACATTGTTAGGGACTGAGGAAGCAATTACCAAAAAAAAGAAAAAAGCCAATGTCAAAGCCAATGTCCCCTCAAAGAATGTTATTATTGTTGTTTATCTTTCATTCTCAAAGAGAACCTATAATCTAAGGCGAGAGGGGTTTGTGATGACAAACATGAACATGTACATGTACAGAAAAGCCTGATAAGAGATAGAATGCAGCAATGCAAAAGAGAAGTCCAAAATGCCATGAAAAACTTGAAGAGGGGAATTCACTTCAAGGTGAATCAGGAAAGATTTCAGGGAGTAGATGTTACCAATGCTACCTGTATCATTATGTCTTGAAGCATTTTAATTGGTGAGGATGTGAAGGAAGAGCATTCCAGATATGGAAGGTCTTTGTGACTGCATCAAGGTGAGAGAGGTCAAGACAAGGTCCTGCAAGCGTCTAGTAGTGCAGATTCCTTCCGCTCTGAGATTATCTTCCATGGACTCTGTACATATCATTAACATGCCTAGTTCCTTAAATGTTATCTCCTCTTTAGAATGCAATTTCCTTAAGGGTGAGGATTATTTTAGCCTTTCTTTGCAAGCCCAGAATTTAACAGCATTTGGTACATAGTAAGCACTTAAAATTATTGCTTGATTGAATGTAGGGAGCATAAATTTAAAATGAAGATGAAAGTTCAAACATCAGTTCTCAGTTGATCTTTGATCTGATTGATGTTGGTATGTCCCCCATTGGCACAGATCCCAAACCAATCTATTGAAGATCTTAGCACTTTGTTATCTTTGGCACTCTTGACCAGATTCTTTTATAAATCCTTCGTACAGTTTCAAACCAAAGCATTTCTTTCAGGTCTTTTGACATTCCCCAAGTACCAGAGCAACACTATCCATCTGTTATCTCTTTCTTTTCTACATGACCTGTTGACTTCCTTTTCTGGTTAAACATTTTATGAAGGATATCTGTTATATCACTTACATTTTGATTACTAGGAAATTTCAAGATGTCATCTGATGTTCAGACATAGGACATCACCTGAAGAGTATTGTTATAAAAAGATGGATCTTTGCTTTAGTGAGAATCTTGGCATCCTTAAAACTACTTTGCAACTTCCAAAATACAACTCAAACTGCTTTCTTCCTCCTATTCAATGTGTATTGCCCATGTGTATTGTATAGTGTATTGCCCATCTGCCTTGGCTGGTCAAGGGATATGTATTGATATGGGGAGGGGGAGAGAAAAAAGGGGAAAAATTTACAGGATAACTTTATTATATATTTTAAAAGAATAGAAAGTTGTACATAATAGATTTGCAGTTTCATGTGCAATCCTTTTTTTTTGCTGTGCTTTTTATGGAAATGCTTGTTTTATTGCACAGATTAAAAGTAAAGTAAAAGTAAAGTAAAGTAAAGAAAAATTTAAAAAGAGAGAGAAATGTATTAATGAAGTAACCAAACTATATCCAAGTCTACTGTCAGAGTCTGGAAAATTGACTTTTTTCATATATTTGATTTTCTGTTTGTAGATTGTTGGGCTTAATCTTTACGTTTCACACTGAGATAAATTTCTTAAAGAATTTTTTTCCCAGTCTCTTCATCCACCAAGTCTTTGAAGGAGTACTGAATTCCTGGTACAGTGCCTGGAATTTAGTAGGGACTTAATAAATGCTTGTTGATTCCATTCCAGATCAGGAGCAAAGGTCCAGTTGGTGAGATTTCCATTAGAATGTGAGCTTCTTGAGAGCAGGCACTGTTTTTGCTTTCTTTGTATTCTCAGAGCTTAGCACAGTACATGTTGACCTGACTTATTGGGACTTGGCTTCACCCTTACATCAGAGTACCCTCAGAAGCAGGATCAGCTCCTTAGTTTGGGATGAACCTTAATGCCTCTGTTAGTGATATACAAGTATTCTTGCTATGAGAACTCCTTCTACTGAACAAGGAGGGGGATTTTGGCTGCTGCAGAGAGTCCTTTGGCAAGCATCAGGCCACACCACTGGCTGTTGCTCTGATGACAGCCCCCATTGTCATGCATATGCATGAGGAATCAGGAGCTAAAATTGCTTTGGGGGCCTTTGTGTGATTAACATTTCAGCAGTTTACAGAGTCTTTGCCCTATCATTTCCCAGCTTTAAAAATTAATGTGCCTGTTTCTTTATTATGAAAATCAAAGAAGGAAAAGTATTGGAGCTGATGGAAGAAGTTTAGTTGGATTCATATAATACCTTCTGATGGAAGAAGACGTTGAAGACTTCTTTTATCCCTCAAGTGCCACTTTAACACCCACGGGCTTTTCTTTTGGAATTACCTGGTGACCCCATTATCTTTCAGAGCTCTAGCGTCCTACCAGTCCCTTACCACTCCTCCTCCCTTCAACCACCTTCATTTATATTCACCAATATGAACCACATAGTGTCATAGAACATTGAACCAGGACTTGGCTCAATGGCTCCCCCTACTGGAATCTCACAGCAACTCTCCTATTAATACTGGGGCTCCCACCAGCCCAGCTTTCCCAATTGGAGAGGCCATTATAATTTCACAGCATCATAGGTTTTAGAGTTGAAAGTCATCACAGAGATCATCTAGTGCAACACCCCTTTCTTTTACAGATGAGGAAAATGAAGCCCAAATAAGTCTAGTAAGTTCTCAAAGGTCCAACAGGTAGTTAGTGGTAAGCCTTCTGACTTTGAAAAGAATGCTATTCCATGACTCCAGCATGCTGCCATTTTCCCCGCTCCCCCAAATTAGTACACAGATTGGAAAAAAAAAGACTTGAGCATTAACACTGGTCCTACAAGCAGACATATGAACTAAGCCTTAATCTTTCTCTGTTTCCCCTTTCTTGTTTGAATGATTTCTCTTTTCTAGGGATTTTCCTCAGAGTTACAAAACTTTCAGTTTCTGTTCATTTCTTAGGCTCACCAATCCTAAGGTATTTCTTACTTTCCAGGAAAAAGCAATGCCCTCCTTTCAACTTTTACCCTTTAGTAGTATAGGTTGCGTTATATACAGATTATGAGATTTATAGTTGAAAAGGGTCTTATGGATCATCCAGTCCAACTTCTTCATTTTGCATATAAGGAAACCAAGGTATAGAGGGCTCACATGACTTCTCTAAAGTCACACTGAGAGAGTGGCTGGATTTGAAACTCAGGACTTCTGAAACCAAATTTGTACTGAAGGGTTATGGAGAAATAATTTATTTCTCAGAGGTACTTCCAGATGGGCAATCCCAATATTAACATCCCTCTTTCTTTAATAAGGAAGGTAATTTCTCCATACCCTCTTTTTTCTGCAAAGTTTGTTGAGGGACTGAACTTTACTGGGAAGTTTTATGTGTATTGTGTGTATCTATATAGGCATATGTTGTCTCCCATCTTAGCACATAAGTTCCTTGAGGGTGGGGACTGTTTTATTTTGTCTTTCTGTCCCCAGTGCCTAGCGCAGTGCCTGGCAACAGTAACTGTTGATTGATAAGAATGAAAACTATCTGAGCACTGGACCTAGAATCAGGAAGACATGAGTTCAAATCCACTTATTAGCTGCGTGACCTTGGGCAAATTATTTAACCTCTGTCTGCCTCAGTTTTCTCAACTATAAAATGAGAATGATAATAATAGTACCTACCTCCCAGGATTGTTGTTAGGATCAAATGAGATAAGATTTGTAACGTGCTTACTTGCTGTTGCTGTTACTACAGCTTCTCCTGCTACTACAGTAATAGCTACCATCTGCTGCTACTACTACTATTGCTATTTCTACTGCTATTCTGACTACTGCTACTACCACCATCATCACTACTACAACTTCTGCTGTTATTCAGTCATGTCCAACTCTTTGTGATTTCATTTAGGATTTTCATTGCAAAGGTACTGAAGTGATTTGCCATTTCTTTCTCCAGCTCATTTTACAGATGAGGAAACTGAAGCAAACAGGGTTAAATGACTTGTCCAGGGTGAAGGAAGTATCTGAGGCCAGATTTGTACTCAAGAAGATGAGTCTTCCTTACTCTAGCCCTGGCACTTTATCCACTGTGCCACCTTGCTGCCATCTCTTCCTCTTCCTCCTTTTCTTCATCCTACCATTACCACTTCTGCTGCTGCTGCTACACATAGAAAAGACATTCTAATTTTTGGACCTAAAAACAAAAACTATATGGTACATAAATACTCTTGTCATATAACATTGTTTTAAAATATCTGTTGGGAAAACTCTTAGGCAGGAGTTGAAAAGATATAATTTGGTCTTTATTGGCTGATTTTACATGAATTCATACCCAGGCAAGGGATTACTGTACCAAAATGAGAGGGTGGAATTTCATTCAACTTTTAGGGAAAAAAATCAAGCTTTTCAACTTTGGGTATTGTGGTATTTGGGTATTTTAATAGTCCACAATATCCCTGAGAAATCAATGCTGTCAAACAGGCATTGGATTTGGAGTCCAGAGGCTTGAATTTAACTTAATATCTATGTGGACCTTGGACAAGTCATTTTAAACCTTCTGAACTTTACTTCTCTCATCTATCCAATGGGAATGAAAATATCTACATTCTCTCCATCCCAAAGTTTCTGTAATCAAAACTATTTGCAAACCTCAAAGTGCCAAAAAAATGTGAATTACCATTCTGCAGATTTTAAAGAAAAGTCTGTACGTATCCATCCATTTTGGTGCTATTAGGTACATAGGCTCCCTTCCTTTCCTTCCCTAACTTCCAACACATACTTTTTCTGAGCATTATGATCCATTGCAGCTGATAGGGCTCCTCTTTTCCAGGATAAAAAAAAAATTCTATCTTAGGTTTTGATCCATGTGACAAAAGGTTTTGAAGTTATGGGTTTCTAAGAATGCCAGAAGTAGCATTGGCTCAGATGCTGTGTAAACTACTGCCATTCTTCTAAGGGAATTCATTCTATTTCCTGAGGCCTCCATTGTGCCATTAGAAACACTGAGACACAGATGCAAATTTAAGTTTCAAATGGAATCTCTTGTTTCAGGAGCATAAGTGCCAATACAGGGAGGGACAAAATGTTCCCTGTAAAATCCCCTGTGACACTTTTTACACATCCTTTTCTCCACCTATTATGCCAACTCATCTCCATCTTATTCCTCCTCTCTTCCTCTTTGGCATTCCCTATATCCTCTTTATTTTTGTTTTCTACTTAAAATACTGGACTTATCAAAAATTAAAATTAGAAAGGGACATAGAGTTCATCAAAGCCAATGCCCTTGTTTTTGTCGTTCAGTTGTATCTAACTCTTCGGGATCCCAATTTGGAGTTTTTTGGCAAAAATACTTCTCCAGCTCATTTTACAGATGAAGAAACTGAGGCAAACAAGGTGAAGTGAGTTGCCCAGGGTCACACAGCTAGTATCTGAGGCCTGTTTTAAACACAGGAAAATGACTTCAGACCTGGTGCTCTATTTACCTGTGCCATCTAGCTGTCCTTATTGTATGGAGGAAGAAACAAGAACTGAGATATTAAACAGCTTGCTTTTGTGGTCCTTCTCTGACTTTTCTGTATCATATTTTTTACCCTTTAACCTCAGGACCCAATCTACTTCTTGGGTTTTTTTTTTCTCTTTATTTCTACTTGAAGTATTTTTTCCCCACACTTTCAAAGAACACCATAATCTAAAGAATGGAAAGACATTCTCCAAGACCTGTGATCTTCTCCTCTAGGGGGGAGACCAATTTGAATTTTGTGTCCTCATGTGGTCTTTAGTTATTTGCAACACCAATACAACATAATAATCCTCACCCTCCACACTTGATAAAACGGAGACATTCCATCTTGGTCTTTCATGCTGGTAACTCACATAGGTAATTGCTTTAATACATTGCCTATGTGCCACATCTGTTTCACTGTAACAGAAGTTTCTGTCCCCAGGTCCTCTCATTCTGTGGACTCTAAAGTAAGACTTTATTTACGATGGTTGTCTGAGACTCTTTCTTGCCTTTTCTCAACATCTGAAACTAATTTAGTTGGTACCTTTGATCTTGGAATAGCGGCTTGTTGCCATAATGCAAACAGCAGCTTCTCTCAGATACTATGTGTGATAAGTTCATCTGAAGAAATATAATTTCTAGTCATTTTCTTTTCTCTCCTCTCCACTCTGATCAGACCCAGTTACTGGTTACTTGCATCAAATGAGATAAATATGTAAAGCAGCTGCCATCCTTAAAATATTATATAAATGCTATCATTATTACTCTTATTAATCATTGTTATAATCCTTATTATTCTTTCTTTTATCATCTTATGTTCTGTCTGGATGCCCTGGAATCAACTCAAACCTTTCTCATCAAATATGGAATTTATCATCTCCTCCCACCCCCAAAAAGTCCCCTTCTGATGACTTGCTTATTTCTGTGAAAATCTCATTGTTACCTTTGTTGCCTCTTCCACTCATCCATCAGTTCTGCTTCTGAAATATCTCTCAGTTATGCCTTCCTTTCTCTTTCCACTGCCACCATTCTAGTGGAAGCCCTCATTTCCCCCTGAAACAGCCTCCCAACTGAGTTCTCACTTAAATTTATCTTTGACACTGCCGCTAAATAATCTTGTTTATGTGTAGGTCTTATTAGGATTCTAGTCTGTTGTGAGGATCACAAAAATCACAGAATCACAAAATTTTAGAAATAGAGGCGATATCAGTGACCATTTCAACCAATTCATTCTTGAATTAGAGTTCCCTTAACAATATAACCAACAAGTAGTCAATCGCCCTTTGCTCAATGACCTCCAATGAGGGAGGGCTATTTCCATTTTGGATTGCTCTAATTGTTTGGAATTGTTAAACCAGGCCTCAATTTACTTCTTTACAAATATATCCATTGTTTCTAGTTCTTTTTTTTACCCCTCAGAAACTAACTTTGAGTGTTTCCTTATAAGATCTATGGCATCAGGGACATTTTATGGGGAGAGAAAGGGAGCTAAAGGATGAGTTCAAGAGGATTGAACTGAATTTAGAGACCAGGTGAGAGAGATCAAGAAAACAGAGCTGCTGGGCAATGGAAGTTCATCAGTACCTTCTGGTCACTGACCCAATTCATCTATCTTCCAGAGTCTGAAATAGGAATTTAGAATTGGAAGGAAATTTAGAGATTATCTAGTCCAACCCTTTCATTTTATAAGTGAGAAAATAAATGTCCAAAGAAATTAATTGAATTGCCCACGGTCATGTAGATGATATGTACTTGCCTTCTGATTTATCTCTTCAGCCTAGCATTAGACATAGACAACATAGACCGTATCCAACTTTATTTTATTCATTCATTCATCAAACATTTAAGTGACTATCCCTGCACAGCACTAGCCATCTCATTTCCCCTTTCATTTGCTATTCTCATAGTTTTTGCTCATGTTATTCTCACCATATAGAATGCTCTTCTTGTGTCTTTTAACCCATCTGAATAATGTTAACTTGTGAGGAAATCACTGTATTAATTCTATTTAAAAATAATTGAAAAAATGTTTAAGGACAAACTCCTCATAAAAAGCAGTTTGATTTTGAAAAAAAAAACAAACTATAAAATACACTTTAATTTTTAAAATCCTTTCTCAATGTATATATCCTGTTGACTAGAAAGGAGAGTTAAGTTGGTTAAGAAAGTGATTATAAGACCTACTCTGTTGGCAAATTAGTCATTCAGATAACCCAATCCTGGTTGAAAGGGAAATAAATATTGCCTGGATTTTATGTTTTTTCTTTCAGGTCTTTGGTATGCATACTTGAGAGCAGAGCTGCTAAGGGAATCAGGCACCACTGTGCCACCTGGTGGCATCTACCTGAATTGTAGGCATAACATGATGTTGCAAGCTAATGCATAGCACGTAAATCCTGTTTAATGAAGAAAAATATCTCATCAACCTCAGGCTCTGGGTCACTAGTCTCACTTTTCAAAAGCTTTTGACTACCTCAGTGCATACTGATGTCTCCTCTATTCTGATTCAAAAAATATTAATTGAATATCATTATGGGTGACTCTGAATTAGTTATGTCAGGGTTTAGAAAGTGAAGGAAAACACAGCCTCTGGTTAGTTAGTCAGTCAATAAGCATTTATTAAGTGCCTACTATGTTCCAGGCACTGTGCTAAGTACTGGAAGTACAAAGAAAGGCAAAAGACACTCCCTGCTCACGAGAAACTCACAGTGTAATTGAGGAGACGACATGCAAATAACTACTTACAAACAAGCTACATATAGGATTAATTGAAAATAATCCCCAAAGAGAAGGCAGGGGAGATCAAGAAAGACTTGTAGAAGGTGAGATTTAACTAGGACTTGAAGCAAGCCAGGGAGAAGAGATGAAGTCTACTAGGGGAGATAAGTTGAATTCACAAATCATTATATAACAAGGTGAATTAATCCTATATGGTCTCAGACTATGTCATATGTGCCTTATCTTCTCAGTGATATTAAGCTCCCTGAAGGAACAGATGTTAGAGCTCTGTATTATCTTCCCATAGCAGTAAGTATGTTCTAGCATAAAGTTGTTGTTGAGGTTTGGATTTGATTGCTGTTTTTGGGGGGGGGCATGGAGACAGTTGGGGGAATCCATAACAGAGGTTTTATCAACGTAGGCACTACCCAGTATGACATATCTTCTAACAATGCTGATTGGCTTGCATATAGTTTATAGACTTGTGTATACATATATATATATATATATATATATATATATACATATGTATGTATGTATGAATGTGAAGGTATATATATATACACACACATGTTTATATTTGTATGTATATATCTGTGTATGTATATATCTGTGTGTATATATACACACACACATACATATTTGTATATAAATTGTGTTCATCCTTCGTTTTTGAAGAAGACCATGCCATCAGAGAAATAATGACATGACTTGTACTTGACTTTGTTTTGAGTGAGGGATGGCTGTGCAGGTCACCAGCCTCACTTCTCCTCCAGAGCCATCTGAATCCAGTGACCAGATATTGATCAGGATGACTGGAGATGGCCCAGGATGAGGCAATTGGGGTTAAGTGACTTGCCCAAGGTCACAGAGCTAGTGAGTGTCAAGTGTCTGAGGTGAGATTTGAACTCAAGTCCTCCTGACTCCTGCACTGGTCCTGTATCCACTGTACCACCTCACTGCCCAATGTATATAAATAAGAATCTTATAGAATTGCCTGGGCCATGGAGAAGCTGAAATATTTATTTCCATGCAAACAGTATGTGTGAAAAGGGTTTGAACTCAGATCTTCATGTTTTTGAGACCTGCATTCTATCACCAGGTCAGACTGCCATTCAGAGCTGTCAGAAGAGAAGTAATAAGAACTGCTGATATTATTAATTAGTTGACAAATAGACCACAGGTCTCATCATGTTACACTCTTGCATTAGAGGTTATATGTTGTCACTACCGAAAACACAGACTCTTCTGTTTAGCTTTTCAAATCCTTTCCTGTCTTGTTGCCTCCTAAATTTGCCACCTTACTCTCCTTCACACACTCTAAATTCCAGACAAATTTTTGTCCATTTGCTGCTCTATATATGGCATTCCATCTCTGTGCATTTGCAGAGGCTGGACCTCAGGCCTAGGACATGCTCCTTCCTCACGTCTTCCTTGTAAAATTCCTGGTCTCTTCAACTTTCAGATCAAGATCAACTTCTATAGGAAACCTATCCTGATCCCCCTTTGTTGCTAGTCATCTTTTCCTGGAAAATGCTTTATATTTTTGATAGATATATTTTGTATTGTGTGTGTGTGTGTGTGTGTGTGTGTGTGTGTGAATAGCCAAATTGCTTTCTCTAAAATCCTTGAAGGCAAGGACACTCTGTCTTTGTACTCTCTGCACCTAGCAGAGTGCTTGGCATGTAGTACAGATGAGACCTAGACTTGGGGATTTTTTTCAGTTTATTTGATTTTTATTTCCTTTAACATGGTTAAGGTGACAATTGAACCACTAGATATTCATTATTAAAGATAAAATCACCGCAATTTTGTGCAGTTCTACATCTTGCTGTTTGTAATGCTCATATGAAATGAAACCAAGATTTCATGACTGCATTTTTGTAAGCAAAATTAGAACTAGCAGAAAACAATTATTCCATAGGTATAATAGTAAAGCATTAAAAACCTTGCATCAGAAGAAAAATAAGAGGAATGCATTACTTTCTAGAATATTTAGAATATAGGCATATGCAAAGCCCAGGTGAAGAAACCCATTCTACCAAAACCAGTTGATACCTCCTCTGCAGCCCAGTCTTAGAGGCCCATCTGGAAAGAGTCCTGGGACTTGTTCACAGCCCCACAATCAGTATGTCAGAACTGGGTCTTGGACTCGGGTCTTTCTGGTTACAGGGTCTACTCTCTATTCACTATGCTCCCTCTTTTACATAAAAAATGCTTATTGAATAAAAGAATAGACAGTTATAAAAATAAGAGCTAGCAGTTATATAGGCCTATTATATTTTACAAAGGACTTTTCATGCACTATCTTATTGGATTTTCAAAAGAACTCTGGGAGGAATCCCAAATGCCCTTAAAGGATACTAACTTTTAAAGCAAGTAGATCTTTTAAGCTCTAATTAACCAAAGAGTGTCTTTTAAGTGGGCAGCAAACAAGATGAATTTTTCCCTTTATGAGAAGAATCATAAAAGAAAAATGCTCTGGCCAGTAGGTGATGAAACCAAAGCAAATTGACTCTTGGATAAACTTGGCAATCACTCATAAGAGCAGACCATTAGGCGCAAAAGCCAGATTTCTGGAAAATATAAACTGCAGACTGATATCCATCGGAGGGGAGAAAGTAATTTGCAAAGGCTAAGTATTACAGCAAACCTGACAACTTGGGGGAACTGAAATTCATTAGATCCCCTTCCAACAATACGATAGACTACCCTTCCATGCAAGGGAGTGATTTATGGTGCCCAAGGACCTCCTATTAGTGAAGGTGTGAGTTATGATCTCAAATCCCCAAGTTTCCTAATGAAAATGTACCTCCAAATGCTTTGAAAATTTTTTCTCCTCTCATTTTCTGGTTCAGAGGCAGAGGTATGTCTTCAGGGTGGGTGTCAAGGAAATATTTACTGTATGAGAGCTTGATGCCTTGACTTTCTTAAAATAAAAAGAAATAAAGATGCTTTGAACACTTGTAAACTTGCCCATTGATTCAGAGGGCCTAGGAAAGTGGCTTGGCTAAGAGTATAATAATTAAATCCTTTTCACCTATTTGATAGGTTGGGGGGATTTTCCCTTCATTTTTATAGTAGCTTTGGGCATGTGGTTCAGACTTCTTAAAGGGAGTTAAATAAGCTAAATCTTAAGATGAAAAATATGCTTTTCCTATATAAGACAGGAGTACTCAAAACATTGTTAGCTTCCTTTTTCAAAAGAAAGTGTTAATTGTAATTCACTCTAAGGGCAACAATCTTAATTTATAACCTTTAAAGAAGTGATCTTTATTATTCAGCTGGGTATTCTAAGTGTGTATTGTATCTGATATTTTATGCATGCATTTTTCCAGTTGTAGGCATTGCCATCATTCAGACTTAACAAACTCCATTCTCAGCTATAACTCAGAGGATGACGTGAATCTGCTGTCCAGCTGTAAATCTGTGATTGTTACTGTGCTTTTATGAATCTGGTTCATGTAGAACCCATTATCCCTGCAACTTTAATTAAGGAGTTAGGAATTTCCCATTTGGATTCCTAGCATTCTGTGCAGTTTATTGCAGATTTCCCCATGAGGCTCTAATTGAGATATCTATATTACAGATCCTTGGAAGAAGAAAATCTATAAACTCTAAATCAGGGATGGACTAATGGATTTTGCCCAGTGTTAGAACCCACTTCAAATTTCCAAACTTAACCCGAGTGTCTTTGGGCTAGAGAGATCATTAATATTTAACTTTTTTGTGCCCATGCTGCCAGTTTATCCCATATATTGATGCCATGCGGCATATAAAAAAGACACAGTTCTGTTCTGGCTAGTTGTAGGATCTCCAGGAACCCTAATCAAGGCTCATGATTTGGGATTAATAAAGGGAGAATTCTGCATAATTCAGTCATAACAAGGTACATTCAGGGATGAAGCACAGGGAAAACAAATCATCATTTCTTATATAAAGGTAGGTGTGTGTACATGTGCATGTGCGTTGGCTATATAGCAAAACTTCCAAAATGTAGTTTTGGAAACTAAAACATGTGATGTGAAATATTAAAGGCAATATACCAGAGGATAAAATGTTGGATAGAGGGTAGAGAAGATCTGGGCTCAAGTTCTGCTTCCATTTTTTAACTGTTATGAAGTAATCTCTATTACCTTATTTGTAAAATGGGGATAATAATGCCCATAGCATTTATTTACCTTGTGAGGTTGTTGTATGGATCAAATTACACAGAAAATGTATGAAGGTGTATTAAAAAATCTCAAAGTTCTCTATAAAGCATGTTATATTATTTTAAATAACTCACTAAGCAAATTAAGAGAGAAAATAAGTCACAAGGGCAATATTTGCTTAAAGAACAAATTTTTCAAGTACTCTAGAATGTCAGGGTTGGAAGGGATATCAGAAGTCATCTAGTCCAACCTATATCTATAAGAAATTCCATTTGCAAGATACCCAGCCAGCAGTCATCCAGACTTTGTTTGAAGCTTCTGGTGATGGGGAACTTACCACTTTGAGATGTATCCCAGTGCCTTTAGAATAGCTCTAATTATAAAGAAGTTTTTGCTTCAAGTCTAAATTTGTCCATTTGCTTTCAGCACAGTGCCTAGTATATAGTAAGAACTTAATGAATGCTTATTGAATGACAGACATCAGCATATTATTTCTGGTTCCGTTCTCTGTGATCCAGAAGAAAAATTCTAATTCCTGTTCCAATCAGAACACTGGAAGATAGTGATCTTGTCTCCTCTAAGTCCTCTCCAAGCTAAACACTCACAATTCCTACCATTATGGCATGAATTTGAGGACCTTTGCTCTCCTGGTTGTCTGACAAACTAGTTTAGCAGTTTGTAAGATGGACAGACTCAGAAATAGGCAGTTTCAGAGAAATAATAAGATTGGAAGCCAGATTGTAAGGGATTAAGAAGAGAATGAGAGGTAAGTGGAAGCACATACTATAGATAGACTTTTCAAGGAGTTTAGATACAAATGGCAGGACATAAGACAATAGAAATGGAAGGATCAGGTGAAGGTTTTTTTAATAGAGGAGACATGGGCATGTTTGTAGGGAGTAGGAAATAAGACAGTAGAGAGGGAGAGATTGAAAATGAGTGAAAGAACAGGGATGACAGAGAACAATATACTGAAAAAGACAGGATGGAATGAGATTACTTGAACAAGTAGAGTGGTTTACCTTGGTAAGGAATAAAGCTAATTAATCATGTGAAAGAGGGTCGAAGGCACCTGAGTAGGAGATGAAGAAGAGGGGGAAAGAATTCATGGTGAAGGACCTAAATTTGTAGTAAAATATGAGGAAATGTTCTCATCTGAAAGAGTGGGAAGAGGGGAAGCCATGGGATGTTTGAATAAGGATGAAAAGATTTGGAAGAACTGCTATGGAGAGTCAGATAGTGAGTTGATAAGGGAGGTATAGAAGGATTTCCTTGCAGTAGTGAGGGCCCAGTTGGAGTTTGTGACATGAATCCCTTTATACTCTCTAGTGAAGTATATGGATCCCTTCTCAGAATAAGGTTTTAAATACATAAAATAAAATACAAAGGATTACAAAAGAAAACAATCATAGTGAAAATAGTTATCAAAGTATTAAAAGTTCCAAGTACACAGACTTTTTGAAATCTATCCACATATACCTGGAGGTCCAAGGACCTTAAGAACCGTGCTCTAAACATAACTGTTATGGTGTAGTTGGGTAATCAAACATTAAGTAGAGAGGCACATGCAAGGACCTAAAAAATTCCCAGTGGACTTTTGAGGCAAAATACCTTCTGTATCCAGAGAAAGAACTATGGAATTGGATCACAGAATGAAGCAGACCATTTTCTTTTATGTTATGTTTTGTTTTGTTTTATGGTTTCTCCCATTCATTTTAATTTTTCTGTTCAAACTAAGATTAAATTGCATTTAATAAGAATGTATGTGTAGAATCTATATAAGATTGCAAGCTATCTCTGGAGGGAGTAGGGACGGAGAGGGAAAAGAGAGAGAGGGAGGGGAAAAAAATCTAAGATATATGAAAGTGATTGTAGAACACCGAAAACAAATAAAATAATTATTAAAAAAAAAGTAGAGAGGCACAAAGAATCTCCAATTGTAAGTCACAGTGAAGAATCTGATACTGTAACTGTCCTTGGAGAGAAAGAATTTAAGGTTATAAAATAGTTCTGAAAAGTATAGGCTCAAGTTAGTTAGGTCTATTATATCTTGTAAACTGGGATGAGAAACCTATTTTGGAGTTGCCTATTTCAGCCAAGATTCTAATAACAGACCTTCTTTGGGGAGAAAGAAGAAAAAATCAGGATTTTGTTCCCCATACTAATGGCAGGATAAGAGAGGGTTTATCTTTTTTTAAAGAGCTGTAGCAAATCTAGCCTCAGCTGCTTACTAGCTGTGTGACCCTGGATAAATCACTTAACTTTGATCACCTCCAAAAGAAAATGAAAAAGAGCTGTGGCAACACACTTCTAGAACTTAAAGCTAAAAGATATATGACAGAGCCCATTCTTCTAATGGGGAACACATGGTTTCTGGGTGAGAACTCACCTGAAGACAGATACCAGAAATAGGAAACTCCACAATCTAATGGCCAGGCCCTCTTGGTGACTAGCACTGAACAAAAGACCAGTGGAACTCTCTCAGGAGGCAGACAAGGGAAACTTGCACAGAATAATTCCCAATAGAGACAACTTGACACACCCACATGCCCAGCAGCAGCTAGATATTTTAGACCAGCATCGGCAGGTCTGGTAGAAACAGTATTTTGGCATCATCAGAAGTTATTTATGGCTTTGAAGTATTAGGGACATAAGTTGTTCTATACATACCCTTCATGGATATGTGTCTTGGTCAAATATGCTTACTATGTGTGTGCCCTTGAAGGGGTTACCCTGGTAACTCTTTTTCCCTACATGTTCATGAGTTTTCCTTACATGTGTCCACTCTTCCCATAGATGGTGTATATATGCGAGAGGCTAGGTGCTAGGTTTTGGGAGAAATTGTTACTTTTCTCACTATGCTTATTTGTATAGATGTCTCCTCTGGTAAAATGTAAGCTCTTTAGGGGAGGGTCTGTCTCATTTTTTTATTTGTTATTTCTAGCATCTAGCATAGTAGTTGGCACATAATAGGTGCTTTACAGATGTGGTTATTGATTATTTGAGTGATTAACATGCTATATCATTAAAAGCCTTTCCTTTGAGCTAATAATGCTGAATGGCTGAATCACAGAACTAAGTATTATCGATTTGTTGTTGTTCAGTCATTTTAGTTGTGTCTAATTCTTCATGACTCCATTTGGGATTTCCTTGGCAATGATACTGGAATGATTTGCCATTTCCTTCTTCAGTTCATTTTACAGATGAAGAAAAATAGGGTTAAGTGCCTTGCCCAGGGTCACACAGTTAGTGTCTAAGGCCAGATCTGAATTCATGATGATGAGTCTTCCTGACCCCAGGCCTGGCACTCTCTTCACTGCACCACCTGTCTGCTCATGGCATATCTAGAAGGAGTTATAAACACAGAAGCTATAAACAGAAAGCATATCTATAGTGACTTATAAACTATGAGACTGGTTTTGAGTAAAGGAAAACCCATAGAACCCTTAACCCAAGATTGCTTTTTATGCAGGATCCACATGGGGGTAGTGGGAGGGGAGAGAGGGGTGAACCAAAATACTATACATGCTTATTCATAAATCAGATTTTGTGTACCCTAAAGGGCTTACAATACTGTTGGAGAAATAAGATTTTTCACATGTGAATATAATAGAGATCAGTAAGTATATATCCAGGTGCTAAGATGGATGATGTAGCAGACAAGTGCTATTATAGATCACAGACAAGTGCAATCAATGTGGGCAGGAATCATCAACAGAGTCTTTGTGAAGGACTTAGATTTGGATATGGGCCTTTAGGGATGGGAAGAATTTGGATGAGTGAAGAAAAAGGGAAATGGGGGAAGACATACACACACACAGATAGACAGACAGAAACAGAGACAGAGAGAAACAGAGACAGAGACACAAAGAGGCAGAGACAGAAACATAAGGAATACTATTGTGAAGGGAACAGAGGCAAAAATAACCATGATATGTGTGGGAGACAGAAAATATTGCAGATTTTTTTGTCTCTGAAGTTTTCTGAAGAGATAAGATTGGAAAGATAACAATATTATGGAAAGCTTTAAGTGCTAGAGTATAGAATGACAGAATTTCACACTTCAAAGGGACCTTGGATACTGTCTAGTTCAGCCCATAACTGAACTATAATGCAATGAATATTTTTAATAGCCTGCTAAGTGCCAGGTACTGGGGTAGGCACTGAGGAGACTAAGTTATATGTGTTTACTCCAGCTCTTGAGGGGCTTACATTTTACTGGGGGGGGGGGGGAACAATATATAAATGGACAAAAAAGTACAGAATGTATACAAACTGAATATAAAATTATTAATGTGGTGGGAGAAGCTATGAAGTTAGAGAACACTAACAAATGGGGAAATAGGAAAGGCCTTGAAGGGAGCCAAGAAGATCAAAAGTCAGTGGTGTGTAGGGTACGCATTACAGGCATGAACAGAGGTGTGGAGATGGGAGATGGAACAGTGTGTTTGGGCAAAGAGTACAGTTTGATTGGAAGATAGAGTGCATGAAGAACAGAGATGGTGGGGGAAGTAGATATTTTTTGTGAAACTAGAGCCAGATTGTGAAATGACAAATAGATGATTTCATATTTTATCTTAGAGCCAATAGAGAGCCAGTGAAGCTTGCAGGAGAATAACATGGTTAGACCTGTGAAAATAAATTTGGCAGATATGTGGAGAATGGACTGAAGAGGAGGAAGACTGAAGACAAGGAAATCAATCAACAGATGACATCAGTGGTCCAGGGGTATGAAGGTAATGAAAGTAATTGCCATGTGAGCAAAGAAAAGGGGATGGATATAAGAGATGTAGAAACTAAATCAGTTTCTGATGGCAACTGATTGGATGGGGGTGGGGCGGGGAGGGAGAATGCTTTTTCATCATTGCATTCAATGAAGATGCAAGAATGACTCTGAGGTTGTACACTTGGGAGGATGAAGGAAAGATGCTACTCTGACAGAAGTAGTGACATTAGGAAGAGGAGAAAATGTAGAGGAAAAGCATGCCTATCTATCTTTCCCAGCTTTATCATTTGACAGGCATTCTATCTTTGCCTTTTTCTATATCATTGATGAGTGGTGAACAGCAGAAAGCCAAGCAAAGATCCTTGAAGTTATTCCATTAGAGACTTCCTTTCATGTGGACCTTATTCTATTTGTGATTACTTGTGATATTTCTGTGCAGAAATGCTTAATCTGTTAAATTGTATATATTCCATATCTCCTCATCTTATTCATGAAATGGCACAAAGGACTTTATCAAGTGCCTTGCTAAGATCTAAGTAAATTATAGTTAACAGCATTCCTCAGTCAACCAGGTTACTAAACCTGTCAGAAAAAGGAAACAAGGTTTCTCTGGGATTACCTGTTCTTGATGAAGCCAATCTAGCTCCTTGTGATCACCAGTTCCTCTTCTGTTGTTGAATCATTTCAATCTTGTCTGACACTCCATGGACCTATTTGGGATTTTCTTGACAAATATATTAGAGTGGTTTGAGATTTCCTTCTCCAGCTCATTTTATACATGTTGAAAGTGAGACAAATAAGGTTAAGAGCCCTGCTCAGGGTCACACAGCTAGGAAGTGTCTGAAGCCAGATTTGAACTCATGAAGATGAATCTTCCTCATTTCAAATCCAGTGCTCTGTCCATTGTGCTACCTAGCTGTCCACTTCTTCTTCTAGATATTCATGACCATCTCTTTAAGACATTCTAGAGTTTTGACAGATTTCCAAGTCAAGCTCACCAGGCCTTAGTTTGCAGACCCCATTCTTTTCCCTTTTTGGAAATCAGGACATTTGTCTCCCGATCTAGTGATATTTTTCCTGTGCTCCACAATCAAATTTGATCTTAATCTAGGAGGAGGAATTAACAATATTATAGAAAAATAAAACTAGGCAAGATGGTCTGGAATAAGGAGAGGGTAGAGAATGCAGCTTTTATAGTTTCTCTAACCACTTTCTTTGGCTGTTGCAGTTAGTTCAGGCACAAGGTGATGAGACTCTGGACAATTGTTGATAATGAGAATGAAGAAGGAATAAATAAGAGACATTAAAAAATAAGAATTAGGTGGCATTGATTAGGAGTAACAAAGGAGATAGAAGATTTAAAGATGAGTAACATTTTGAGCTTAGTATACAAATCAGATGGTGGTACCATTGATAGGAAAAAGTCTTGGTGTGATAAGAATGCAAGAAATTACTAGTGGGGAAATGGGAAAAACAGCATGCCACGTGACCATGTGGGCAGATCCAAAGAGATGCCTTGACTTTCAGCTTGCTAGGGATTTTTAAAAATCTCCATAATCTTTATGGCCACAGGCTCATAAGATTATAGATTTAGAACTGGAAGGAACTGTAGAAGTCCTTGAATCTAACTTAATTTTAGAGATGAGAAAAGTGAGGCTCAGGGAGATTTATGGATAGGGAACCTGTAGCCTCAGGACCACATGTGGCCTTCTAGGTCCTTGGGTGTGGCCTTTTGACTGAACTCAACTTTTGCAGAACAAAGATTTGCAAAACTTGGACTCAGTCAAAAAGCCACACCCAAGGACCTAGAAAGTTCCATGTGGCCTCAAGGCCACAGGTCCCCTGGATTAAGTGAGTTGTCAACTTTGTCTTCACTTGTTGGTAATTCTCTGACCTTGTGACCACCACTTAAAAAGATGCCCAAGCTTTCATTTCTCATTTCACTCCTGTAAGTCAGTTGATAAACATTTATTAAATATCTACTATTAAATAAATAAACATTTATTAAATATCTAAATATATTCATTAAATATCTATTTATTAAATCTCTAAATATTAAATATCTATTAAAAATAAATATGTGCTGGTCAGTGCTAGTGGTTAGGGGTAAAAATAAGAAAAAATCCCCACCCTCACAGAGCTTACAGTCTAAGAGGGAAGACAGTACACAAAAGGAAGCTGAAAAATGGGGAAGCAGGTATGACATTTATAGAGTTGAAACCAAGCAGAGATATTGATGGGAAATGAAGTTACCTGGAAAGTGCTGAGCCTTCTACAAAGGAAGGCTTTGGGAGGATATATTGCTCTACCCTCCAGCCCTTCAATCACAGAGGAGAGGCAACTCTGGGTGCCGAGATGCTGAATGTCAAAGATGAGTCAATCTGCATGATTTCAGGTGCTGAACTTATCCTTGGGGAGGCATGATGTTACTAGAATCAAAACCAAGCAGAGCAGCTGAAG
This sequence comes from Notamacropus eugenii, assembly GCF_028372415.1. NCBI lineage: Eukaryota > Metazoa > Chordata > Mammalia > Diprotodontia > Macropodidae > Notamacropus > Notamacropus eugenii. The sequence goes on along the minus strand of NC_092875.1, from coordinate 126,871,937 downwards.
GAAAATGGCTCTACTTTTCACTCTCTGGACTTTTCCTTCTAGCCAGTCATGTTTTTTACCTTAGAGATGCCTCTGCCCTGCCTTGCTCTGGTCTGGACCACCATTTCAAGAAGTGACCAAGCCATCCATGTTCTTTTCATTCCTAGATTCACTCCTGAGTCTCATAACTTTTCTGCCTTGTTCCCTCCCTGTTCTCTCCCTGTTCGCATCCCATGCGGATGTTGCCTTCTGTCTTTAGAATGTAATATTACTGATGACTCGCTTTTTTGTTTCTATTTGCATTCCCTTTGCTTAGCACGGTGCCTGCCACATAGTAAGCACGTAACAAATGTTTTCTATCTCTCTGTCAGTCTGTCTATGACAGGGTCCCACAGCTAGCAAACATGAGATGGGATCAAACCCATAGGCCTTTTTGTCTCTAGGTCCAGCAGTTCATCCACCACATCACACCACCTCTAAAATTTCCATAAAATTACTTAAATGGTAATGTAAAGACTCATGTAACAGAATTAAAAAGGAGGTTCAGCGCAGGTAAACAATTTAAGCCCTCTACAAGGGGCACGTTGTATTTCTTGCTCAATTAATTTATTGATTTCTAGAGTATAAAAAAAGATAGTCTAGAGGTCAGCTACTCATCCTCTTCAGTTTCCCTGTTGTCTTTATTGTGGAACAGTATTAAGTTGGCAACTGTTCAGAAATGGGCAGAAAGGATAGTGAAAGGTTTGGAGTATTCCTGCCACATTTGGATCTGTTAAAGAAACTGGAAGTACAACCAACAACTGAAGAAGAAAGTCTTGAGAGAATGGAACATAACAGCTACCTTCAATTATTATAAGGGCTGCCACTTGAAAAATGGGTGATATTTGGTTTGCATGACCCCTTTGTGGAGAGCAAAACTGAACTAAGAGTAATTAATGAATAGAAGTTGCAATGAGATAAATTTAGGTGTGCTGTCAAGGGGAAAAAATATGTCCTAACAGTATAGTGAGTCGCCTCTCATATAGTAGCTTCCCTGTTCTTGAAGGTTGCCTAGATAGGTTGTAGATTCCTTTTCAGGCATGCGTTAGACAAGATGGTCTTGAAGGTCCTTTACAACTCTGAAATTCCATGAAAAAAAAAGAAGGAAAGAAAAAAAAAAAGGAAGGAAAAAATGACAGTGAAATCTTTTTTGAATCTGCAGAAGAGAACAGAAGAGAGTTCAGAGGTGAATAAAGACAAGTAGAACGAGTTTGGAACTATCTTGCCTTTATAATTGATACAGCGATTTCATTAGTAGAGAAGTGCCAAATGATGAAACTTTCTCTACCAATGGAGGTTGACACATTCTCTACAAACAATAGTCTTGAAGAGTTGCCTAAAGCACTGTAAGATTAAATTGACTTGCTGAGGAACTCAGTTTTACGCAGCTGGTATTTGTCAGAGGCAAGACTTGAACCCAGGTCTTCACGGTTGACTATCCACTATATCATGTTCCTTCTCCTTGAATTTATGATGTGAGAGCAATCTGACTGAGATGCCTATTACTTATTGATTGCCAGGCTTGATTTAGCTGATATGGCTGGCTACATGGATGTCCCTTTCCTTCCTAAATATTCCGTGTGCTTCTGTCCCACACTGGACTCAGTGGAAGAAAATATGCAATGGATAAATGTGTTATGGGTATGTTAGTAAATATTTAACAACTAGATCTCTGAAAAAAATGCATGCAGAATAATTTTTTTCAATTTAATCTTCATTATTAATATTTTATAGATCAGTTAAGTCTAAACAGTCAACAAAAAAATCAACCCCTGATTTGAAGCATTTGCATAGTTCCAAGATGTAAATACTCCCATTGAAAATATAATAACCAATTCTTCAGGCCAGTACAAACTGGCTTCAACACATTGCTGGATGTGTATCATTTTTTCTTTCTGTCAAGGATTTATGAGTAGGACTCCCCTGATAAAACATGTGTAATTATTTTTGTTTATTAAAATAGAGCATGCACACACAAACCCAAACTGAATATATGTCACTCTTTTTCTCTTCTTTGTATATGGAAATGTTCATGTTTGTTAAGTTCAGAATAACAAAAAATCCTTTAAAAATGTTCTAAGGAAGGAGTTAGGGAGATAATGCAGGATGCAACCATTTGGAAATAGCAATTATACAAATGCAAATTGCATCAGTAAAATTTGTTTTAAAATTAAAAAAATATTCCACAAGCATCCTTAAAGCCACTGCAAGGTATCAGAGATGATCTAGAGCAGCGGTGTCAAAATCAGGGGCAGCAAAGCTCTCAAGTGTCATTCTGAACCAGATCAAAACGTAATTGGGAAATGCTTAATAAAATAAGTAATAATACTAAGCAGAATAGATAATGTTAATTTGTAGTTTTCTAAATTAATCTGCAGTGTGCAGGAATCCTTTTGATCCCACTGATGCAGAGATACCTACTCTGCATAGGCCTTAGCAAATAAGGATTTTAGGAAGATGAAATGGCTCCTAAAGGGGAATATTGTAATTGACATGGAGTCAGAAACATATGGGCTTGTTGCATCTTTGTGTGGAGGTGATGCCAACTTGAAAAAGTATGATTGGCTCCAGATGTCCCATTCTTGCTACACTGTCAGATGCTCAGCTTAAGCGTTTATGCTGTCCAAGTGATATGCCAGGAGAAACAAACATGTCATACCTACAGAGCACAATTTCTCATGCCTTGGGTGCTTGTGTTGGTTGCTTCATGTTTCTGTTGCAGTTTACTGGCCTCTATGTTTAAAAGGGGTTGAGGTACACAATTCATAGAGGCAAGAGTAGCCAGCTTAGCCCAGAGAACCAGTGTGATGTACTGGATGGAGCGGTTGACATCTGAATTAAGCAGTCCTGAGTTTGAATTCCACTTCTGATACTTGATGGCTCTGTCACCACCGAGTCACAGCTTCTCGTAGCCTAGGAATGACAATACACGTAGTATATATTTCACCGACTTGGTGTGAAATTTGGATGAGAGTATATTGTAAAGTACTTTGCAAATGTTGAGAAGTTGTATAAATGTTGATTATTGTTCATCATATTTAGGCATACAATATTTCATGTATTACTTTGATTCCCATCCACAAAATGGGCGTGGTGACTTTGCTTTGCTTCCTTGAGGACATAAGAAGCTGACTGCTCATCTGATCTCATCTTTGAAATCTTAAGTGAATTATAAAGTGAAGGAGTGGGAGGGTAAACTCACTTGCATAACAACAAATGGTTTTGAGCATTGTTCTAATCAGAACTTTCAGTTAACAGTGTATCCATCAGTATAAGAATGCATTTATCTACTTCTTCCAGATGTCTCCTGATGGCACATCCACATTTATTGACTGTTGATTGAATTTGATGGAAAATTAGGGTGAGAGAAGGTCTCAGAGCCAGTCAGCTTTGGAGTGAATGGATGATTCTAAATGTATGTTCAGTATAGTCGGAGATATAGAAAATTATGGGCAAATGCAGAGTAACTAGGCACTGTGAAAGGAAACTTTCCCAGGTTCAATTATTCATGCCACTATAGCCCTCTCAGATGGCCTAATGACTTGGAGGGAGATGAAAAGAAGACAGTTTGAATGCTTTTCTCAATAAGTCCCACTAGGGACTATGGGAGTGAGAGTGGAACAGAGAGAGAAATGGCCATTTTCTATTTGCATGAGGAAAACTGTAACAAAAAGTCTCTTCTGGAGCAAATAAATATAGGCATAGATAACATTAAAAGAAAAAAGAATGTGCTCATGATTTATTAGTGTAAGGAACTCGTGGTGAGGAAGTTATTCTATCAGTACAGGTTAACTTCATTTATAGGTTCAGAGAATTCCCTGAAGCAGTGATGGTTTAAGGGACTTACCAGGAGCCATCAAGCCAAGCCAAAGAACATTGGAAACACACTTGAACCTAAGTTCTGACTCTAAGGCTAGTTTTCTACTCTCTCTGTCTCTGTTTCTCTCTGTTATATGAATATAATATAGATTTAATATACACACAAATATACAAACGTACATAATGTACCTATAGGGCAGATAGACAAGAGGCAGTGTGGTATAGTGGAGACTTATATTCAAATACTGTGTCAGACTGTAATATAATATAATATAATTAATATAATAACATAATGCAATACAATACAATATAATATTATATGTGGGTGTTGGTTGGAAGTTACAGTGAGATGCTGATCTCCACTGGTGAAAGGAGTTCCTGTACTCAGAGATCCTTACATGGATGACATTATAGGTTTAGAGCAATAACAACTGAAAACATAAGGATATTGTGTATATCCAGGCATACTGAGAAAAATGAATCCATCTAAAAAACTATGAAACAGAAATGCTTGTGACCTGTGAGGTTCTTTATTTTGCCTTAAGCCGCAGAAACAGAGCAAGCCCAAACTAGCTATGTATCCAAGTAAAGCTGCTTCTGATCTGGCTAGTTTTGCTTAACTCTATGTCTGGTTTTAGCCTGGAGGAGCAGGTCTCAGACTGCATTTAATTTCTCCACCCTCCCTTTGACTGGTTCCCAGAAATTCACCTCCCCAAGCAAGGAATTGAATTTCATGTTAGGTGTGGCTGGCCCAGCTACCAAAGGAATCCAGAGGCAGGAAAATGCATTTACTTGAACTCCAAGTTATAACATGGCAGTGGTTGGCAGAAGGGTTTAGCACTCCTGTAAGACACATGATGATTCAGTTGGGTTGTTTTCTAAGGCATTCTACACTGACAGTAGCATTTACCCCTTAGCTATAGCATTTAAATGAAGACAACTGTGGTTTGTAATATTGTGGCTGAAGAATAGGTATTTGGTGATTACTGGCTGATTGATTGTTGCTAAAAGATTGTGTCCATCTCTAACAGTGTATATAAAGACAATGCTACAATAGATCATAAAAGATAATATAGGAAAAATGAATTATAAATCTTAGAATACTACATAAATTTTAGCCATTAACAGAGATACAAGGAAAGAAGTAACTTTTTTTTCCAATAATGGATACAGTGTGGTTTGTTATATGGGATTCTGATATAATCACCACAGTTCTTGTTTATTAAAACCTAATTGTCACTTGAATTCATATTTCTTTTTATATATTGCTGTATTTGTATCTCTAGAAATATCCCCAGTCTTGTGCTTTAGGATAGCAGAGGGTACCAGTTGGTATATAAAGTATTATAATACTTTGATCATTTGATGTATCTGTGACCTCATCATCAGTCATATGGAATCATGGCCAGTCATTGTGTTGATCATAGTTCTTAAATGTTTTATTATTATTTTCCTTTACAATATTGTCATCACTGTATAAGGGCAGCTAGGTGGAACAGTGCCTGAAGTCAGTTCCTCATCTGCAAAATGGAATGGCAAACCATTCCAGTATCTTTGCTGAGAAAATGCCAAAATGGGTCATGAAGAGTTGGAAAGGACTGAGCAACACCAACACTCAGTGTATAAACTGAACACAGTTCTGCTTTCAGTACTCCTCATCAGTTCCCACAAGTCATTCCAAGCTAAGCTGTAGCTATATCTTGTCAAGCCGTTTGCAGAGCTGCTCATCTACCCTTGGTTTTCATCTTCATCCAATTCTCATCTGTGACTCCAAGAAGCTGTAGCAGGCACAGTGGCCACACCTTGGCAAAACTGTTTTGGGAGACAGGCTAAAACAGATTGACATGCCTTAAACCTGTAGGTAAGTTAGGATAATGTCTCCCCCAAGCCTGTGAAGCCCAGTTCCATTTAGCTACTAACAGAAGATTAGTTTTTCCAAAATTTATTTTAATTCTATAATCACGAATATACAAATTCACTCTTCCAATATGTGGGAAGCAAAATTCTCCTTCCCTCAGTTCCTCTAGAGCATTTGTCCCACTTCCAAATCTACTCTTTCTTTCCACCCCACCCCTACCCCAAACTCCGGCTTGAGTATCAGGCATTCTTTTTTTCTCCAGGCTTCTCTGCTGGGCTGCCTGGCTACAACATCTTGTCTGCAATCCTAACCCTAAGGTCACCATGACTTCAATTTCCAATCAGGTGGAATCAATTGACACTAGCACCTAAAACTGAGGAGAAAAAACCCCAGAACACCCCAGGTCAATTTCTCAGAGCCCAGGTTAAAATGAGGGGGGAATTATGCGTAATTCCTCCCCTCAGTGAGTTCACATTCAAATAGGGGAGGTGACATGCAAATAATTAAGTACATACAAGTTACATATAGTAAAAATGGAAGATAATCTCAAAGGAAGAGCACTAGTGGTGGTGGGTGGGAGGGACAGGGAAAGAATTTCTGCAGAAGGTGGTAACTGGGTTAAAGTATAGTTTGAGGTCTATTACTGTTAAACCTCCTTCCTTTCCAGCATTTCCTTTCCACTTTTATCTGTATTGTAATTATTATTTCCCTTGAGAATACTGACTTTTTGTTTTTTCTAGTTGAATTTTTTTTATTGTTTTCTAGTTTTATAAAGTAACTTTTTGGTAGTTTGGTACGGTTCTGAATCTGTCAATTAATGCAGGTAATGCCATTTTAGTTATAGAGGCACATAGCAATTAATATCTCTCTAATTTTAATAGACTATTTCTTTAAAGCGTATTTTATACTTGTATTCATAAAATTCCTTTGTGTGTCTCGGAAGCTGGACTCCCAGATGTCTTATAAATATATTCTATAGCTAAACTGACTGAAATTTATTTCTTTTTCTTTTAGTCCCTTCCTGCTGGGTTTTGCTAGTAATATACAAAAGAGCTAATGATTTTGTGGCTTAATTACATCCTGTTGCTTTACTGAAGTTGTTTTAATTAATTTTTAGTTGAATATAAATATTCTCTAAGTAAACTATTATGTCATCTACAAAAGGTAAGAATTTTCTTTCCTTTGCCTGTACTTATTCTGTTTTTCTTTTCTTTTCTTCTTGTTATAATTAGTATTTCTAGAATGATACCAAACGCCATCCAACTTCATCATTCTAAAGATGAGCAGGCACGTTCAGGGAGATTGACTCAATATGGTCACAAAAGCAGTAAGTGCTACAGTCAGGATTCAAGTTTAGGTCTTTTGACTCCAGAAATAGTTCTTCTTCTATTGGACCATGGATTTGATGGACGCTGGGCCTATTTTTACTTGGTTAGACATAAAATGCCTCATCACTACAAGGATGACCAACAAACAACAGTTTTTTGTTGGTCAGAGCAACCATGAAACTAATAAGATTTTAAAGGGATTGTGATCAGTGCATTTAATTGATGAAATCACAGATCTTTCAAATGATTATAAGTCCACAGTGTCAAGTTTCAATCAGTTTTAAATTTTCTGTCAATATGAACTTTCAGTTGATGAGATTCAAAGGCTATTTCTGCATGAGCAAAGTAAAGCTGGAAATTAATAGATGATTCCAGTCCTGAGCTATTTTGTCCTCTGGAATATCCAAATAATGGTTTTGATCTGTGACTTTGAAACTAAAAGCAACTCATTTTTTTCCCTTCACTTTCAGTTTCTAGATATTGCCTGAAAGTGTTAATTTAAAATAAATGAAAAAAAATCAAGAAAGCCTTTGACAGATTTTTTCCGTATCTATAGTATTTCCGGCAGCTCATTCAGACTGTAGTTTTTAGAGTTTTTATACCTCCTCTAGATACTTACTTTTTTATAGAGGATATAAGTTCACTGGATCCATGCTGAAATAATGTAATATATTTCATTAAACATATCTTTTGGTAATCTTATAACTGTTTGCCCGATTCTTATAACTCAATGGATTAGATTCATGGTCGTCTACTGAAGCTTTATTTAGGAAATTTTGCTGAGTATCAAGCATTGGGCATGGACAAAAATGTGAAATTTTGACTAATTCAGTAATCCTCTAACACATCGATAATATAATTTGTAATTTTTCATATTATCTCGATTTGTGATCTGGGTCTCTGAATGGTATGTAATAATAAAAGGCAAACTTCTAACCCAGATACTTAATTATGGAGCATTATCATTTCTATCCTTAGTTCCTTAATCAAAGCAGCTATTACAAATGCAAATAAAAAAGGAAATTGGATTAGGAAAAAAAATAGGTTGGTGATGCTCAGATCAGATACCAGATATTAGATAATCAGCTTGAAATTGGACCCTATTTAACAATGGAAATAAATAATGCCAGTACCTTATCATAAACCTTTTCAATTTCAAGGATGAGATGCAAAATTATTTCTATATTTATATTCAGCTTTCATGTTTTTTTAGTCTGAAATAGCTATTAGCAATTAAAATATATATATTTTAAAAACTTTAACTGACATTATGGGGAATACCTGGAGCTTCTGAAATATTTTCCCTTTAGTTTGCTTTATGTTTTAAAAGTCATCTTTGTCATCCAACACCTCAACCTCTCAAAAGCAGCCAGCTACTTTCTATTAAGTGTACCAAAAATAATAATTTGCAATTTTTCCTATTTTTAGTGTTTCTCATTCTTCTTATTGGATATGAAGTCTCCTCTGTCTCTTCTAATTTAACAAATGCCTACACATGTGGAGTCCTAACTTTGATTTTTAAAAATCTGAATTTAAAGACTGAAAGAAATATTCTTCATGGAAAGTTGCATATACTGTGTTGAATAGCAGTTGGTTAATAGATTTAGCCTACTTCCAATTTTAATACTTGACATTTTTGTAAAACATGTTTCAGTTTTCAAAGCACTTAATATACATTATTGTGGTATGACCTTGTAGAAAGAAGGCTGGAATTGAACCAGGGACACATGAGCTTATGTCTCCTTAGACATCTTCTGGTTGGAAAACCATGGACAAGCCCTGAGGTTCAGTTTCCTTGTCTATAAAATGAAGATAATATGTGAATTACCTTACATGATTGTTATGAGGGAAAACTTTGCAAACCTTGAAGTACTATAGAAATGTGAGCTCTTGTTACTATTAACATTTACAGCAGCTCTGTGAAGTAGGAAGGGTGGATGCTATGTTATTATTCTCACTTTACTGATGGCTCCAGTGTTAAGTGCCAGGCACTGTTCTAAACTGGAGATCCAAAAACAAGCAAGCAAGGTAATCCCAACACTCTCTATTTAAGAAAAGGGAAATGAATAAAAAGAACCTGGATGGTAAGGAGGAGACGTCTGAAAAGTGAGTTGAGGCATGAGAGGTAAAACAAGGCTGGAGCCATTCCAGAAACAGTGTTCCCATTGAGTGAATCATCAGTCAGGAAAGTGGAGTCCTAGGCTGAAAGTTTCTTCTGGATGAGAAGGGTCTTGTCAAAAAGGCAAATGCTTGAGTCAATAAAGAAACTGGTGGCCTGAGAAATCAAGTGACTTCCCCAGGAGACAGCCACCTAATTGCAAAACCACAACCGTAGCCCAAGTCTCCTAATTCAGGTACACATTCCTGTTTATCATTTCACAAGATACCTCTTCTAAGAGAAATATTAGAAATTATATAGATTGATTTGATTGAGCTAATTGACCACTTTTTTCTACCATTACAAATATGTCTAGTCGAATAAAACAGATTCCTTCTCTGTCTATGTCTCGTCATAACATGTTTCCATCTCCACTCGATCAACTTTATATCAGAAGGTGAGTGCATGTTTCATCATGATTTCTCTGGAGTTGTGGTTGGTTATTGTTGTGTTGATCAGTTATTAAGTCTTTCAAAGTACATCTTTAAAATACTGTGGCTATTTTATAAATTTTTCTCCTAGTTATATTCACTTCACTTTGCATCAATTCATACAAGCCTTCTCAGGTTTTTCTAAAACCATCCCTTTTTCATTATTTTTTACAGCACTGTAGTATTCAATCACAGGAGACCATCTCCAGTCATCCTGATCTGTATCTTGCCACTGGACCCAGATGGCTCTGGAGGAGAAAGTGAGACTGGTTACCTTGCACAATCCTGCCTCACTTAGATCTAATTCAATTGTAAGTCATGGATCATCTTTCTGATGCCAAGGTCCTCTTTGTGAAGGAAATATGAACAACATTATAGTCATAAAACATAACACATATTCACCTATTCCCCAATTGATGGCAACCCCCTCAGTTTCTACTGCTTTGACATTGCCAAAAGAGCTGCCATAAACATATTTGTACCTATGTAATTACATACTTTTTAATGGCCACTTAGAAAACAACAGCTTTATCTTCTCTCAGGCAAGTTTAAATGCTAGACCCTAATTGAACTGAACAGGAAAGCATGCCCACAGATCTCTCTGACTTCCCCAGGGAGATCAGATAGGGTCACCTAGTAGTTGTGGTAATTGGTTCTTGCAAGATTTGGCCTGATAAGGCATCACTGGAAGTAAAACTGATAATCTTGATTACATGAAATTTAAAAAATTTTTACACAAACAAAACTAATGTACCCCAAGTTAGAAGAAAAGCAGGAAACAGAAAAAAATTTGCAACAAGTTTCTCTGACAAGACCTCATTTCTCAAATATATATGGAACTGAGCCAAACTTATATAAATAAGAGCCATTCCCAGTTGATAAATGGTCAAAGGAGATGAACAGGAAGTTTTCATAAGAAGAAATTAAGGCTATCAGTAATCACATGGAAAAATACTCTAAATCACTTTTGTTTAGAGAAATGCAATGTGTCCCAATATTTCTACATCCTTTCCAACATTTGTCATTTTTCTTGTTTGTCATATTAGCCAATCTGATAGGTGCGAGGTGGTATCCCAGAGTTGACTCTGTCACTAAAGAATTCTATTTGAAACATTATTTTAAAGTTGTTTGCGGAGAAATGTTGGGAGAGCTCAGCTGAGTGCTTCACTACTCTACCATGTTGGCTCCACCCCCAAGGATATCATTGAGAAGGAATTATTAGGATAGATAATTTATAGGTGAGATCATGATCAGTAAACTAGGTCACAGGTAGATAAGCATGGAGGGAAGGGGCCAGGCCTTATATTTCTAGGTGGTTGCTGACAGAGCCCATCTTAGAAAGGAAATGTCTAACTGGAAGATTTTAGGCTCTGTTAGTGTGATATTTTTAACTTCTTTGCCTTGAGCATTTTCCAAGTGAAAGGCAAGCAGGAGAGAAGGACATCTTCAAAGTAACTGGAAGGTTCTATAGGCCCTTGGGATCTCATTCCCATCATGTTCTTAGGGTTCTGTTGTTAAATTTATCCCAAGGAATAAGATCTTATTTTAAGTTTTCATATTATACTCATTCTGAATAAACACCTTCCTTTCAATGAGACTTCCCTTGAAAGAAAGATGAAAACACCAAAAATTTTAAGGTTATCAACACATCAGGTGTGTCTCATATGAGGCATTCCATAACCATAGTCCCACAGCTCTTCAGTGAAAGGGCAAAGGTGCTTTTTTTCTTCTCTTCTACTAGGCCAACCTTGGTTAATATTTATTGAATATTGTTCAGTTTCATTTTAGTGTTTCTTCTGTTTATGGCATTGTGCAGTCGGTATGAATATTGTTTTCCTGGTTCTTCATATTTCGCTCTCTATCACTTCCTATATTTCTATTTGTCATTTCCTTTGGTGCAATGTTTCAGTCCATTCAGGCATCATAATCTGTCTACTTGTTTGTGGTGGGCTTTTGCCTATACTTAAGTTCTACTATGATCTCTCTTCTCTTCATTATGTAGAAACCTATGTCATATAGGGAGCCAGGTGGAGAGGTAGATAGGTCACTAGACCTGGAGACAAGACAGACCTGGCTTCAAATCCCACCTCTGACACTTATGAAGTGTGTAATCATGGGCAAGTTATTTAACTGCTCCTAACTTCAATTTCCTCATCTATAAAATAGAATTAATAACAGTATCTATCTCCCAGCATTATTGGGAGGAAAAAGTGAGTTATCTGCAAACCTTAAAGTACCATACTATCATTCTCATTCTGAAAGTCTTTGTCAATACCCTATAAGCTCCAACAAGTTCTGCCAAGTCAAAACGGTCAAAAGTGTGGATGGTAAGTAGCAAATTTCAAGGACTGGGCTTAGTTAAGCTCAAAGTGGCTCATCACAAGATGGTGGATCAGCAGGTGATGGATATTTTTCACCCACAGTAGCTTACAGATCTTTGTGAAGGTATGAAGCAATTGGGATCTATATTGGTGGAACCAGTAGCCACATTGATCAAATACTTGATATTTTAGGTGAAGGGTGGGAAACCTGCAGCTTCAAGACCACATGTAGCCCTCTAGGTCCTCAAGTATGGCCCTTTGACTGAATTCAAACTTTACAGAAAATGAAATTTAGATTCAGTCAAAGGGACACATTTGAGAACCTAGAGGGCCACATGTGGCCTCAAGGCTGCAGGTTCCCCACTACTGCTTTAGGTAATAAAGAAGGTCTTGAGAGGGGTTAAAGGAAAACAGAGCCTTGGCATTCCTCAAGAAAAACTTTACAAAAGCTGGAAATGTCTTTGACCAGCCCAGTGCCAGGCTCATAGTAAGACCTTAATAAATGCCTGTTGATTGACCTACTAAACTTAGGGTCCCAATCCTTTTGACTAGGACTGTTTGGATGATGACTGTGCCTATACTCACATTAGCATGAGAAAATATGATCCCATTTTGCTGGCCAGACAAGCAATCAAAGAATCCCAGATTGTACATATTAGATATATAAATATTAATAATAACTTTCTGCCCTTAAATATTACATGTCAAAGCTAATATTCTGCTCTCTTTGTCTATATCTCTGTTTTTCAATATTTGCCACTAGAACTTTATTAATAAATGTTAAGCTCCCTTTTCCCCCATGTGTGTTTTATCTAGATCATCCTGCTTAAAATACCAAGAAAATTCTCACTGTCCACTTATTTATTGATGGGAGATAGTACTATAGTACGTGCCCTACATTTTTAGTGACAGGAGATGTTATTGGGATGAATGTAATTTTACAAGCTAAATACTTTACATTGTATTCAACAAGAAATAAGGGTATTCAAGAGCACCCTATTTGAGTCATCATATATGAGAGAGCTAGGATTTGAATTCACATCTTCTGACCCTAAATCCTTTGCTCTTTCCACTGCATTTTACTGCCTTCCCTGTGCTCAACTTTGTCTTGAAATTACTGGGTACTAAGACATATACTGACTTTTTTTGGAGGCTCTTGAAAAGTTCTTCATAATATTTGTTTGTTTCTTCATCTTCCATTACAGACCCTGGCACATGGACTTTCCCATATATTCATTTTTTGGTTCTACTTCCACATTTCTAATATTTTATTTTTTCCAATTACATGTAAAACAATTTTAATATTTGTTTTTAAAAAATGTTGAGTTCCAAATTCTCTCCTTTTCCCCATCCCCTTACCTTCCCTGATATGGGAAGCAATTTGATATAAGTTGTGCATGGACAGTCATGCAAAACTTATTTCAATATTAGTCATGTTGTAAAAAAAAACACAGAAGAAAATCATGAGAAAATAAAGTAAAAAATAGTATGCTTTGATCTCCATTCAGACTCTATCAGTTCTTTCTTTGGAGATGGACAACATATTTCATAGTAAATCCTTCAGAAATATCTTGGATCCATTCCCTAATCGATGGATTTCCTTTCAGTCTCCAATTCCTTGCCACCACAAAAGAGATGCTGTAAATATCTGTGTACATATGGATCCTTTTCCTTTTCAAAAAAATCTATTTGGGATATAGAACCACTAGTGATATTGCTGGGCCAAAGGGTATGCACAGCTTTATAACCCTTTGAGCATAGTTCCAAATTGCTCTCTAGAATGGTTAGATCCGTTCACAACTCCACATGGTGTACATTAGTGTCCCACTTTTCCCCACATCCTCTTCAACATAATTTTCCTTTTCTGTCATGTTAGCCAATCTGATAAGTGTGAAGTAGTACTTTAGAGCTGTTTTAGTTAGCATTTCACTGATCAGTAGTGATTTTAGTGTTGACCAAAATTTCTTGGGCTGGAAAATTTCTTCACCCTGCCCTTTTGTGGGTTCTACCACTCCAGAATTCATTTTGAGGTATTATTTTAAAGTTGTTTGGAGGGGAATTTGGGAGAACTCAGGAAAAATCTCTACCTTTACTCTGTCACCTTGGCTGTGCCTCATATAGTCATGTTAATGGTAGAGAGTTGCTTTCTGGGAAAAGAGTATAAGGGCTGTGATATCCTTGGAGGATGGTAACCTGAAATCCTCTATGTGGAAATGATGTGCTACTTCTCACTAGGTTACTAGCCTGTGAGGGGGAAGAGCAGGGAAGCACATTTTCTTCCTGTGATGATCCTTTATACCTTGTGGTTCTCTGGTGAACTTGACTCCCACTGTGATCAATTCAGAGAGAAAGCATGCCAGCTCTAGTTATTAGTGTTACCAGGGAGGAAATATTCCTCCTTCAAGTTGGCATTCTGGCAAAAGGACCTGATTGCGTAGTACTAGTTATGGCTTTGCTAAAGGTCATACATCATTACTTTTATTTCTTTTATGAGTCACTATGACCAAAGAATTGATTAGCTGGTGGTTGCAGACAAGTCCATCCATACTTAGCTTCACTTTGACTTTTAAAATCCTTTACAATCTATCCCAAACTTATCTTTTAAACTTTACTCCACTTTTCGTACTCTATAGTACAAATTATCCTTCTTAGTTTTTAATTAGGTAAGATACTCCACGTCTTTGCCTTTGCATTGACTATGCACTCTTACCTTTCCTCTGCTCTTGGAAACTTTGATTTCCCTTAAGACTAGTATCTTAAATGCTACCTTCTGCATGAAACCCTTTCTGCTGCTTCCTTCAGTTTCTAGTGCCCCCTCTCAACAATTGCATGATATTTATTTTGTATGAGAGTAAATATAGTAATATATCAAAAGATATCCTTGGAACTAATAAGTCCTGAATTCCAATATTTGCTATAACACGTACTAGCTGTATGACTCTGGGCAAGTCACTAAATTTCTTGGTGCTCTAGAATGATGAACTTGATAGTGGGGGACCTTGACCCCAGAGAGCATGTAGCCCACCAATCAGAGGGTAGGAAGAGGGGTGGCATCTTATGCTTCTTATGATGGCCAATTGTGGGGTTTGTTTTTTAATTTGACCACACTTCTCCTTGTTCCTTTAATACTCTACCTCTCAGTTTCTTCCCTCTGCTGTCCAAGTCCCAATTTCCCATATATGGACTTGATGTCAAGATAAAATGAGTCACAAGGAATAAAAATAGAGATGAATGGATTATGATTTGAATTGCAGATGTAACCTTATCTTTCCCCTCAAATCCACTTGTCTTTCCACATTTCTCTATTATTTCATTTTAATAAACACTTATTAAGCACCTACTATGTACTAGGCACTCCAGTAAGCACTATTACTATTGAAGATATCATCCTTCCATTCATCCAGATTCTCACAGTATTTTTGACACCTCAGTTTCCACATATATATGGGTAGGTGCCATATATGTTATATGGTGCACATAATTGTCATTTTTTGTCAGTTCTACCTCTAAATTCCCTCACTTCTATTCTCATCTTCTTATTTCCTCTTAATTAGGCTATTGTAATAGTCTCCTAATTGATGTCCCTACCTCAAGTCTCCTCCTTCTTTACCTTTTTTTTTTCTGAATAAAGCTGCCAAAGTGATTTTCTTAAGGTGCAAATCTAACCATGTCACTCTGTTACTCAATAAACTCCAGTGGTTCTCTAATGGCTGGAATAGTACCAAAGGCTAAAATATAATTTATCTTAATCTCATCTTTTTGGTTTCTGTTTGTGTATAATTTTTGTACTATACACAATTGTTCTATAATACCTGCACATTGTTGTTATATATAATTTACAAATTAGTATACACATATTAAAGATGTGTGCTGAAAAAACATCTTACTGAGAGGGACATGCTCAAAATTTTCTATTAATCATTATGTACAATCAAAAAATTTAGAGACTGTGCTTTGAGGCAACTTCCTAAGACTATGAGTTTCAAAGAAGATGCCAACTTGCACTGGTAGAGGGAGTTTACTTGTCTGGGAATTCTACACCAATGAAATCACGCATCCAATCCCCATCTCCAGTCCCTGTATTTTATGTATATTTATGAAAATATTTTCCTGAAAGAACATAAACACCTCAGGATTAGGGATGGGATGCCTTTTGTTTTCTGTTTTTATCTCTAGCAACGGTACTACTGTTGCTAACACATGGCAGGTGCTAATGTCTGATGACTGATTGATTGTCTACGTTTGTCCTTGGAGAGGACACAATATTTTGCCACAACCCTACTTGGAAGACTTTCTAGCTTGGCAGAACTTGGAAGTGCTTACTTTTGAAAACCCAGGGTCACCCTCATGTCTTGAAGCGTTGGAGTTGTTCGTCCTTTATTTTCAAAGAGGACTGATGGCATCAGGAAGATGATGTTTTGACTAAAACATGAATTGGATTTCGGTGGAGCAGAGTTGCACAGTCATCAGCCTCTCTCTCTCTTTCAGAGTCATTGACATCTAGTAGCAGGACAAAAGTCAAGATTACTGGTAATGACATGGGATGCAGTGGATGACCTCTCCATCTTTGATGTTTGACCAAGATCTGAGTGCTCCACAGCACCTGCTTCTGCTGTTATCATAGTTTAGGACTTAGGTGGAAAACAAAAAGCAGCTGCCAAGATTTTTTTAAATGCCTTCTCTGACTAGTGCTGTTTCTCTGTTAACATCCTCAGTACTTCTGTTCAGTGCTCATTCTATAGCAGTACAAAAAGCCAAGCAGATGTTCTTTATGAGTCAAGTGTCCTTTGAAGACTAGCAAAGGAATCCCAGGGGCCCCACTTGAAAGGGACTCTAGAATTTTCCAAGATTCACGAGTAGCACTGAAGTTTTTCCCTGGCAATTGTCATGTAGTCATCTTTCTGAAGAAAAAAATCCAATTTCCTTATCTGATGGCAAACTCTATTTCGTGATTTTGACTCTGAGCCTAGGCTTATTAATGAATCAGAGTTCAGATGTGGTTACAAAGAACAAACTCAGGACTGGTCACTAATTAATCAAACACTCAAATTGCTGAAAGGCAAATTACTAACTTATTGGAAGGAAGATATATTCAAGGACAAAAACTTCCATTAGTTTAAGGGATTTTAAAAGTGTTAATAAAATATAATCTAAATGGAATGTCATTTAGTTTAATTAGAGAAAAATGAAAAATAATTGTGTATTCTATGCCCATGAGGGTCACCTTGTTGAGAGCTTAATGCATAATTATAAGAAGGTCAGTCTAAATCCTGAGTTAGGATTCTTTGCTCTTGGGATAAAGAGGCAATAATAATCTGTCACAGCAATAGCCCCAGGTTTGGAATCTGTTATAGAAAGAATGTTTACAGGACCACATGTCTTGCCTGCATCTCTTCTGTCTGTATTTTCCGTTTGTTCTATCATGCATGGACTACAGAAATGAAGGAGGTAAGGCAAACAGTGTATGCAGCCAACAGTAGATTCTGCCCTTACCCAAAGGGCTCTGAGGTACTGATGAATATTTTCAGCTCCATTTGTCCATAAGCAAAGTGAGAACAGGCACATAATTATCTGAGGATAAAGGATGATGATACGCATGAGTCTATCAGAACTGTAGCTAACAATTTTGTCACCCAAGGCAATTCATTTGGGAGAGGGGAGGTTGCTGGGGAGATCTCTTGCTACTGGGATTGGGATTGGGGAGCAGGTCTGGGCAAGCCAGGAGGAGCTCACCTTGGGTGTAGTATGATGGAAAAGGAAGTATAAATTCTGTTACCTTGAGGTAAAAACCCCACTTCATTATAGCCTTGGTGTCTGTGTACTTAAGGAAATATAGATGCATCCGTAAGAATTTGCATGAATGCCTGCGTAAAATGATTCAGTAGAATAGTTCTTAGGGGTCTTTTTCTTTCACAGGATCACAGACTTCCTGAGTTGGAAGAGATGTTAGCAACCAGCTAGCCCAATCTATATTTGAAAAAGAATCCTACTAAAAATACCTAACGATTAGTCATCCAAACCCTGCTGGAACACTTCTAGTAAAGGGCAAATCCCTATCTTCTGGGATACTTCTTTGTAGCTTCTGTCCATTCATTGTGCTTAGTTCTTCCCACAGGGGCTGGACAGAACAAGTCTAATAATTATTCCATACTGATACTCTTCATTATTGGAAAGCAGACATCATATTCCCCCAGGACTCTAGTTCACAAAGACCCACGTTCTCCTTGCTACGCCTCAAAAGATATTTCACTGAGCCAATATGGTCAAGGGAAGCAGGCACCCTCACTGACTGAGTCCCAGGTGAAGTACAAAGTCCATCAGCTCTAAGGTTGGTATAGTAGAAAGTATTTTTAACTTGGAGTCAGGAGCCTTGAGTCCTGTCTTGGCTTAGCTGTTTTTTATTCTCAGTTTCTTCATTTCTAAAATGGGAGCAGTAATACCTGCCTTGTCTGCCTCGTAGGATTGTGATCAGGAAAGTGATCTATAAGTGACATTATTTTTTTTTGTTCCTGCCATTTTATGTGACAGTATAGGATATTAAAGCTGGAAGAGCCCTTCAGATCATCTAGATATTTTACAGATAAGTAAACAGAGGCTCCTGGAAGGTAATAGACCAACAGGGGGAGGTAGCAGGTACAGTGGATAGAGTGTTGAACCTGGATGCAGAAAGATCAGAGTTCAACTCCAACCTCAGATATTTATTAACTATGACCCAATCCATGCCTGCCTCAATTTTCTCAATTGTAAAAATTGAGATTATAGTAGTCAGGTTTGTTGTCAGTATAAGATGAGATAATATTTGCAAAGCATTTTATAAACAATAAAGTGTCATATAAAAATTAAGTTTCATTATGCTCAAAGATTGTATAAGAAGTAGGAGAAACGATACTTGAACTCAGGTCTCATGAGTCTGGGCTTATCCCTCTTCACACATTTTCCCCACTCTTTAGACTCTTTGCCACTGTTTTCCATTTTCCACCCTTACCTTCCTTTTTAGAGACCCTTACTCCCAGAAGCTGCATGAGCCTACCAATGAGAAACACACTGATGAGAAAGTGACTGTAAACTTTCAGTTTTCCCCAAGGTGCTTTTGGCTATGGCAAATAGGCATAGCAATCATTTTTTCCTGCTCTCTCATTTTACAGATGAAGAATCTGAAGCTGAAAGGAATTAAATACCTTGTCAAGGTCACACGGAATGAAGAGCTAGGACTGAAACCATGACCTTTTGACTCTAGAAGAATCTAAGCTCCTTGAGGAGAGTCACAGTTTGATTTTTATCTCTGGGTCCCTGGCACATAGTGGGTTCTTAATTAAGTTGAACTGTCTTTCAATTGAATACACTTTCCATTACATTGCTTTAAAATCTGTAATTGCTGTTTATTTGTTTTCAACTGTATCTGATTCTTCCTGATTCCATTATGATTTTCTTGGCAA
Organism: Notamacropus eugenii; assembly: GCF_028372415.1. Lineage (NCBI taxonomy): Eukaryota > Metazoa > Chordata > Mammalia > Diprotodontia > Macropodidae > Notamacropus > Notamacropus eugenii. Next base: position 126,852,568 of record NC_092875.1, on the reverse strand, counting down.
AGATGTAGCATTTGCCATTCCCTCCTCCATTTTCCTTTACAGCTGAGGCAAACAGAATCAAATGCCTTGTCCAGGGACACATAGCTGTTAAATGTCTGAAGTCAAATTGAACCCATCCTCCTGATTCCAGCCTGATCCTCTATCCACTGCACTGCCTTGCTGCCTGGACAATTTGTAGAGCAGATGTCACAAAGGGTTTATCTCAAGTGTTTTCCAACATATATATTAGACTCAGAGATTTGTTTTCGTTTTAGTTTGAGATTTAATAGTAGGGGCACACTAAAAGGACAAAAATGTGATATGGGCAGCAAAACATGACACAGTTGTGAACTTAGTGGGGAGCACAGAACAGGGGATTAACATCAAAAAGACACTAAGAACAGAGAAGGGTGGGGAGCTAATAAGACCAAGGATCTGGGTTAATTATGCTGTTAAGTAGCTACTCAATGTGTGGAATTTTATCAGGTTCTTAAAAGTGAACTGAACCAAGAGAAGAGCTTCATATTAACTCATTATAATATGACGCAGGAAGGAAGGAAAATACATTTTGTGTCAGCTTTATGGATGGTGGTGCAGTGCATTAAGTGCAGAACCTGTAGTCAGGAAGAATCATCTTTCTGAGTTCAAATGCGGCCCCAGACACTTACTAGTTGTCACTTAACCCTGCTTGCCTTGGTTTCCTCATCTCTAAAATAAGCTGGATAAGGAATGGCAAACCACTGTAGTATCTTTGCCAAGAAAACCCCAAATGGAGTTAGGAAGAGTCACTGAAAACGACTGAATAACAAAAAATAGACAGTAAACAATACCTGTTCTATTCCTAGTTTCTGAGGAGGGAAGCTATGTGTATTGTCCTTAATTATGTTCTCCATGTGATCTTTATAAAAATTGTTTACTGATTTTTATAATATCGTTTCTAGATATAGTTTTTCTCCCCTTTGTCCATCTCTCCTTCCATTTGAACCCTTCTTTGTAACAAAGAAGTTAAACAAAACAATCGATACAGGGGATATGACTGACAAATGTGACATAGCATTATGCATTTTCTGGGAATCAGATACATTTTTAGGATTATTCAATTTGGCTTATTTTTAATGTTGAAATTTTTCTTTTACATTATTATAATTGTTCTGGTTTTACTTATTTTACTCTGCATCAGTTCATACAAATCTTTCCATGTTTTTTGAGTGCCTCATATTTGCCATATCTTTTAGAATAATAATATTCTGTGAATCTACAGTTTGTTTGATCATTAATTAATGGAAACCAAATTTGTTTCCAGTTCTTTGAAAGTGCTACTGGATAAGTTTTGCATGACTCCACAGGTCTAGTCAATGTCATGTTGCTTGTCTTCTCAAGGGGTGAAGGAAGGGGAAGAGGAAGGGAGAAAATTTGGAAGTCAAATTTAAAAAAAAGTTTTTACTTATAATTGGAAAATATTTAAAGAAATAAAAATATTTTTAAAAAGAAAGTGATGCTGAAAACATTTTTTTGTATATAGGATTTATCTGTTTCTTATCTCCTTAGAATGTATTTCTAATCCTGCTACCACTGGGTCAGAGGATGAAAACAATTTATTCATCTTTCTCCCATAATTGTAAATTTTTTTCAGTGCAGTTATACAGAGTTCCACAATGTTGTATTAGTGTGCAAGTCTTTCCATTGCACTTCCAATGACTGTTTTCACTTTTTGGATCATCTTTTCTGATTGGCTGTGTGATGTGAAGTTTATGTGATCTTTACATATGCCAGGAGTAATTTAGATACTGGTGGACAAAGAGGAACATGAGCAGCACAGAAAGCTGAAACAAAGAGAAAGACTCAGGAGAGGATTTTATGTTCTTGGTTTGCTCTCATTACATTACTTTCAAACTCAGCATTGAAAGTAAAAATCTTCTTTACTTAATATTTAGGATTTTCCTTAGTGCGTCTATTCCTCTGATGTTATGTTAAAATGTCTCTGGCTTGCCTAAGGCTTGGATTTGTAGAAAGTGAACCAATACCTGGGTACAACTGGGTTGTTCAAAAAGTGCAATGGCTTATAAATGAGGAGCCTGATGACACTATAAAGATCATCTTGACCAACCCCCTAATTTTACAGGAATAAGGAAATAGTGACTTAATGAGGTTGCAACCTTTGTACAGGTAGTAAGTAAGAGAGCCAAGATTTAAACCCAAGTCTTTTGACTGAGGATTCATTGCTTCTATTGATATACATGAATTCCTTTAATGAGAAGGCATTAGCTTCCACTTCATTTTTATAACCATGCTTATCCTCTTGGTGGAAGTGACGACTCTGGCTCAGATCACAAAGCAGAAGTATAAGACTGGCCAACCTGAGCACAGGAATACCTAGGCTTAACTTTAGCCCTTACCTGCCTTCCTCCCAGAGGCTTGAAGACATCCACTGCTCAGTTTATCCCTGGCCCTGTGGATTCACATGCCAAGACTGAGTGACTGGTGGTATTTGAAATGCTATATACACAGTTCAGCAAATAAAGGACATAACTGTTTGCCCATTAATCACTTGGAGACCACTAGTCAAAACATTTTCTCTGTGAAAATGCCTCTCCTATTTTGTATCAATTAATATTGGATGGAACTCCAGAGCCATACTTAATCTGTTGTAAGACTTTTATTTGCTGTCAGGAATATATATATATATATATATATATATATATATATATATATATATATATATATATATATATATATATATATATATATATATACATATACACATGAAAAATGCTCTACCCAATATTTTAATTAATAAAAATATGCTGAGAAGCATATTTTTTCCTAAGGCATATTTTATTACACTTCATTACATTTCCCAATTTAATGGACACATATATTATGTCCTGTTGCCATGGGAACTGCATGGGGACAGTCTGTTTATGATCTGTCGGTTGTAGTTATAAAACTCACAAAGACGAAATTGTTTCTTACAAGTCTAAAAGGCACTGTGCTCCGCTTACAGTATGGATAATTTACCCCTGGGATTGGAGCCATGGAGAGGGGTCTTTGCTTGATTTAGATACTGGTACTTCCTATTATGAAGCTCTCCAATTTTAATTATTTCAGGCCCAAGTTCATGCTGGTGTAACTCCAACTATATTGAGAGTAAATATAAAAATACCTGATCTCCAATCTCATAGCAAATGAGAATCTTTAGCACTGGAATGAGTCAAGACTGCTGATTTTTTTTTAAGCTTATAAGAGAAAAACCATTAGCAGAAATCTGTATAAATTTTCCACTAAAAAAGGCAAAAGCGCAGATAAGAGGTGAATTGTAGAGTGGAAAAAAGCCATGTCCTGATGATTAGGCCCTGCCTCAGTGGCCTGCTAAAACTTTAGATGAGCACTGCAGGTTTCATCTTGATAATAAAAAGTAATTTGTTTTTTTATTCATGTATTTTCCACGTGTTAAATTCATATTTTTTTCCCCTGAAAGGCATCTACTCTTGCTGTCTGATTTTTTTTCCCCATATTAAAACTAAGGACTTGGTCTGATTTTCACATCAAAATGCTGTTTGAAAACATTTTTTTCCTTGACTTTTTCCAACTGTTTAATTCCCAGTGAAAGGTTTGTACTCTCCTGCCATAAGCCCCCTAACTGGCAGGAAAGGGGAGCTCAGTTTCACTCCAGTGCAAATTGTTTTTCCAATCAGTTCCTGATTTCATTTCTTAAGCAGAGATGCTACTTTGCAGTTAAGCAGGCAGGGCAATATGAATCCCTTTCTGAAACCTCTTCTCCCAAACTTTGTCTCCCTTCCACTCACAACGCTCTGACTGTAATGAATGGGATAGCTCAGAATGAAGAGAAAACTCTCCCACTGGTTCAGTTATTGCTCTGAAAGTACGTGAATTCTCAGGCTCCTACAATAAAACCTTGCCAATGAACCTTGAGAAACAGAAGGCTTCTGGTTAATTTAACTTTTGTTTATGAACGATCCCTATGATTTTTGACATTCACTGTTGAAAATCTTTCTTAAATACATTAATCCATTTTCCTGTCTTTATTTTTATACATGACTAGAATCTTTCTTTCTTTGATGACTAAAGATGTTACAGCACCTCATGATCAGAAGCTGTCTCATTTGACAGGAAAAGCGACAGCTAAATGCCTCAGATGGGGGAGAGGAAAGAAGGGGAAAAAAAGGAAAGAGAAATTTACATGATAATTTTGTATGTATTTAAAAGGAATAGCAAATTATATATAATAGATTAAAAATATTAATAATGCAAAACTATAAACAAAACAGGAGCATGAAAATCCTACTGCAAAGACGGTGATACAGAAGAAAGATTCCAGTCCTGGAGTAATTTGCCTCAGATGGCTAATACCTGTGTGATATGTTGCAATTTATTTAGCCTCTCTAGTCTTCCATTTCTTCATCGCTAAAATAAAGGTGTTGGATTAGTGTGCTTCGTTGGCCTCTTTGATCTTTAGATCTATGATCCTATTTTCAATAGGCTATGTTACTCATTTAATAAAGCAGCTCATCTGTAATCAAGAACCTTGTAAATCTAGAATTAGAAGGGACTTTGGAAGCTGTCTAGTCCACTGATTTGACAGCTGTAGTGAGATTTGAACACAGGTCTTCCAACTCTAGACATGATAGTTCTACTGCACCCTAAAGAGCTCACAGTGGAACTCAGACCTGATAGCATACAGGGACATAGGGCACTACCCTCTTATTTTGGTACTCAGTCTGGATTAATCCCCTTTGCCTGTCTGGAATATGGAGCACCACCCCTAGTTTAGGTTAGAATTAAAGGACATAGCAACAGTGGTACCAAATTAGCTCTGTTGAGAGAAAAGGATTGAAGGTCATTATTAACATGTCAGGAGGCATTTTCAAAGTACTTACCAGACACTATGCTAAGTGGTGGAGATACAAATAAAGATTAAGACAGTCCCTGTTCTCAAGGAGCTTATATTCTAGTGTGACAGACAGCATATAAATATGACTTATTTAGTCATTTCATTTGTGTCTAGCTCTTTGTGACCTGATTTGGTGTTTTCTTGGCAAAGATAGTGGAATGGTTTGCCATTTCCTTCTCCAGCTCATATTACAGATGAGAAACTGAGGCCAACAGGGTTAAGTGACATACCCAGGATCACATAATCAGAAACTGTCTGAAGTCAGATTTGAACTTATATTTTCTAAGACATTTTGGGGCTTGGGGCCTAGATTAAAAAAAGTTAATTTATATTTATTTACTTTTTTTTTTCAAAAAGTTAGGACATTTTACTTTTTGTTTTGTGCAGTTTTTATTTATGATTTCTTGAATCACCCTGGTTCTCTCTTTGAATGGCCAATGATAACCTCCAATCCAAGCCTCCATGACTCATTATTTAGGTTCTGATGGCTTAGAATGAGTGTAAATAGCAATTGTTTATTGTTCTGGCCAGAAAGTCTGAGGGTCTTCTGGATCAGCTTTTGTCTTACCTAGACCTTAGTCACAGAATGGACATTGCCTCAGACAAAGCGAGACTGGGGGACAAAAACAAAGAAAATTTGATTTACAAAGACCGAGGTCATCTAATATATCCTTGGCCATCACCAGTCCATATATGCACAATACACTGCATACATAAAATATACACGTATATATGTATATAGGTATACATGTATGTACACATGTATACACACAAACACATATATGTATATGTTGCAGATACCAGGGCAACACTCAGCTTCTCCATCTCTTATTCTGGCACAAGCCATTTTATAATTATACTTACCCTTGATATATTTCTGTAACTTTATATACAGAAATAGCAGTTGGTAATATGTGGTAGGCCTATTTCTATCTACCGATAACTTTCTATTGGCCTTCAGGTCATCTGTGATTATGATTTTTCTGAGATAGTGGTGTTCTATGACTCAAAGTATACATAATCACTGGAGAATTTAAAATTGGTCTTTTGTGTCAGCAACCTACTTTGAAAACATCGCACAGCATCCCAAATAGCTCCATTTGGTTTCAATATCATTTAGAGTTGAATGAGTGTTCCTTGGTGATCTTAGGAAAGTCAGTTACCTTCTTTAAAGCCTCAGTTTCCTTCTCTGTAAAATGAACAATTTATACTAAATCATTCCTTAGTGTTCTTCTAGCTCCAGCATTTCATCATGGCACTGTGTGTGATCTTAAGCAATTCACAACTTCTCTGTTCTTTATAGGTTCACAGCAGAGATATAAGGGACTTCAGAGGTAATCTTGTTCAATGTATCTCATTTTATAGGTGAAGAAAGTGTGGACCAGAGAGGCTGAGTGACTTGCCCAAAGTCACACAGGAAATAAATGAGGGAGTGGGAATTGGGCCCAACTTTTTCTGACCCCAAATCCATTTCTCTTTCTAACAAACCAAATTTCCTCAAATGTAAGGTGAGGGAGTTGGATGGCCTTTAAGGCCATCCTTCCAACTCTAGGCCTATAAACCTATGAACTTTAAAGGTTTTTTGGAGAGAATAAGTATTGGTTTTAAGCCCTTTTCCAGACCCTTTCTTTAAGTCATGGTTGCTATATTCCCGCTGCTAGTCCCACTTCCTAATGATCAGGCTACTTGCATGCTAAGTGTGAAAAAACAACTGATCTTAACCCTAGCTGTCAGGCATAATTAATTAGCTGTACACTTGCAGTGACAAGACTTAGACCCCAAATGAATTGAGGAAATACACGTCCCTTCTCTCTTTTTCAGAAACAGGGAGTTAGGGATAAAGAATGTTGTATATACTGTCAGATATCATTATATAGTCAATATGTTGGTTGGTTTTATTGAACTATTTTTTTAATTAAATAAAAATCTTTCTTAGGAGCATTGACTCAATTTGCCAACGAGGGAGAGGGACATATTTGGAAATGAGGGTGATATAAAAATAATAAAATAAAAGTAAGAAGGAATAATTAAAATAGGAAGCTACCAGATGATATAGTTCCTTTTCCTAGGGATGGCTTCCCCACCAGCAGAGTTACGGTGTTCCTTTCTTCTAATGGTAGTGTCCTCTGTTTTCTCCTTACCTCCACAATAAACAGGTTGAGGTTGTTTTTCAAGTCACTTGCTCTGGTTGTGGTTTGCAGTGTTTGCTCCAGCCACAAAAGGTCCTAATAATGTTTCTGTTCAGTCATTTCTAACTAGGAGCATCTGGGCATTTTCACTGGCCTTAGGGAAACAATCTTCTCTTCTGTATTACTAGAACTTCAGTGACCCCATGTCTCCCTAACTGGCTCTCACTTAATTTTAATGCTGAGTTTAACTTTGACCAAAGCTCTCCATGGTGAATCCATTAAACAATATTGTATGATTTTAATGGTATAAGAGACTGCCTAAAGCCACATTTTTCATTAGTAAGACCAGTGCTTTTTTTATTATGCACAGAAATTAGAATGAGATCTATTTTCTCCACATTTCTTAGGCAATTGATAACTGTGAAGATGTGGTCTACTGTAGAAATTCATCTGTAAAAGCACATCTATCCCCTTCTCATATTTTAATCAAGGATACCCTTGATGCAAGAACAGACTATCCTTATTAATAATTTATTGAGATTACAAAGTAGAAATATGTGTCTGTAGTTGCTGTCTCCTCCCTTCCTTCCTTCCTTCCTTCCTTCCTTCCTTCTTTCCTTCCTTCCTTTCTTCTTCCTTCCTTTCTTCCTTCTTTCCTTCCTTCCTTCCTTCCTTCCTTCCTTCCTTCCTTCCTTCCTTCCTTCTTTCCTTCCTTCCTTCCTTCCTTCCTTCCTTCCTTCCTTCCTTCCTTCCTTCCTTCCTTCCTTCCTTCCTCCCTCCCTTCCTTCCTTCCTTCCTTCCTTCCTTCCTTCCTTCCTTCCTTCCTTCCTTCCTGTAATACTATTGGATTAAAAAAAACTATAGGAATTTTCCTTCTTGCTTCCATGAAAACCATTTGCAAGGGCTTTTAAGGTTGTATTAATTCATTTATTTCAGTCAGTCAATAACTATTTATTAAGCACCTACTGTGTGCCAGGCACTATGCTATACACTGGGGATACAAAAAAAGTTAGAACATATTTTCTGTCTTTGAAGAGCTCAAAATCTAATGGGAGAGAGTATACAAATAACTCTGTACAACCAACTCTATGCATTTGGCACATCTAGTCAGTAAGTATTTATGAGTTACTTTATGATGATGTGTCATGCATTGCTTCACATTTCAGAATTCATTTGAGGATAAAATGAGATAATATTTATAAAGCATTTTGTAAACCTTAGTTTTATACACTAATGCAAGTCCCCAAATCTACCAACATGAGACCCTTTCTCCATGGGTGAGATCCATGCTCTGTGCCTACATGCAGGGTATGGAAGAATGGCAGGAGGGAGAGAGAAGAGAGCTTCCCAGTCTCTCCTTTATGATCTTTGATTCTCGTCGATATCTTCAATCTCTGGATTCTGCAGTTACTTCAGGTGCTTCTGGCTTCCAACTTCAAGAGAAGATGGAAGATGCCAACCCCATTCACGTTGCTGAAAGGGGAAGACTCTAGGAAGAAGCCAACATAAGAGGAGCTGATAGCCTCCATCATGTCTCTGTCCTCAGCTTGCTCCTCTGGAGATCTAGAATTGTTCTCTTAGCCTGGAGTTCCCTTCTCTAATTATTTTTCCCTAATGAATTACTCCCCTAATGAATTTAACTCCCAACTCAAATGCTAACTCTTACTTTGATTTCTTCCCTTATGTTTGGTGCTAATGGACTGCAATCTCAGACTTCGCACAATACTTTGTCACATAACTCTGTAATGTAACACTGTATTTTCTGAGTCTCTGTTTTATCTTTCCCCCTCCCTAGAACATAAGCTTCTTTTTTTAAAAAAATTTATTTTAGACTCAAGGGCCAGGACACAAATACAGATTAAAGAAACAAAAATATATCATAAACTTAAATATTGGAACTTAAATACAAACTAACATGAGAGGAATCAAGACATGTAACAATAAATTTTCATTTCCAGAAAACCTGGATGATAAATAATATACATTGTGTTGAGAATTGTCCATTTTTTTTGCTTTCTTGTGAGTTTTCTTTTATTCTCTACTGTGCATTTTTTTAATTATTCTTTTTGTTCCCCTTCCCCCACCTCCCTCAAAGGCTGTACTATAAAGTTTAGATATGTTTCTCTATATCTATATCTGTCTATCTATCTATCTATCTATCTATCTATCTATCTATCTATCTATCTATCTATCATCTACCTACCTACCTACTTATCATCTATCTATCTATGTATCTATGTATCTATCTATTTATATATCTATATATATGCACACACATATATTTATATGTATATATATATATACACACACACACATATATAGATATATACTTTCCCAAACATTCTACTCCTGGTCTTTTTTTTTATGTTTGTGCATATTTCTTGTTTCCTATCCCTCCTGCCTCCTCTACTTTACTTCTATCCGCTACCTTGCCTTCCATTACTTGCCTACCCTCCTCCAAGGATCCTCCCCTATCCTCCCATCCCATAAATCTAAACACCTTTCTAAAACTCCCCCATTTCCCTATTTCCTCATTCTCCCCTCTAAAGATCCCTCCCTTGTTCTCTCCCCCTCCCTATCCCCCTACTGTTTTATTTCTTCAGAATTTAAAAGACTTTTATACTTTTCTAAATATATATTTATTGTTCCCTCTTAAACCCATTCTCGATGAAAGGTTACCAGAACTACCAGCCTTTCTCTTCCATCTAATTCCTCTGTATCAATTCTTCTTCTTGTACCTCATTTGTATAAAATGATCATTCTTTCTCAAATTATCCCAGGAAGACCCTGGTTGTGCTCCTATTCTTTATTTATCTCTACCCACACTTTGTTCACCCTAAGGTACTACTTTAACTATTTTGTAGGGGAAAATCTTGAGAACTTGGAATTTTCTGACCTACTCTGCCATCTTCCCAGAACTCTCTCCAGAATGTAAGTTTCTGGAGAGCATGTTGTATCTCAGACCAGCTTGGTATCTCTCCCAGTAGAAAGAACCGTTCTCTTTATAAGGAGTCATTTAATAAATGCTGATTGTATTTGTATTTTAAAATCCATTTACATTGGTTGTTAATTCTGCTTCCTGTTTCAACTTCAAATGTTCTTTCAGTGATATGGCTCAATGTGTATAAATATCAAGATCTCTGCAGGCTTATTTTTACCATACTACTTTTCTCTATTTGGTGGAGGTAATACAACATGATCTTCCATCATCCTTTTCAGTAATATTTTGCAAATAAACTTGAACTTTTAATGAGTGTCACTCTTGGATGTTGATCTGACTGGCATAAATATTAAATGACTCCTAAAAAAATTTTTTTTCTGAGCACTTTTAGCCTCCTTGGTATATCAAGCATTTGAGTTGGGTTAAAGTTCTCTAAAAACGTTGCTAGCATGAATATCTTTATTTTGTCCAAATTTCCAATTTTTGAATGTTATCCAGGTTCATAACTTTAGCAATATCCTTTAGCCTTTTTCATAAGTCCCCATATCTTATTAATTTCCCTGTTGATTCCATCCTCCTTATCTTTCATCTCTCCCCAGTTTCTTACCATCACCCTAGATCAGGCTCTAATCATCTTTGACCTAGACTATTATGATAACCACCTAATAGATTTGTCCTGCATTGCCTCTCATTCTTCTCCATCCAGTTTGTCCAGATACCAAAATAATCTTTATAAGGCATAGACCTGTCCTTGTTATTCTTCTCCTGAAAAACATTCAATTGTTTTCATTTGCCTCTGATAAAATACAAATGACTAAGCCTTTATGGGATATGATTTAAGATACTAGACCTATTATTTCAGATATTAGAATAGTAAAAAATCCCCAAAATACCATGTTCACAGCACATTTTAAGGTGAGAGAAAGAAGCATAGGAGTTAATAGGCATAAGTAGCATAAAATGTTTATTGTGATATTTTGAGTTGTATTACATTAGGATTCCAAGTACTATGTGGCTTATTCACATAGACTCTTTCCTCACATTATATAAGAATTTGCCTCTAGTCTTCAAGTTGTCCTGAATCAATTTTCTTAAAAGTCAAGCATTTGGCTTTTCCTTCTTGGGTCTGAAACCAAAAGAAGATGTGATGAATGTAATTAGGCCCTTCTGGTGAGCTATGGGGTAGTTTTGGGGTAATACTCCTGGTCATGAGGTATTCCAATGCTGCAAGGACATGGATGTATGGTGGTAGGCCCCGAGTCCCTTGATTCAATCACTTCATCCATCCCTACTCCTGCTGTGGGCATTGGCGTTAAATGTGAGTATTCTAAAATTAAATAAATCTACCTTTATAGACAAAGAGATCCCCTTCACGAAGGTTATATTCTAGTCAAAATGTGCTATTATTTGTTCTCTAAATATTCCTAGAGATCTGAATTTGAATTCTGCCTGAAAGATTTACTAATTGTGTGACTATGGGCAGGTCACTTAATATTCCTGAATTTCAGTTTCCTAATGTGTAAACTGGGGAAATATCCACAGCACCTACCTTGTAGGATTATTACCATGAGGAAGATATACATATATACACACACACACACACACACACACACACACACACATACATAAACACAAACATACAAAGTGAATGGCAAACCTTACAGAGTCATATGAATTTTAGCTATTTTTGTTATTAGCATAGTGAAAGTCAGTGTGGCAGAGTGGAGAGAAAGCTGGAAACTTAGACCCAAAGCCAGTCTCTGACACATACTGGCTGTGTAGACTCCGTCAGATCATTTAAGCCCCTACTGCTCTTGGAAACTCACAAAGACTATAAATTGCAGATAATAATAAATAATAATAATAACAATAATAGCTACGATGTATATAATGTTCCAGGAACTGTGATAAATGCTTTATAATTATTATCTCATTCAATCCTTACAACAACCCTGGGAACCCCCTCCCAACTGAGAACACTGAGGCAAACACAGTAGGTATCTGAGGTCAGATTTAAATGCAGGTCTTCCTGATTCCAGGCTAAGTGTTCTATTTACTGCACCACCTAGGAACTAGCAGGTATGTGTTATTAGCAGAGGGAATTTTCTCATCTGGGAGTTCCCTATATCAACGAAATCATAGGACAGGTCTCTATATGGTAGTATACCCATTTAGCTGCTGGAAGATTGTGTATCAAGTGTTGACAGATTGGTGAATATATGTAGATCATCAAGGAACTGGAATTTTTAGCACCTTCCCCTTTTTTGTGTAACACTGCTACTATTATAGAAACAGAAGAGGGACAAACGAGAAAGTGGACCATTTTGTGTTCTTCATCTATTTTCTGTTTCATCTGGGCCCAGACCTTCATTACTTGGTGATAGTCATTGGATGATGAGCCTCTCCATCATTTACTGTGCTTGTTTCTGGACAGCAACAAGCTCTGTTGTCAGATTGGAACTAGGGATACAAAGCCATAGATGACATAAGACAAATGAATGTGGCAGATAATACATGATTTAAGTTTTTAAAGGAAGGAGATTTCATATAAAATGGTCACAGTTAGAAAAGGAGGGCCTTGAGTAAAACACTGGAGAATTGGTATGATAGGCAGAAAATGGAAGTGGTGGTTATGAGGGTTATTATAGGTGGGATGGGAAGGAAAGTCACACAGACAAATGCACAGAATCTGGGAAATGCAAAGCTCCTTTGGATGGAGAGTGATTATACACTAATCAAATTGAAGATAAAGATTCATATAGGAGAGTAGTGAGAGATAATGCTGAAAACATAGGTTGAGGTTCAATTCTGGCAAACAGTTTAGGGAAGAGATGCAATGGGAAAAGGAGATTTAAGAAGTTTAAATCTGTTAACAATATAGCCTAGAAGTTAGAATGAATGAATGATCTGTTCTTGATATTAACTTTACATGTCTGTATTTAAAAAAGTGTTTTGATTTTGTGTGTGTCTATGGGAGAAAGAGAGAGTCTAACAAGCAAAGTAGGATTTTCTGTTGTTTTTCTGGATTGAGTTTTAGTCAATCAAACACCTTTCATTGAGTCTTGCCTTTGACTGAATCAAGAGCCTTTGACTCTTGAATCAAGAATCTTTGATTGAATCAAGAGTCTTTGATTGGAAACAGTATACACACACACATACATACATATATATATATACACAGATGTACACATATATACATATATAAGAGAAGAGCTGAGAGAGAGAAGTAAGCATGAGCGAGATAGGGGAACTTGCTTCTGGGGAGGTGTAACAGAAAGAATGTTTGTGATGTCGGTGCTTCCTCCATTGGTCTGTGTTGATTTCTCAGATAGCAACTCTATCCATTGGTCTTTATGAGTGAATTGAGCTGAAGAGCAGAGAGGAGATCCACCCAGGGGAAGGAGGCTTAGCTTAAGCTCCATTTAAGAGCTGTTAAAGTGAATAGAGATGATGTTGCTTGTAATGTGAATAAATATTGTTAGAGCCCCCGTTAAGCTTTGTTTTCCTAGAAATAGAAGGTTTGGCCAGGAGTCCCTGGAGCCTGCTGTCAGACAGAAACCGAAAGAGTTTAGAGTGGAACAGCCCCTATGAACTGAGACAAGGAGCAGGAGCAGAGAGCTGCCTGCGTGTGAACCCAGGCAAGAACTGGGAGCATTTGACCCACAGAGGAGGAGCCATGGAGTTTGAAAGTCAACCTTGAGTCAAGATGAGAGAGGACTTAACTTGGACACTGTGTATTGGTTAAGGAGATTGTTCTTAAAGTGACCTGGGGGTGGATGGTGTGGTATTTTCTGCTACCCCTTAAGGATGCGTCATGCTAGAGAAGACTCTAGCCTGGGACCTCTTGACTTTGGGGTGTAATGATATATGCTATGTGCCATATAATATACCGAAGACTGTGAGATTAGATGATATGTTTTGCGTTAGGATGTTGCTATGAATGTTATCCTTTAATTTATTGAACAATGTTTAGTTTATTGCTGAAAAGAGAGTCCATTATACTATGTGATTAGACCCTTAAAATTATTCACAGCAGTAGTCCTCAGGTGTGCTGTGATGATTAAAGAGGGAGGGAGGGAGGGAGAGAGAGAAAGAGAGAGAGAGAGAGAGAGAGAGAGAGAGAGAGAGAGAGAGAGAGAGAGAGATTTTCCAACCCTAAAAATGGACAGTAAAAAATCCAAAACTGTTGCAGTTAACTGAAACATCCAGTGGATTTCTCTTAATTTAGGAGACAGAGTGATCTAGTGGAAAAGGTTCTAGATTTAGAATCAGAAGATTTGGGTTTAATCTTAGACTTGCATTTATAACCTGTTTGATTGTGGTCAAGTGATTTCAATCTCCCTGGGCCTTAATTTCTTCATCTATGAAAAGGGGAATTGGACCAGATGGCTTTGAAAGTCCTTCAAGTCTAAATATTCTCTTTTTCCCTTTGAAAGTGGTGCTCTTGAGAATTTTATCTCTCTGTAGAGGTGTATCTGTTAAGTTTTACTCATGAGCCATATCTTTTGTCCAGTGAATGGGAGAATAGCCCCTGGGCTGGTCAGCAGCTGTATTCATTTCTTGGAAGAGTGCTTTGCTGTTTCTGGCTCAGTCTCATTTCATCAATGCTGCTGGACTGGCTCTGCTCCAGGTTCACATTGGAGGGGAATCCATCTGGCCATTTCATTCTATAGCTTGTACGTAGATGGCATTAATAGCTAACTAATGTGGATCGTCTTCAATCTGTCTTCCATTTTCTCCAGTCCTTGGGGATGGTGCCTGTCAAAGTTAGTGATAACATTTTCCCATCTACTCTGCAGTTTATGATCACAGATTATTCCATCATACCTTTTGTAAACAGAATTTATAGGGCACCGTCCCCATCTGGTGGTCTTCCTAGGCCTTTGGCCACTCTTTAACTGGTTTTGTTTTTGTTTGTTGAGTTTTTGTAAAAATAAATTTTTATTAGTAATTTTTAAAAATCAGATATATTTTCTAAAATATCTCTCTCCTCCTTTTCCCCTCTGAGGTGGAAATACTATATAATAAAGAATAGAAGGAAAAATAGGAAAAAAAAAGTTTGTTAAAATTAACCATCATTTTGAAAAAAAAAAAAGCTGACATTATATATAATGTTTCATAGCCCTAGTTCCCTATCTCTACAAAAAAGGTAATGGGATGCTTCCAAGTCTGGTCATTATAATTTCACAATCTTCAAGGTTGATTGCTTATCAGGGACAGGGAAACTGCATCCTTAGGTCACATGTGGCCTTCTAGGTCCTCAGGTGGGGCCTTTTCACTGAATCCAAACTTCACAGAACAAATCCTCTTAATAAAAGGATTTGGACTCACTCAAAAGGCCAAGGACCTAGCAGGTGTCATGTGGCCTCGAGGACGCAGGCTCCCCACCCCTTTTAGTAGTTCTTGTTCTCTCCATTTACACTATTGTAGATATAGCGTATATTGTTTAAAGTATCTTTGAAGAGTGTTCTTATCAATTGACTTTCAATTGATGTAGGGATGTGGGTGGAAGGAGCCTCTGCTCATTACATATAACAGTATCCGGCTTAAGGTTACTTACTGAAATGAACAAGATACATCAGTTAATAAGCTAGGTGGTGCCATAGTGCATAGGGTGCTGGGCTGGGAGTCAAGGAGACCCATCTTCCCAAATTCCAGTCTGACCTCAGACATCAGCAGCTGTGTGACCCTGGGCAAATCACTTAACCTTTTTTGCCTCAGTTTCTTCATTTATAAAATGAGCTAGAGAAGGAAATGGCAAACCATTCCAATATCTTTGACAAGAAAACTCAAAATGGGGGTAACAAAGAGTTGGATATGACTGAAATGACTGAACAAAAACAATGAAGCATTTGTTAATTGTTATTAATATCCTAATGTCTTAGCTTCTTCATTTGCAATATGAAGGACTGGACGGAATGGTGTCTAAAGTGACTTTTAGTGTGTGCCAAACATTGCATTAGATATTGGGGATATGAAGCCAAATATGAAAGTCTACGTCCTAATGTCTCTCAGTGGAGACATACAATATAAGTACAGAGAAAATGTATACCCCAAAGGAAAGGTCAAAATTTAATTGGTGGGGGAGAGGAAGGCAGAAGATATTGTGGGCGTGTGTGTGTGGGGCACAGATCTCATGTAGAAGTTGATGTTTGAGTTGAACTTCTACTGAAACAGAAATTTTCCAGCAGCAGAGTGACATATTTTATATATCCTTCCTTTATCTAAAGCACTTCGTTTTTTCCAACCGCCTTTCAATATATGTGCTTTCTTCTACTTTACTCACCAGATGGTTATAACAGGGCAGAGAAGACTGCTTCTGGAAAAATGACTTTATTTTCAGAGGCCTCAAAAGGTCATGGGCATATTTCAAAAAAATAAAATAAATTCTAACTTGTATCAATCAATCAATAAGCATTTGTTAAGCTTTGTGCCCAGCAGAATGCCTTATAAGAGCTGGGGATACTAAGAAAGGCAAAAATATAGTTTTTGCCTTTGAGGAGGTCACCTTCAAATGGAGGATACACTATGTAGATAGCTATATACATCCAAGAAGATGCAGTGATAGTGGAAGACCCTAGGGAATGCACTAGCCCTTTTAGAGAAAGCAGGATATGAACTGAATCTTGAAGAAAGTCAGGGAAACTCAGAGGAGGAGGGGAAGAGGGGAAGCATTCCACACATGGTGCCCAACCAGTGAAAAGACCCTAAATCAGAGATGGAATGTCATGTTCAAGGAGGACCAAGTGGGTCAGTGTAGTCAGATCAAAGAACAAAGGGAGGGGAGTAAAGGGTAAGAAAACTAAAAAGTAGAACGGGGGCAGAATGTGAGGGGTTTTAAAGTCAAACCAAGTAATTTTACTAGATCCTGAATGTAACTGCATGCCACTGGAGTTATTGAGTACCAGGATGAAGGTGAGGTGATATGGTCAAACCCATGTCTCTTCAAGGCATTTTTCGTATTAATTTTCTACGTATTAATGATAACAATTGTCATTTACATGCTGCTTCAAAGTTTGCAAGGTGCTGAATATACATTATTTCTCTGGAGCCTTACAAAAACCCTAGTAGGCAAATACAATAGATATTAACACCTTCCTTTTGCAGATGAGGACGCTAAACATCACCTCAGAGAAATTAAGTGATTTCGTGATCATTGCCAGTGCCTAAATAGCAAAGGTGGGATTTGAACCTAGTTATTCCTGACTCTAGGTCCCAAGCTCCACATCCTAAATTATATGAACCTCATTGACTGTCTGTGCTCCTTTCTAAACCAATATGAATTACTTTAACAAATGTAATTTTATGAGTTTGTGTTATAGGCTTCACCAAAGGCCAATTATAAACCATCCATTTCATTTCCTAGAACCATTGATTTTCTAATTCATTGGCAAAAATCTATTATTTCAACCTGATAGAACATTTCCTTATAAACCCATCTTATCTTTTGTATATGATCCTATTATATTCTATCTGTTTAAAGATTTTTCATCTTATTATATTTCTTTCTTTATTTTACTGAGGCAGCGTTCCTGAATTAAAATAGCTGGGCTCAGCCTTCTTACCTTCTTTAAAGAATGATACCACATCTGCTTTTCTACTAATCTTATAATATGTCTTGAGTGCTATGTTTGAAAACAATTATAACCAATTCAGTAGACACTTGCTAATTCCCTTATTAGCTTAGGATGCATATCATCCAGACCAAATTGTTTATGTTCCCATTAATTCTAAGTATTCCCTCACCTGCATTTTGCCAATAGTTATTTTGCAATGTCTCCATTACTTTCTTATTGTGCAAATTTATTTTTCTAATTTGACTTGGTAAACATGGGTTGAAAAATGAGCACAATTGCTCAGCCAAGTTTAGAGCTATAATAATTTAGTGCCCCATCTTCATTATTAGCAGGCTTATTTTCTGTAGAGTCTATATTTCTCCCCTGGTAGGGTTGTGAAAACTCTTTATCTTTCATTTTTTCCCTTGCTTCTGACTAGCATTAATTCTATTCTGGATTTTCACTGACAAGATCAATTCCTGCTATACCTTTATGGATAGAGTAGGTGTTTTTATCCTTTCTTTCTCAGCCTCTCCCTATGGGACCATAAAATAAATCATGAACATTAATTTTCATGCTTAGAAATCAAGCCATTGAAAACTTTTAACAGGAATTTCATAAGTGACTCTGATCATTGGTCTTGATAAGAATTTAAACCTTTTAATACTGGCACTTTTAAATCCTGTTATCACCTGTGAAAGATTTTCACTTCGTCTTAACTGGGCATTACAACCAGTAGTTAGGCTATATCACCTGCAGGAGTGTGGGGCAGAAGAAGAAAACCTATCTGAGAATCTCACCCCTGACATCAAGTCTGGCCCAATAATCTCAAATTTAGAGAGGAAGTTGGGTGATGGGAGTCCCCTAGAGAGGTTTCTGGTAACCACAGTAATTAGTGATATTAATAATCCTTCAAATATATACACATAGGACTTTTCATGGGATTGTTGTGAGGATGAAAAGGAATAAACTTTCTGCAGTACTTTTTAAATCATAAAGTGCTCTAAAAACATTGGTTATCTTGTTAATATTGCCTTTTCTTTTCTCATCACTACAACAGAAGGTTGAGATGAAGAAGGAACCTGGCATAGGGACTAGGTTGGCATATATTTTACATTATTCATATTGTGTTATGTTGTTGTTCTGGAGGACAAAAGGATGCTGGTCCCTAAGACACCAAAACAATTTCCAAGGCAAGGAACAAATACAGATGATGCCTTTGTTTTTTGTTTCAGGGTTATTTTCCCTTTAGTGAGGACATCTTCCACATTGTAACCCCTCCTTCTATATTCTTCCTATCCTCTTGCTCCATTCTTTTCTCCTTCAGGATATCTTCATTTCAATCCCTTTGTCAATTTGCTCCATAAATATTCTCTCTTTTTTCTTTCAATGACTCTCAGACATGTTGAGGCTTCTGAAAAACAGTAGCCTTGTCTCCATCTTGCAGCATGTAGACATTAATTTGTCTGTTTGATCTCTCTATGTTATATATATTTGCTTTCCCTAACTTTTTTTTTATGAATTTGCATTCAAAATCTTGCCTCTTCCATCTCACGTTTTCTTAGTAGGAACCAAGGAGATCAAAAATTTAAGTCCTCAACCCTACTATAAATTCATTCCCTCCCCTCCCCTGATATTTGATCTCAGCTTTAAGGAATATGTTATTCTGGCATGTCAACTAGTTTTCTTTACTTTTCAGTATATCATATTGCACCCTATTCCTTCATTTCTTGTGGCCAATGAATAGTCTTAGACAATTAAGACTGCTTTGAAGGTACTTACGTGAAGTTACTCCTATAGGTAGTTTGCAAGAAACTTTCTTTAATGTTGTAGTTTGGGGACTTGATTGAGTCAAATTTGGGAATCCTCTACCTTGTATTCTTTCTATTCAGTCAATATGTATTTTTGTCTTCTGTTTTCAATACTACTAGAGAATTTCCTTGCATAATTCTATGAATTATGGCATTCAGTCTTTTGCATTTCACAGTTGACTGAAAGATGTTGAAAATATAAGATCCTTATGCTTCTTGTTTTTGTTTATGAAATACACTTTGATTCAGAAGAGCAAAACATTTCCATCCAGCCTTTTCATGGCAAAGTGTCTCCCTCCTATACATCAGAATAATTTAGGATTCATAGAAAGGTGGAACAACAGAAACAACTCTTCCCAATGAACCTGTGATTATAAACACAAGATGAAGTATGAAATAGTATGCTCTTCAATGGTATTCATCAATGTGATAGAGGAAATCCAGGAGAGAGTCCAAGTGTGATTCCTTATGGCTAATGAGGTCCTCCAAGTACTTCTTTTTATGGATAACATTGTGATGATTTCATTGAGCCCTGGAAGACTGGACAGCTTCCTGTGAGATATTTATAATTACAAAGAAGTTTGGCTTGGAACAAGAAAGATTAAGTAGATAAAGAATATCTTCTTCTATTGCCTAGATTACAACACAGGGCCCTCTCATTTTACATATGAGATAACTAGAACTCCGAATGATTTTTGACTTACTCAAGGTCACATAGGTAGAAAGTGGTAAAGCTGGAATATGAACCCATTTTTCTGACTTCAGAGATAACACTTTTATGTGACGCTATTTGTGTGGACAATCTATAGAACTTGTTCATCAACATATATATCTTTGGCAGACAATAGAGAGGGACAACAAGTTGGATTTAGAGTTGAACTAGAGGAGGATATTAGGCTGAATTGCCTTTAGAATTTGCAAGCCTCCTTTAGTGACCATATATTTCCTATGACAAGGAAGGTCTATTAAAAAAAAGTCTAGTCGTCCATCACAGTTGCTGTAGGATAAGCAATATGTAGAATAAGACAAATTCCAAAGAATTAATAATACATATCACATGGTGGTCAATAGAAGCTCGGCAGGTGTCAGCAGACTGCAACGAATGGCCAAGAAGATTGGGATTAGAGATGTCATCAAGAAATTGGATGATGTTAATAAAGGAGGTGCTGTTCATATGATAAGGGGAAGGGTTAGCCATAGTGCTCCTCTGATATCTTAGTAATATCAAGAGATAGAGTAGAAGGCCTTCAGCAGGTTGGACTAACCTGCTGTGACATTTTATTCATCTTTTTAAAAATATTTCATGCTTTATTTATTTTATCATTCATTAAAAAATTTCAAGTTCCCAGTTCTCTTCCTCCCTCCAGTCTCTCCCTCACCCTTGGAAAGAGTAAACAATATGATATCAGTTATACATGTGAAGTCATGCAAAACATATTTCCATATTAACCATATTGCAAAGAAAAAAGCAAGATACACAGAAAGTCAAAAAAAGTGCTTCAATCTACACTCAGAGTTCATCAGTTCTTTTTTTGGCGATGGGTAGCATTTTTCATCATGGGTCCTTTAGAATTGCTTTGGGTCATCGTCTTGATTAGAGTAGCTAAGTCTTTCACAGTTCATTGTTATGACATTTCTATTACTGTGTACAACATTTTCCGGATTCTGATCACTTTATTTTATATCAATTCATATAAGACTTGCCAGGTTTTTCTGAAATAATCTCCTTCATAGCACAATAGCATTCCATTACAATTATATACCACGACGTGTCCAGTCATTCCTCAATTGATGAGCATCCTCTCAATTTCTAATTTTTTGCCACTACAAAAAGAATGGCTGTAAATAGTTTTGAACATACAGGTATTTTTTTTTATTTTCCTTTAATCTCTTTGGGGTACAGACCTTGTAAGGATATTACTGGGTCAGAGGTTATGTACAGTTTTTCTTTTTTCTCCAGAATGATTTGACAAGTTCCTTAGTGTCCCTATATTCCCCTTTAGCATTCTTCCATTTCTTTTTCTCTTGTTAGCAATCAGATATGTATGAAATAGTGTCTTGAAGTTGTTTTAATTTGCATTTTTCTAATAAATATTGACAGAGCATTTTTCCATGTCATTATTAACTTTCATTTCTTCTTCTGAAAACTGCCTATTCATATCCTTTGACCATTGAGCAATTGAAGAATGATTTATATTATTATAAATTTAGCTCACTTTTCTATACATTTGAGAAATAAAGTCTTTGTTAGAGAAACTTACTGGAAAAATTATTTCTCAGGTTCCTGCTTTCCTTTTAATTTTGGCTGCATTAAGTTTGCTTGTGCAAAGTTTTTTTTAAAATTTCATGCAATTGAAATCATTCATTTTACTTCCTGTGATCCTCTCTATAGCTGGTTTAGTCATAAACTCTATCATTATCCATAGATCTACAGGTAAATTTTTCCAGGCTTTGCTAATTTGCTTATATCATCCTTTATGTCTAAATCATGTACTCATTTTTTACCTTATCTTGGTGTACTATGTGAAATGTTTTATGTCTGCTTTCTGCCAAACCACTTTCAAGTTTTCCCAACAAATTTTCTGAAATAGTGAGTTCTTGACCCAAAAGCTTGGATCTTTAGGTTTATCAAACACTTGATTGATATAGCATTTACTACTATATACGATATAACTAATATATTTCACTTAGCCACAACTTTATATCTTAACCAGTACCAGATTGTTTTCATGTTAGTGATATAGTTTCAAATACTACTAGGCAACCTTCCTTCACATTTCTTTTTCATTGACTCACTTGATATTTTTGACCTTTTCTTCTTCCAGATGAATTTTCTTATTTTGTCTAATTCTATAAAATCATTCTTTGTTAGTTTATCACGGTACTGAATAAGTAAATTAATTTAGGAAAGATTGTCATCTTTATTATATTGATTCTGTCTTACCCATGAGCAATTACTATTTCTCTAGTTATTTAGATTTGTTTTTATTTGTGTGAAAAAGTATTTTTGAATTATGTTCACATAGTTCTAGGTTTGTCTTGGCAGATATATTTCCAACTATTTCATATTGTCTGCAGTTCTTTTAAATGGATTTTTCCCTTTCTCTCTTTTCCTAATTCTTTTTTGTAATTTATAGAGATGATGATGATTTGTGTGGGTTTATTTATTCTGCAATTTTGCTAAGTTGTTAATTGTTTTAACTACTTTATAATTGAATTTGTAGAATTTTCTAAGCATATTATTATATCATCTGCTAAGAGTGATAGTTTTGTTTCTTTGTTGACTATTCTTATTCCTTCAATTTATTTTTCTTATTTTATTACCATAGCTAGCATTTCTATTACAATATTGAATAATATACATGATAATGGACATCCTTGTTTTTACCCTGACTGCTATGGAAAAATTATGAGAGAACACAGATGAAGGTCATTAAGGAGAGGCATCATGGTTGACTTATAATTTGTAATTTTAGAGGAAAGTTCCAAATAAATGAGATCATAGATACACTTGGGTATTTGAGGATGCTTGTATGGGAAACCAATAATTCTCATTATCTCATAGCATTGGGTCTTCAAGGTCAAATACTTTGGCTTATAGAAATTCTTCAAATTCTTCAAATTCTGCTGCTTGTTGATTATTTTGGTATTTTTTTCCCTCTCTACATTTTTCAGTTCTGAAACTGCCAATTCTTTTTTAGAGTAACCACTTCTGTAGTCTGATTTCTCAACACTTTTTCTAAAAAGTTTGTTTTCATTTGCCTTTTAAAATTCTTTTTTGAGGATGATAATCTCTGTCCTACTTTCTATTTTTGTTTCTTCTTTTTCTCCCCCTTTATTGACCTTTTAAACCCATTTGAGGATCTAATGTGCGTCCCACTTTTGGAGTGCTGGTTGTTGTTGCAGTATTATAGTGACAGAATAGTTATATTATTATTGCAAGAAGTATATGCTTAATAAATGTTTCATGACTATTTTATTCCTCTCTTTTGGGCATTTCATCTCACTTTCTTTTGCACTGTAATTTTTATTCATTGAAATAGGACCTCATTTGGAAAGCTTTCTGATGATTATTCTGTTTTCATTGTGATTAATTTTTTTTTCTTTTCCCCTCCTTCTTTTGGTTCTTTGCTGTTTTGAGGTGACAACAGGGAATAATAAATCTTAGGTGTGAATTCTTATCTTGCCTGAAGTTTTTCTCTCCCTTTTCTCTCTTTAACTCATTTCCTTGGTTTACTTTGTTTTATGTTTTATTTTATTTTGATAACTGTCAGTCAGACAATAAATATTTATTAATTATGTACTATGTGCCAGGCACTGTGCAAAGCACTGGGGTTACAAATAAAGAGCAGATAGTCCCTAATCTCATGGAGGTTACAGCTCAATGAGGGAAGACAACACACAAAAGAAAACTGAAAAGTGGAGTGTCATGGGAGAAGATATCTGGTATGGGCATGAAAAAGGAATCCAAAGAATTTCAAAAACAGTGTAGCTGGTGAGAAATGAAGTGCTGACTTTCCCTGACCTCCTTCTTACATGGAGATCTTTGAAGCTCATGGCTTCAATCTGAGGGGCAAAGAGTACTGTTGAGGTGTGAATACCAAGACTGATTCAATCTTGCAAAAAAGATGTGATTCCTGAGACATGATGGCATGATGGAGAAGTTCAGAGTCCAAAAGTCTTGTAGCTGGTGGGAAATAAAGAGTGTGCATAAATTTGTAAGTTAGATAACCATTAGATGGACCAAGTAAATAGAGTTAATAGAATTTCAGAGTTGGAAAGGACCTATAAGACCACCTAAACCAACCTGTACCTGAACAAGCAACCTCTCCCCCTGCCCATGACACCTTAAACTGTTGATCATATGTACTCTACTTGACTTATAGTGGGGGATTGCCCATTGGCTCTCCTAGCATTTAGGAATTTTTTTCCTTATATCAAGTCTAAATCTGCCTCTTTGCAACTAAAATCCATTGCTCCTAGTCCTGTCCTCTGTGACTAAACTGAACAAATTTAATCCCCCTTTAACATGAATATTCTTCAGACACTTGAGGAGCATTTCCATGTCTCCCTAAATTTTCCCATCTCCTGGCTAAAAAAGTCCAAATTCATTAAACTGAAAAACATGCTAACTAGATTCTAAGGTTAACCATCATTCACAACTGCCTTAATATAGCTTGAATGAGGAGGGTGAACACCTTAAGACAGAGCATAGTATGAGATGAGAGCCAGCAGAGAGTAAAGAATGCTGCCTTTATTGAGGGTAGTATTCACAATATAAGGGGGAATGGACCTAGATCAGATCCTGCTGGAGTGCCCAGTCAAAAGAGGTACCCAAATTGGTAAAATCTGCTGGGGTTTTATAGGATTTTGGGAGGTTCAATAAGAACCAAAAATTGCGGGGAGTGAGCAAGGAAACTATATCTGGTGTGCCGTTCAAGGTTTGGAGAATGGTACTAATTCATAGTGGGGTGCCAGGCCTAGAGGCCTGTGGTCTACCCGAGTCTTACCTTACCTCTATCGGAGGTCTTCGGCTGGCCAAACCGGATACCAGTATGAGAGAAAGGACGTTCCAGAGTCGAACAAGGGTTGAGCTTTATTCAGGGTTCTGGTTACAAGTGCAGGGGAATTCTTCCTTAGGAGGGAGCGAAGAATCTCCCAAGGAGGCAAAGATCTTACAATAAGAGATTGGAAGTAGAAGTGTAAGTGGGGAGAGAGGGGGAGAGAAGAGCGGAGAGAGGAAAAGCTGAGCCTTGTGTCCTCACACGTGGCCCCTCCGCCCAAGAGAGCTTTCAGGCTTTCCTGACTCCAATTAAAACTCTCCAGCCGCATAGTTTGCATCTGAATACCGTGCCTGATAGGTAACAATGGGTGTGCCCAGATCCGGGACAATCTCGAGGGCGGGGAGAGCTCTCTCCCCTCACGTTTCTCACGGGAAGAGGCGGAAATACACGAGATAGCTCGGTTCACCTCGATTCCCAGTCATTTCCTGGGGGGCCTCGTGAGAACTCTAAGATTTAGAAGTTCCCACCTTCACCCGCCCGAGACTGTCCACATGGAATTGAGCTTCCAACCCCAGCAGTGGGGAAATAAATCCTTGTAGAATTGGCAGTCTAGCTGATGTTCAAACATTTCATTGGCAGGAAAAGGGAATTTCAGCTACTACTGAAGACCTTACTTTGACCAAATGGATTGGGGCTTTCTTATTTATTGAGTTGGGGAGGTTAATGAGGCCCTTATAATCACCTAGAAAATACTGGTGCCTTTCTTCCACATGATTACTAGACCATATTTACCTTGAAAAACATAGGTGATATCCAAATATTGAGGGGGTCTCTTCCCCCCAAAACAAAGTGCCTTAGTTCTTTAGTTTTTTAGGACCCAGAAACATTCCATCCTGCACTATCTATTTTTAATCTCTGCAGTAGAACCCACAATTCTATTGTGATATTTCATGAGTGGTGTTAGGAAGAGGGAATGGGACAAACATACATGCATTTTCCTGGCAGGAAAGCAGTACTTCTCATCTTGATGTGTGTAGCAATATGAGCTATATTGAACAGTGCAGAGAATTCTAAGACCTCATTTTTCATTAGTATGAAAACTAACAGGATTTTACTGTCAGCAATATTTATGGAGAGGAGATTTTCCATGAATACTGCTTTACCACAAGGAAACTACCTGCAGTGCAATGGAGTATCCTATACTAGAGATTTAGAATTGTCACCAACTCTTGCTTCATGATGTCACCATCCTCCCAATATCCTGTCAGAAGTTGATTCAAACGAATGAAACCAATAAGTAATCTCTCTCGTTTTTGGTCTTCATGAAGCCAGCCTTCTCTTATAGGATCAAAAGAGATAATATTTGTAAAATCTTTAACACAGTGGCTGGCATATATCTCCTTGTTAGACACTGGAGATACTAAGGCAAAAATGAAGCAGTCCCTGGCCTCAAGAAGTTTATATTGTATTGACAGAGGTAATGTGCACATGTAAAAATGTAAAAACGAAATACAAGGTAATTTTTTTTTTTGAAGAGAGCTGTGAGCTGGGGAATCAAGAAATATTACTGAGCTAAGCACAGAAGGAATCGTTATTGTTCAGTTGTGTCTGACTCTTTGTGACCCCATTTGGGGTTCTCTTGGCAAATATACTGGAGTGATTCACCTTTTCCTTCTCATTTTACAGATGAGAAGATGAGGAAACTGAAGCAAACAGTGTTAAATGACTTGTTCATGGTCACATAGCTAGTAAATATCTAAGGTGGGATTTGCACTCAGGTCTTCCTGACTTCAGACCCAGTGCCCCATCCACTATGCCACCTATGCCCCAGTTGAAGCAATCAAGGGAGTCCAAAAGACAAAGGTATACTCTAGGCATGGGGGAATCACAGAGACAGGAGATCTAAAGCTTTGTGTAAGAAACAACGGCAAGACCAGTTTGAGTGGACCATAGTGTACAGGTATAATATGTAAGGAGTTTGGAAAGGCATGTTGAACATAGACTTTGAATGAATTTAAATATTCAAAAGAAGAGTCTGTACTTTATTCTAGAGGCATTAGGGAGTCACTAGAAATTATTGAGATGGGGAATACCATGCTTGTGCTGTAGAAATATTAATTTGGCAACTGTCTAGGAAATGGGTTAGAAATGGAAGAGAGCTGAATCACAGAAACCAAGGAAGAGGCGACTGCAATAGTCCTAGTGAAATGTATTGATAGAACTAAAATTGTGGTCATGTGATTTGGGGACAAGGGGACCAATGTGGACATAGAATCTATAAGGCTTGGCAATTGAATGGATGTGTGGGATGGGGTAGAATGAGGATGACTTCAATGTTGTGAACTTTGATACCTAGAAGAATGGTGCTGTGCTCTAAAGAAAGAGGGATGTTTTAAAGAGGGGTAAGCTTAGAGAAAAGAGAATAAGATATGGTAAATTTGGAATGCTCATGGGTTTTCCACTTCATAATGTCTAATAGGCAGTTGTTGATGTAGAAGTAGACCTCAGAAGAGACATCAAGGTTAGATGTATAGATCTGTGAGTCACCAATAGAGAACTGATAATTAATTGATGGTAACTGGTTTTCTTCCATTCTCTGGCTCAAGTGCGACTTTTTGTGTGTGGAATTTCTTGGTATCCCCCTTCCCCTGTTGTTAGTGATTCCCCCCTCCCACTCTAAGCTTATGTTGTATATGTATGTACCTATACAAGTGTATATCATTTCCCCATTAGAATGTAAGCCCCTTGAGTTTAGGAACTGATTTACTTTTTCTTTTATAGCCTCAGAGCATAACACAAAGCCTGACAGAAAATGGAAACTTAATGAATGTATGTTGATTGATTAATGAGGTTACTGAGAGGAAGAAGATAGAGGGGAGAGAGGGCTCAAGACAGATGATTGGTGTATACTCAGACTTAGAGAGTGGGATATAGATGTTAATACAGCAATGGAGACTTAGAAATGGTCAAATAAGTAGGAGGTCAATCCAAAGATAAAAATCAACTTAATGAAAACTCAGAAAGGAGAGAATATCCAGCATCCAATGCACAAGGGGATCCTCAGAGCTTGAGCTGGTTCCTCTCCACCAACCCTGATCATGCGCTTCCTTTGTCTGTATTTTCCTTTTTACTTTGAAGATGGGGAAGAGGAGGCAGAAAAGGAAGGGAGGTAAAAAAAAGGAGAAAAGAAGAAAGGGGAGATAAATGAGAGGGCCAGATGGGGAAATAGGGAGAAAAAGAAGGGAAGTGAGGACTTCTTTTTCATGTCCTCCCCAATCAGGGCTATAACCTGGTAACTGGCCAGCACAAGTTGAACTATTGAAACCAGTCTGTACTCAAAATGATTTTCCATTGTATTGTTCTAGTGGCTTCTGTTTGAAGAAGTCCCAAGAGGGGGAATCCACCATCCCTCAAAGTTTTCCTTTACACTTTGGGGCATCTCTAATTGTTTTGAAGTTGTTGTTGCCATTTTCTGATATCAAATCTAAAGTTACTTCATTGCAACTTTCAGCCACTACCCCTGGTTTCATATTCTGAAGCCAAACAAAACAAAATTCTCTTCACAATAGCCCTGCTTTGGAGTGGAGAAAAAAAAAAATTATGTTTATCAAAAGGCTGTAATGGCAAGCAAAACAGGATCTTTTGCTGTTTTTTTTTTTTTTTTAGTATAATCAAGAAGTCTAATGCCTCTATTTGAATGTGACTAAGGAGGATCTTTCTCACCCAATGTCAGGCCTGGGAAGATTTGTAAGAAGATCCATGCCTTTTGTTAACGAGGCACTGGTTCTCAAGGGATGTGATGCCCTTTGGCTCCAAAAGGTGTATAATGACTCTGAAGGTGAGGTTTTACTTTGGGGCTTAGTTTTTGTAAGAGTGCTAGATGAGGATTCTGGGAAGTTGCTAAAGGAAATCCCCTCCCCCCCAGCTTTGAGAACCCAGATTTTGTGCTTCCCTTTCTGGTAACTGTGGTCAGACAGTTGTACGTGTCTGTTGAATTATGATCAGGCAGAGGAGGCCATGTCTGTTGATTACTTTGGGGTTTACTGACTGGAAGTGTTTGCTTGGACAGATAAAGACTCTGGGAACCCCCCGCCCTGGCTTTGAGAATCCAGACGTCATGCTTCTCTCTCTGCTAACTATGGTCAAACACTTGTATCTCTCTGTCGAATTATAGTCAGGCAGAGGAAGCCATGTCTGCTAACTTTTAATTTCTCTGTATTTTCTTTGAAGTTTAGGGTGCTACTCCCCTGAATTAGGTGAATGATACGTGTACTTGGTTGAAGGAATGATACATATGCTTAACTGAAGTGATTGTGAACGCCTCAAAAGTTGCCTTTCCTTTTATGAATGCAGATCTAAGAACCTGTGATAACAGGCCCCCCTGTGTATGTGTATGTTGGGGTACTTGCTGATACAAAGATGAGTGAAAAAATGGCAGAATGGATTAGTACTCAGTATTTTTGGAGCACCAAAATCCAAGGAGATTGATGATGATAATGATAATAATAATAACTAACATTAATATAGTGCTTACTATGTGTTAGGAACCGTGCTAAGCACTTTATTACCTCATTTGATCCTCCTAAATTGCTGGGAAGATTCTGCACAGGTAAAGAAATTTAGACCAGAATGTCAATCCCGAATACAGGGAGTGTCAGGGGGAACTGACCATTTTTCTGCCTGAACTTGTAATCCTAAAACTTTGATCTTTTCATGGTGGTTGTTTGGATTAGCGTGTCCTGATGTGCTGATGTGGTCATGAATGGGATTTGTCATTCTCCTTCCTGCCTCAGTCTCACTCATCTGACAATATTCTTGGAACATCTTGTGTCTACTTCAAAGAATGTAGTAGGATTACATATGACCAAAGAAATGCTTGAACATCGCCCCTCTAAGTGTATTAGGGAGTTCAGAGACCAGAATCTTTTCTATATGCTTTGAGAGGGTATTAGGTACTGTGAAACACATTGTCAGCTTGCATGCACGAATGGCGGCATCATTTCTCATTTCAAAAAATTTCTTTTAGCCGTTTATGACTTTGTCTTTTTCCATTTTCCTTAGGAGACCTGGCCTCAAGGAAGAAACACCTTTAATCAGGTATGCATGTCACACAGAAACAACACAGCTGGGGGGCCCACCTGTGAGCATGATGCAGATCAGCATATGCCCACATTGCCTTAATTGCCATCTGTTGTTTTGGGATAACTCTGATAAACCTTTATACCCAGGAAAGCCATGGCTGCCTGTCCTGCAGCAACCGTTTATCATCATTAGCAGAAATGCAAAGGTTGGTGCTTAGAAAATCATCTGTAAAATGATCTAAGAAATGTGTCAGATCAGGGGACTCTAACTTCGAGAAGCCTCTATTTAAACTTTGGAAAGCAAATGTGTTCCCCTGGCTTTTTTATTTTTCAGGGTGTCATACCTCCCCACTGTTTCCTCTTGCTGTTTTCCTATGTGGTCTAGTTTTCTCTTTTAAGGTGAAACTTTTAAACATTTGCAATATAGAGAATGGAACGAAAAATAGAAATACATAAAAATATGATTTTTATATTTTGACTCTTTCTAGGTGGGCATTGTGTATTCTGTTTTATTCTTGTTTGGGTACCCTTAGCTGGATCTGAAGAAAACCATCTATTCTGATGAAAATCAAAACGAACAGGGAAAAAAACTTCCAAAAATCCAGATGTGTTATCTGTATTGCTGCAGGCCTTGGGACATTTGGAAACACCTGGACTCTTTATATTACATTTTTCAGTTTTTATTGGTCTATCTTGCCTCTTATAAACATAGCAAGGCCATGTTCTCTCTTCCCCAAGCTCTTTCCATGGCATATAGCCATATCATTACTGCCCTCACCAGTTCCCTGTCACAAAGAAAAACACACTATGCTGTAATGAGTGAAAAGGAAAATGGGTTTCCCTGTCTTCCTGAAAAAATAATTTTCTTCACAAAATTCTCGTTATTTCTCTCTCTCCTCACACTCTCAGGTACATGCATGATACATTTTTGCTTCAGGGACCTGTTTTCATGGATCTATTAAGCAATTAGTGATGATTTGTCATAAGCATTTAAAAATTTATTTTACACTTTCCTTTGGGCTTGTGCATTCTTTTAGTCTTAATAAAACAAAAAAGGAAGATGAAAGGATATTTGATAAATATTCAGTTTTCCAAGGCAAAAGATTATTTTTCCCAAAATGCACAATAGATAGTTTGTGCTCCTTGGTGGACAGAATAATGGCTTTGAAAAGAAGAAAAACTTGTTTTAGCCACCCCCTCTCTTCCCCCGAATACCATCATCAGCAATAGTACCAAAACCCTTCAGTCTCTCAACTACCCTCACTTTACAAGTCATCAAAAAAGTATGTACCAGAGGTAGGACTTGAACCCTGTACTTCCTCATTCTAACTATAACCATAACACCTCGTGGTATACATTCATATAAAGTAAAAAGGAAATGAGATTTCCCCTATATCCCCTGAAAATAACATAATATGTACATAGATATATTATTTTGATGAACCATAATGATTAAAACTAAATTATAAGGAAGCAATTGCTATTAAGTCTCCAGGCCTCTGGGTGGATTAGCTCCCTCCCCTCTCCTCCCTTCTCCTCCCCTCTCCTCCCCTTCCATTCCTTTCCTGACACTAAGATACATGTTGCAAGTAATGGTAACAACCAATTTTGCATGTAAAATGTATTTTTCATATGACAATGTTCAAACACTATCTTTTTTAGGTCACAAACCACTCTAGATCAGGAATTATGCCTGAAATTTCTTTGAAACTCTTTCATTTCCCAGTACACTGATCTCTACACATGGAACATTTAGCAAAGAGTGAATAATATTGATTCCAAGTGTTGTGTGAATTTTAAAAATTTTCTAGTGAGTAAGTAGTCACTATCTAACTTAGCCACAGTGACTTTCTAAATTCTGAATTTCTTTATAATAAAGCAGTCAGTAATATAATATAGGAAATATTGTATAATAAATGGAAGACTATTGGATGTACTGCTTTTGTCCTGGGTTTGTACCTTGACTCCGACACTTGTATGACTTTTGACAAGTCACTTAACCTCTCTTAGCATTTCATTTGTAAAAGGAGAAGATTGGAATAATTAACTTCTAAGTTTCCATTCAACCTTACCTAGTACCTTAACCATGATACTAGAAGGTTGAAGAAAAGGAGAGAGCCTACAATCTTAGTTCCTGAAAGAACAAAACAAAGATGAAAGTAATATGGTTGATCAGACAGAACTAGGAAAGACAGGGAAGTTTAAAGATATCTGAGTCAGAACAAAGATCATAATCAGGGCAAAGAACATCTTGCTCCAAATCTGTATTGCCCCTAGCCACAGGCTTCTACTCCATAGGGTATCAATAAGTTGGGAGACTTGACTTGACTTGATTCTGTGAGTGGAACATCATTTGGCCACTGTGTTTTATTTCCTACAACCCTTTGTTTGACCATTGGAGAGTTTGGTGGTAGAGTAGGGGGTGTGGAACATATTGAATTTTATTTTGTTTTCTTCTAGAAAGGAGTGCTGCTGGAGCACATTTGGGTTTTGGACCATGATTATAAACTCATTAAATCCCATTGAGGTCTGAGGTCTGAGCCATTATTCTGTCCACCAAGTAGGTACACAATGGATCTTGTACTATGCACTATTTTGCTCCTTTTACTATTTCTATTTCAGGAGTAAAAACACTGTATACAGTTAAGTATAAGTTTGTTTACCCATGTGGCAGATGCCATGATTCTATTTCTTTGTTGAGGTACAGCGGATTCAGGGAGTGAGAAGTAGAGTTTTCTGATGAAGTGGAGACTCAGAATAATTCTGATTTGGTAAAACCATGACAACCTTACCCTTTGGATTAATTAAGTTTAAAAAATTAGAAAAAGAAGTGGAATTCAGCACAGAAAATTGCTCACTCTCTGAGAATTACAAAAAGCTTATAACTTCTCCATAGTTCTTTTTTGCCAAGTGGAACACACAACAGCTAGGGTGTGCAGGGTACTTCCCAGGACTCTGAGCCCTTGGTGATTTGGATTAGGCCAATAGCTAGCAGTACCACTTATAATTAAATATAAATCTATGATCCTATGAATGATACTTGAATTAATGGAGACAAAGAAAAGAAAGGAGTGACACTAAGATATAAGTTGCAAGTAGTGTTAACAACCAATTTTTGTATATAAAATGTATTTTTCACATGAGAATGTTTAAGTGCTATCTTTTTAGATCACAAAACTAAATCGAGAATTATGTCTGATAATTTCTTTGAAACTCTTCCATTTCTCCCCACACTGATTTCTACACATGAAACACTTAACAAATA
Source organism: Notamacropus eugenii (assembly GCF_028372415.1). Classification (NCBI taxonomy): domain Eukaryota; kingdom Metazoa; phylum Chordata; class Mammalia; order Diprotodontia; family Macropodidae; genus Notamacropus; species Notamacropus eugenii. Next base: position 126,819,390 of record NC_092875.1, on the reverse strand, counting down.
GTGGATAATATTGACTACAAGAGTTGTGTGAATTTTAAAAAATTTTCCAGTGAGTAAGTGGTCAATATTTCTATCCTTGTTTTTTATGTGGGGAAATGGAGTCATATAGATTAGGTATGTATTTTGTCCAATATGTGTCACACCACACAGGTACTCACTGAGAACCGATAGATCAACAAGCACTTGTTAAATACTATGTGCCAGGCACTAGGAAAGGTTCTGAGTATGTAATTACAAAAATGAAAGTCTTTTCCTTCAAGGGACTTATATTCTGCAAGGGGGAGGCAAAAGAATGCAGAGTAATAGCATTTGTCTCTTCTTTTTTCCTCAAGCCAAGTTGTCTCAAGATCTAGACATTGTTCTTGTTTTCCTTTGGGATTTCCTGGTTCTCTCTCTGCCTTCCTGTTATATATCATGAAAAGGCTTCCAATATGCAGGCTAATGAAAGAAACATGATAAGTACAGAACATGCTCATTCCTTCTTAATTGCCTCAACTTCCATCTGTTGGTCTGGGATAATATTGATAAAGTAATTAGAGAGGCAATGCCATCTCCTGCATGAAATGAGGACAATGATCCTCAAATTACAAAGTATGACATTTTTATATTTTGTAACATAAAAGGGAAAGATCATTTAATTTATTTTAATGTGGCTAATTTAAAACAAGATTGGATCATCTAGTTAACTTTCAGGTTCTTGACTTTTAAGACCAAACACAGGGTAGCATCTCGTTTCCACAGTGGCACATGCTGCTTATTAGTACTGGTTCATGTCTAATCAAGTGGGAAGTTAACCTTGAATACCAAACATAAAATCTATAAACCAGAAGCTAGAACTAACATGATTTGAAGGGGAGAGCAGAGTCTAAATAAAAATCAGGGCTCCATGGTGCCTCATGAAAACTGCCTTTGTTGCCATTGGCGAAAAATTCAGATGCATTCATTCAGAGTTCTAACTAATTTGAGATGAACAAGACTTTGCCCTGAGGTGCCACCATTCAGGAAGGCATGTTTCTTCCCTGGTTTGGTGTGCTTCTTTCTTGGGGGTAGGCGGGCCATGGTATGACATATTTCTTTCCTGTGGTGATTGCTATTTTCCTGACACAGTTAAATGGTAAAGTAGATACAGCCCTGGGCTTGGATTTCAGGAAGATCTGAATTCAAATCAGACATTCAGTAGCTGTTTGATCCTGGACAAATCACTTGGCTTCTGTTTCCCTCAGTTTCTCAACTACGACATGGGGATAATAATAGCACCTATGTCACAGATAGTTAATGACGGCCAAATGAGATACTCATAAAGTACTTAGCGCAGTGCCTGGCCCATAGTGAGCAATATGTAGATCCTTATTCCCTTCCCTTCTCCTACTCTCCTTGCACTTCACTTAGCATTTTTCTCCTGGCCCATGCTGAAATGTAGCACAGCCTCCATTGTTCTACTGCCAAGTTCCTGCTCCTGGGTACGTGCCCACCCCCTCCTTGCAGAATGGTTCTTCTCTCACCTTGACTCCACTTGATTATTTTTGCCCCAGATGAAATATTCCTAGGTATGGCTCTGCATTCATCCATCCTCCTAGATGGAGAGTACCTTTCACTGTAATGCCTAAGTCCTTTTATCACTGTGGAAGGAAGAAGAGAAAAGGGAGGAATGAATAATAAAAATAGGAATAAAGAAAGTATCATCCATGTTGGTCAACACCTTTGCTCCTAAGGCTGGCCAGCATAGTTCCTGCTAAAGTTATCTGGTTCTAAGATGGGACGCTTATCTATACTCTGTATACTTTTAAAGATTCATGGAATTTTAACATTAGATGTATCCTCTGCAGTAATCTAGCTGGAATCATACCTATATGAGCCACTAAACCATATTTACATTGGCCCAAACCAATTTACTTAAAGTGGTCCAGTGGGGAAAAAAGTATGTTTGTTTTAATTTGAAACTATGATCTCAACTGTCCTTTATCAATGTCTTATTCTGATGACGTTGTTGGCATAGAAATGCCATCTGATGATGATGTTGGCATGGAAATGAAAATACATCTTTGAAGCCTGCACCAATAGCATGCAAAGTGACTTGGGTTCTACTCAACTTGAAAGGGTTAGGATGTAGGCTTGCTAATGGATGGACAGCTCTTTGAGGACTGGCTTCATTAATGGAATTCATGAATTAATTCACCAATATTCATTAAGCATCTATTGAGTGCAAGCACAGTATTTGATGCTGGTAGAGATACAGAGCTTAAATCACAGGCAAGATTATACATCCACAGATTTATATAGCTAGAAGAACACTTGGAGACTGATTAGTCCATGTATGGTTGCTGTCCTCATGGAGTTTCTAGCAGAAGGACAAGATATATAAAGAAAGTTATAATAATTAGATAACTTTTGTGGAGCACTTTGAAGTCTTGCAAAGCATTTCACATGCATTATTTCAGTTGAGCCTCAGAATAAATCTGCGTTGTAGACACAACAACTACTTTTATCCTTGATAATTGACCAGATGAGGATTTTGACAGTCAGATTTAAATGGCTTGCCTATATCACACAGCTAGTAAATACTGGAGATGAGACTTGATGCTGGTTTCTCCTGACTCCTAGTCTAGGATATTTTCCATTATACTGTGTGACCACTACATGACAAATAATAAAATATAGTAAGTGAAGCGGAGAGTACAGAAAACAAAATATTATATAAGCTAAGTGGAAAAAGGGACATTATCATGAGGCTGGTTGCCAGGTTTTTGTGTCTGCCTCTGTCTTTGTCTCTCTGTCTCTCTCTTTCCTTATATCTAAATCTGTAGATATAGAATTTATATCTATATTTGTTTATATAAATTATATTTACATATGTATATACAATATATTTATAAATATATTTTTATATATTTATTTATATTACCTCTATATCTCCATCCATGTGGACACGGACATAATAAGAGATAATATTGAGATTCATAGTGACAGCATTTCATGAAATTATCTATGAAACAACCAACAGGATAGAATCTGCCTCATTAACATCCACACCTATAAAATAAAGCATTTTCTGGAGCACATAAGTAATAGCAGGCTCTATGGCTTAGGGGGGAAAGGTGTGCCGTCTAAGTAATCTGTGGACTAGTTAATTGGGAGCATTTACCTGCAGGGCAGTTTTTTGTCCTTTGTTTTGGAAGAGGATGAATGACATCAGGAGGTGAAGTCTTGACTTGCCCATGAATTGGATTTAAGTGAGGCAGAGTTGCACAAAGTCATCAGTCTCACTCTCTCTCTTCCAGAGCCACAGAAAAACAGTAGCAAAGACAATGGCTGGCAATGCAAAGCTACAGTAAAGGAGGCACCCTGTTGTCAGGGTCTGCATTTCACTTTCTTTGTTAACTCACCCTGAGGTGCTTTTCACACATAAAGCCTTTTTATGTGGGTCCTGAATAGTCTTTCTCCATCAAATTTAGTCACATTCCTGATTTCATTTCCCAAATCCACATTTCATTTGAAGACCAAATATTGATAGATCTTCATAAGGTGACCAGCTTCCCTGAGGAGCCTTGATCTCTGCTTAATTTCCCTTTCTATCCCTTCCTTTGATTTTAGTCACATCTGTCTCTTCTAGTTCTGTTTCGTATATGTATATATTAAATGTAGGGGAGGGGTAGGAATTCATTTTTACTGAGCCTGTAGTAATCATGGAGGGATATAACCCTTCCTTCACCTTTCCTGTCCTCTAGGGATCCTTGAAAGAGGGATCTCTGTAATGGACTGGCATCTTTATGGGTACTGCTGTTATGTCTTATTATTTTATGTTTATAAAATGCAGTTAAATGTATCTGACATCATTTGGTTCTTATCTAACAGTTTGTTGCTTTCCAGTAAGTTTTGCAATTACTTTGATTAGTTACCACTTCCCATATCCAGCACCTACTACTATTAGTACTGTGAAGTTAATAAGGATTGTGATCTCATACTCTTTTGAGAGACTGTGTGGTGTACCAGAAGAAACATTAGATACAGAAGCAAAAGGTCCTAATTCAAATTCCAAACCTACTATATCTATCCTTTCACATTGCCAGGATTAGGGGTGCTGTATCCCCACTAACTAGAAAATCCACAAAAAAATATTTGGGCCTTCCCTTCGTACTAGAGAAGTCTGAATTATTATGGTATTAAAAGATAAAATATATTGATATTATACAATTATATATATATACATACATACACATGCATGTATTTTATGCATTTCTGAGTTTCTAAACTTTTCCTCTGACATCTGGTGGCCTGTCATCTGCAACTTCCACAAAACTGCCCCCCAAATTCACATATAATTTCTTATGCTGACCCACGATATATTGAAATCATCATGGTGAAAGTCATGATGTGGAAAGGTTAACTGTGCTTCCTAGCTGTGTGACAACAGAAAAATCATTTAACCTTGCCTAGCCTAGGTTACCTCATCTGTACTATGGAACTTTATTTCAGCCGACTCCCTTATGGGATTGTTAAGAGGGGTAAATGTAAAATGTTACCTGAAAAGGTTTTATAATCAAAGGATCAAGAATTATAGAGTTTAATCCATGTTTAATAAAAATTCTCCTTTGCTGTGTAGTCAACAAGTGATTATCCAACATTTGTTGGAGTAAAAGAAACCCTACTACCTCCCAAGGCAGTGCATTCCATTTTGGAATCACTCTACTTGTTAGGATTTTTTTTGTAAATTTAAGCTTTAAGTATGTTTCTTTTCAGCTTCCAGCCTCTTATTCCAGTTCTTCCTCCTGGGTTTAACAGAGCAAGTCTAACCACCCTTCCTTATCAGATTCTGTGTGGGTGTAGGGCAGTATATGGTACATCAAGGTGGCACAGTGGATAGAGTACCGAGCCTGGACTCTTAAAGATCTGAATTAAAATATGGCCTCAGACAATTACTAGCTGTGTGACCCTGGATAAGTCACTTAAGTTTTGCTTTCCTCAGTTTTCCTCATCTCTAAAATGGGGACAATAATAGCACCTGTCTCCCAGGTTTGTTGTGAGGTTCAAATGAGTTAAAATTTGTAAAGCCCTTAGCATGATTCCTGGCACATAGTAAGCTACATAAATATTAGCTATTGTTATTAGTAGTAGCAGTACAGATGAGGTAATTGAAAAAATGTTTTCATTTGCACTAGTCCAGGGTATCAAAATATGAATTGCTATAAAATATCTCTTTTTTTCCCCCAGATTGATTTTGCTTGTGTTAAAGCCCCATAAAATATTAAGATGAGGAGTGGTTTCTTTGACAGTAAATACCTTACTCATTAAGCACTTAAGAATGATTCTTCCAACAGTAATTACTCTAGTAGCATTTGGCTTTAGGTCCATTGTTCAAATATCAAGTGGAACACCACTTTTGTCCTGGTAGTCAAAAAAAGCCAGCATCGTAAGGATTATTATAGCTAGAAGGGACTTGGAGATATTCCAGTCTAACATTTTCAGTCAGGAAAATGAAGCCTAGTGGAGAGAAGTGAGTTGACCAAGGTCCCATATGTAGTCAGAAGCAGTTGAAATTTGGGCCAGGTCTTCAGAACCCTAATCCCATGCTGCTCTTTTCATCAAACCATACAATTGAGACTGATTGAAATTTATACTTCTTTCTCCAGTGGTTCAATAAAAACCGTGTTGATCCTTGTGGCATGCTTAAAAGAGCAGTGGGTTTGAAGTCAGAACCCAAGAACTTAATTTAAATACCACCTTTGCCACTTTCTATATGGGTGGCCTTGGGTAAATGACTACTTTTTTGGACCCCAGTTTCCTCCCCTGTAAAATAAGAAATTTTAGCTAAATGATAGTTTTTAGTGAATTTTCCACCCTAACCTCTAATCCTGTAATCTTAATCACCTCTGGCTCCTCCTCTTTGGAATAATGGAGTATGATTGTGAGAAATTCTCTCTTTTTTTTTACTGTATAGTTGAATCGTTGCTGGGAAGGGAAAGAATTTTGTTTATAATTTGAAAGCCCAAATAACCCCAAATTGACTGCATTTGGCTTTATATTATATTACATTTTATGGCTTTTTTTTTTTTTGGGAAGTAGAAGATATCCTTTCTTATTTAGGTTTGGCTTTGTGTAATATTAAAATGAGTTTGTTTCCTGAGCATATGCCTACCAATAGTGGGGAAAGAAAGGTCAGGATAAAATATTTACTGCAGTTACTGAGATAATCCAAAGCTCCAGAATAGACAGTCTTTATGTGGTGGTGGTGGTGGTAGTAGTATTGATATTAATTGTGGAGTAATATTAATCATGGAATAAATTAAGCATTTACTGTAGCTAGAGAAAGGAAAAAAGCCCCTGTAAATTCCGATCCTAGTTGGGGGACAGATTGACATGGGGAAGCTGGTAATGGTGCTCCATTGCATGTATTTCTAAACTTTTTGCCTCTGCTGACCAAAGAGCATATTCTGGAAGGAAGATAGAATTTGAGCCCTTGAGAAGATTTCCTTCAGAGAAAGATATCATTCTGTAATGCAGTGGAAAGAGTACTGAATTCTAGGTAGGACTCCTGGCTCTAACCATTCATTGCCTGTGCCACTTAACCTTTATGGCTCTCAGTTTCCTCACCTGTAAAATGAACAAGTTGGGCTAGCTGACTTCAAAAGTTCTTTCCAGCCCTCAGCCTGTGATCCTGTGATCCTATTCCCAGCTTCCAATGATGCCTTAAAACATTTTTGCCACTAGGGATGCTTTCTGTACCATTCAATTCTCTAACAGGATCAGAGGCCAAACAGAAAGGTCTTTGAGTCTGCTCAGGGTCCACCTCTATTTCAGACAGTGTAATAATGGACATTGGTATCATTCATGCTGCTCCACTGTATTTCCCCTGGTATCAAAAGAGGATGTAGCAATTTCCAACTCCTAGGGATAGTCATAGTATTCTTTTCAAGAGAATGAAATCAAGCTGAGCTCCATCCTCTCCTCTCCTCTCCTATCCCCTGGAACAAAAAACGCTCTTAAATGATAGACTGCATAGGAGAAAATCAGCAGCCACTGCTTACACCAATGTGAAAGTGGAATTTGGCCCAGGTTCAGCAGCTTTATTTCACACTGCTTTTAGTACTCACAGACATACGTGATAATAGTAATTTAATTCCTAGAGTTGTGCCATCAGCTCTTTATTTTACCTTGGTTTTTTAAAATCCAATGGAGCCTTAGTTTCAATGACTGTGAAGAGTAATCTTATGGAATTTATTCCCTCAGGGTGGAAAAAAGCAGATGGCACCCATTTAACCCTTCCTGAATTCTCTAGAGTTGAGCTGATGTAACTATTGACATTATGAAGTGAGGTGAAGGGAGCCATGGGAAGCAGAAGAGGATCATAGATTTTAGAGCAGAAAGGGGATTATTCCAGATGATCTTAACCATGATTGTGTCATGGAGCCCTTTGACAGCTTGGGGAAGCTTTTAGAACCATTCTCATTATAATGGGTTCTTTTTTGGAGGGGAGGAAGGCAAGGCAAGGCAATTGGGGTTAAGTGACTTGCCCAAGGTCACACAGCCAGTAAGTGTCATATGTCTGAGGTCAGATTTGAACTCAGTGTCCTCCTGACTCTAGGGCCAGTGCTCTATTCACTGCACTACCTAGCTGCTTCAGAATAATGTTTTTAAATAATTAAGAGAAATGTCAAATTTCCATGAGAGGTTAATAACCATAATTTTTTTTTTTCCATCCAAGTCCATTAACCCCATAAAATCTATCCACATACACTGGAGTTTGGTGTCCAATCTCATCATTGTACAGGTCAAGGAAGCTGAGGCCCAGAGAGGAAAAAGGACTTGCCCAAACTTATGTACAGAGAAGGAATCCCTGATCAATTAATTTTCTTCTAATCTAGTTAATGCAAAAAAGATAATGAGGTATTATGGTCTTAAAAAAATATTTTCACTGTTACCCTTTTATGAGGAGTTAAGTACTTTATGGACTTCGAGGGCCTCTAATTTACTGGCTCAGACATACCCAAGGGTCTTTTTGCAAAGCTAAACAGACTCTAGGAAGTCATTCTAGGCAGACAGAACTGTGGGCTTTAACAATGCAGAAGAGAGTTGACTACAGAAGAAGCTAGCCTTTGAGAGGAAATGACTAATAACCCTGGTGAAGGGATCTTTCTCTTTCCTTCAGTACCTATGGGTCATGATAGTTTTCAACAGAACTACTCATCGAATAAGAGATGTCAGTCTCATCAGGGAGCAGGCCCAGTCAGTCAAGGTGTGATCCTAGAACTACTGAATTTGAAAACTAGAAGGGACTTCAGAGGTCATCAAATCTAATTTACACGGGAAAGGAACCCCCATTAGACAGGAAGAGTTTTATGAGTTTAGTGTTAGCAACACGCTTAGTATTTGAGTCTCATTTTAAGATGAGACCAAGGGAATTCAGAAGAAGGACTTGCTCAGCAGAGATACTATACAAAGAGTGGGGACAGAGCAGTATGAGGAAATCATGAGAAGGGAAAGGACATCATAGCCTTGTGATAGCAGGGGCCACCTATGTTCCCCACCTGTGTGATTTTATACTGAAGAACTCTATTCACATGTATGCTCTTTTCACCTACACTGTGTGAACAAGTGAGATAGTGTTCTCCAGGATTATGTCAGTTTAGAGAGGGAGAAAAAAGAATATTTTGTTATCATTATTGTTGCAAGGCCATCTCAGAAATTGATGTTGCTATCAGTGAATTTTGTCTACTGCCTGACTAATAAAGGAAATTACACTGATGGGGACTTCTGAGCTGTAGTTCCAGAAGGGTGAACCCATTCACTACCTCAAACCTGGAGTATCTGTACACTGGAAGGTCTAGTGTTTGAGCTCATGTTGGGGCATAGAGTTAAGTTAAAGGAAGTAGACCATAATTGGTGTCTAGGTCTCCTGGCTCCAAATCTGATGATCTTTCCACTATGATACACTGCTTTACTTTTCTATTCCTCCTAAAATTCTCATTTAGAGAATTATAAAACCTTCTCTTGCCCTAGCTTTCAGCTGAGTTGCTAGATGTTTCTGATTCTCATTTAAAAAGACATTACACTCCTTTAGAAAAAAAGCAGGGTCTTTCATTCTTCTTTTCTTCATTCTTTCATCCTGTCTTCTTTCCCCAAACTACTAGAATCCATGTTTCCCTTCCTTTTCTTTCTCAGGTAATCACCTTTTTTCTGTCTATACTTTTCTCCATTCCCAGTTTTAAACCTTTGGTAAACCAGTTCAATCCTACACTATTCTGTCCTCTTGAATCCCTTGCTTCCATGTCCTATCACTGATAATGCATGCCTTACCAAACCCAAACTCTACTTCAATTTTCTATTTTCTGTGCTTCTCACCACATATTGCTGAAGGAAACTGCAACCATGCTGAATCCACTAGAAGTTTCTTATCTAATCTCAACTGGGAACTCTCCAAAAGAAATTTTTTTTCTACTCTTCTTTAGTTGATTATTGTCTTTACTTAAACCTCTCCAAACACTCTCCACCTCCACCCTCTCACCTTGCCTCATACTTCACTGAAAAAATTCTCTTCCCATCTGCCACAACGCTAACATATGCCCTACTTCCCTACAATCTGTGATGAAGAGATGACCCTTCTTTTCAGAATCTGCTCTTCTAAAGGTACTTTTGATTCCACTACCTCTTCACCTTCTCCAACTTTCAGTTTTCATTATCAACCCTTCCCTCTAATCTTCAATCTTTCCCTATCTAAAGGTTTCTTCCTTGCTTCTCCATCTCTCATCCCTATACCTTTGCACTGACTATACTTGATGCCTGGACTATTTTTGCTCCTCAGTTCTACTTTTTACAATCACTGGCTTACTTTTAAGACCTGTCAAACATCATCTTCTGCAAGAGGTTTTTCCCAGTTCACCAAGATGCTAGTGCCTTCTTCTCTAAGGTCACCTTGTATCTACTCTGTATGTACCTTAGATATACCTATTTAAGTACCTGTTGTCTCCCCCATTAGAATGTAAGTCAAGTCCTTGAAGTCAAGAGGTGCTTTAGTTTTCTCTTTGTATCCTTAGCTGTTAGTCCATTGCCTTGCATGTAGTAAGTGCTTAATGAAAGATTGGTGATTGATTGATTATTACTATGGATCATTACTGTACTAGTTACTTATTGGGTCTATAAATGCAAAAGTGAGACAGTTCCTTCCTTTGGCAGCCATCTTAACAAACCCATACCTAAAACAAGAATCCACTATAATATTCTCCAAAGTGATCATTTAGTTTCTATTTGAAGACCTTTAGTGAGAAGGAACCTACTGCCTCCTGAGAGAGTTGCTTCCATTTCTGAACAGCTTTAATTCTTAAGGAGTTTTTCTTAATCTAACAACCAAGTATAAATTTGCCTCCTTGTGACTTTCACTATTCGTTCTGGTTCTGCCTTTGTGGCCAAGGTACCATAATCTTGGTAGGTTTATCTAAATATATAATTATTTGGGATGGTATGTCCTCCAGCATCTCCCAAATATAGATCTCATTCATGGTAGACCTAGGTTTACATTTCAGTCGTACTATGATTGGGAAATAGGATTTTTACTGTCAAAGCCCATGTCGAGAAATTTGGCTGGGCACATTGCTCAACCGTCCTTTATCTCTGACTAGGATTTTTCCTGCACAGATTTATTTGGGTATTGTGCCATCACAACATAAGAATTGCTACACAGTGATAGACTCATGGTCCTTCCATAGATATAGTTAGCTATTGTCTCTTTGACAAAGATACAGACATAGGTTTTGGTAGAATAGTTGGTCTCCTCAACATCAACCATAAAGGTTATATATATATAACTCCTATTTCTATGGCACTTGAAGACTTACGAAGCACTTTCCTCAGGTGAGACTGCAGATTGGTGTGGGGGGCAGGGAGTGGTAATGAAAGTCATTAGCTGGAGAAGATTAGGAAGTGGAAGAATGAAAGGTACCTTTAGAAGAGTTGGTCCTGAAAGGAGAAGGATCACCTTCATCAGAGATGGAAGGGAAATAAGGTGGTGTGTGTGTGTGTGTGTGTGAACATGTGATGTCAGAATAATGGGAGATGGGAAGAAAATTTTTTCTGTGAAGTATGAAGAAAACCTTGTAAGATAATTAGTATAAGTATTATCAATCTCTTTTTGTAGGTAAGGAAACTCAGATTTGGAATGGTAAAATGACTTGCCTATAATCACTCCACTAACGAGCATCAGAATCAAGATTTGAACCTAAGATTCCTGAAGACAAGTGAAACAAACCTTGCCACTATTCCATGATTCTTCATTTTCTAAAGAGCACTGACTTTTTCCCCTTCATTTCAGAGGACTTGGGTTCAAATGCTGGCCCTGAAATTTATTACCTGTGTGATCCTAGGTAAATCACTTCACCCCTCTATGCCCCAACTTTTCATCTGTAAAATGAAATGGTTGGACTACATAATCTCTAGGGTCTCTTCCAACTCCAGATCTAAGATGTTAATTTTTAAAGAAACACAGATTTATAACCCATCCTGACTTTATCTAACTCTGTTGTGGAACCCATTTATATTTAATATTTTGCAATGAACAGATTCTGTAAGTTGATGACCCCACCCCTCCCCATTTACTCCATACTTGCATTTTTTTCTTAAACTGATCTCTTTTTGGTTGATTATCTTTGGGATTTGTTATTGATCTTGTTCATGCTGACAGTCTACTAAAAACATATATTTAGGAGCACAGCTCTGGGTAGAGGTAACTGAAGGACAGTTATGTTGTAAGCTCTTCAGTGTAGAGACTATTTCATTTTTGTCTTCACATCCCCAGCACCTAGTACAGTGCCTGAAACACAGTAGATGTTTAATAAATGCCACCTGATTGATGCATTGCAGAAGAAGAATTCAGGAGGAAAGACTTCCTCCCCTCTGTAATAAGGAGGATAAATTGGTAAAACCCCTCATTTAATATAAAGATGACTCTAGATGTGGAAGGAATATTATCAAAGGAAATTTAAAAAAGGGTTACTTCAGGCTTTTTTTTCTCTTCTTTTCTTCATCAGCTTCCTCTGTTTGTGCTCTACTCCCCCTGACCCCGCTCCAGTTCTCTGGAACCTGTCACATCTCCATGCAAGTAAAAGGCAGAGAGTTCTGGTTATGTAAAGGACCACATGGGAATGAAGTAATTTTCCTTCCAAGTCCATTGACCTGGAAGAAGGATTCCTGCCAGAGGGGATAAAATTTTCTTTCTAAACACCAAGAGAGAGGGCAGTCCAGAGCAGCTGTAACACATTCAAGATGAATTTAATGTACAACAAAAGAACAGGTGACAAAAAATAGACTCAGCAATAAAGATGCAGAATAATAATTAAATGGAATACTTTTTAAAATAATAATCAAGGCCAGCATTTATATAGCACTCTAAGATTTGTAAAGTGCCTAACATCTCATTTGATGCTGATAGAAAATTATTTATATAAAGACAAAAGTTGTGAATACCAAATGTTACCTGCTACTCCCTGAATGATCCTAGCAATATCAGAATATCAGTAGCATTCCCAGCAATATAGTATTGATTAGGTTGAGCTGAGTCAGACCTTAAGTCCCATCCAGGGATCTTGCCTTGTGGGGGGATTGGGGTCAAGCTGGATCTAGGCCTCTGATATCTTTGCCCTTTCTATTGGGATTCATGGCATGAAGGGCAAAACAGCCAGAATGGAGTGGTTTTCCTTCCTCTGATTGCTGAGGATGGTTGGGATCTCATGACCAGACCTTCTTATTTCACATTACCTCCTCCTCCCCCACCCCTTTCCTCATAAAACTATAAAAACTTTTTCATGGGTCTCTTTGGTTGGGGAATCCACTGGATATTCCCCAGGGTAGCAGATTTGCTACCCTTTCATCTCATTTAAAGATGTCTTATTCCTTAACTCATGGCTTTGATTTATTTCAGGATTCTACCCTCTCCTCCTAGAACTACAAAAACTTTTCATAAGTCTCTTTGGTTGGAGAATCCACTGGACATCCCCCAGGGTAACAGATTTGCTTCCCTTTTATCTCAATTAAAGATGCTTTATTCCTCAACTCATAGCTTTGATTTATTTCAGGATTTGATAATACTTAAAACAACTCTGTAATGTAAATCCTATCATTATTACCATTTTACAGATAAGGAAACTGAAGTTGAGAGGTTGAGTTGCCTGTCTTCCTGATTCTCTAAGTCCTGTGCCCTAGCCACTATAATATAGGTATGAGAATTTAAGATTGGGGGGACAGATGTACACATTTGTGATCATTTAGAGTTAGTAGGGGTTCCCAAGCTAAAGGAGCTAAGATCCAGTCTCAGTTTCAAATGGGTCACTGTATCTTTGGATGTCTCAGGAAGAAAGTGATATGGGATCTTTTTTGGGGAAAAATTTCTCTCCATCTTTGACCATCTGGTTGGTAGATAAAATTTGTTTTCAGAAAAGCGGTGAAGATAATTTGTATTCATGTGTCATGGAAATTTAACAGCCTTACTTTATTTCCATGTAGGCTGAAGACCCATGGAGTCAGAAATACTAAAGCTACCAATATTTGCCTCCTGCATAGACTTGAAAAGTGTTAAAAAAGACATTGTTGATTTATGGACCCAATCCTCATGGGTGAATACATTATTCTGTGGTGGTAAGTTATATCCTTGGGGAATATAATAAATTTAGGCCACTCTAGAACTATTTATTTTATCTTGGCACCCTCAATTAATAGTAGCCTAATGAATACTAAGACTCATGCATTCAATGTTTATTTAGATCCTACTATGCTCAAGGCATTGGACTGGGTTGAATAGGAAATACCAAGGCACAATCCCTGACTTAAAAGAATTTTACTTAGGGGAAGTTATACCTTCCAGGAGGATTAACAGAGTAGTACTGAGGCCTCATGACAGAGATTAGTGGTTATATCTCTGTGGAAAGACAAACTCCATTCTGCTTTCCCCTCCTGGAGATGTAGGACAAACATATCATTGGATCCCTAATTTAAGATGTGCCAAGGAAGAGAAATTAAGAAAACTTTCCTTGAGATTCAGGGTGGAAAATACAGAGGAGTGGAAGTTGGATACCCCAAGTGCTATTTCTAGCTTTGTCACTCACTATATTAGTCACTTTGTAGCTCTGGGCCTCAGTTTCATCACTGTAATATGAGAAAGTTAAACTAGATGATTCCTACAGTTGTTTCAACTCTAATATTCTGTGATACTGATTCCATAGCAAGTAGACTCAGGGAAAAAAAAAATTTGAAATCATATGTCTGATAAGAGTATTCAAGTTGCGTAAGAGAATTTTAAAAATTGGCTGTATTACTGCCATTTCCTTAAGAGAGAAAGTCACATAACTAGTAGTCAGTAAATAGTTATTGAGCCTCTACTATGTGCCAGGCACTGTGCTAAGTGTATATCGTATCATTTGCCTGAATTTAGCATCAATAAGCTCAGGTTGAGGTAAAGGGAAAGATAGAAGAGAACAACAAACTATAGGTGTGGTCCCTCCAGGAGAGGAGGAAAATCAACTCTCATCTCCATGAATGTTGGTGAAAGGAAATGATTCCTTGAGATATAATGATGGGAGTAGGGATAGTCTGAGAATATTGGTTATACCATGAGATAGATTGGTTTAGGGAAGAATGGGAGGCAAATTATAGGACTAGGGGTCACCTTGGAAATAGCTTCTCTCAGGGAAAAAGAATCTTTCCATCCCCCAAATCTAAGTGTTGAAGCCCTAGGGCAAGATCATGCTAGTCCATCAATAATTACAGGTCTGGATTCATTCAGTTACGGATGATGGGGAAAAAAATTTGTAATTAGTAAAATGGAGTTTAGTTTTGTTTTTATATGAAGCAATATAACCAAATCAAACAGTAATGGCAAGTGCCAAATAAGTGAGATAGATATTTTGGCAATTCATAGGAAGAAGAGATCACCATGGGATGACTCTTAAAATTATAGTCTAAATTCATACATCAGGTGGGAACTGAACTGGGTGAGATTGGAATTTGAATAGACAAAGATGAGTGGGGATGGGGGGAAGGTATTCTAGGTGTTGAGAGGAAAGAAACATGACAATGGGAATGCACTTGAGTTTAGGTTCAGGAATTGTATAGTATATGGAGAAAGTAAAGGGTCTGGAACACATCTTTCCATATCACCTAACCTACTATTCATAGGGATAATAGCAGGTGACTCCCTGATTAGAGAAGGGATTATCTCATATTTCCCTTGTAAAAACCTTTCATACCTCCCCCTAGCCCCTACCCCAGGCTTCCCTAGGAGTAAGCGTAGGACAATTTCCTACAGTTACACCGCTGGATATTAGTTTGTCTTTGAGCTTCCCATTGGGGTAGAGGTCTGGCCCAGTCTAGTTCTTTCACCTTGAACTGAAGGATTTTTGGAAGGCCAATGTGGGTCAGAACTGTTAAGAAGCTTTTAGTCTGTTCTACAGTGAATTCTAGAGTCCAGATGTGTTTACAAAGCCTGCAGACACAGAAGGCCTGATGTGCCACAGAACAAAACTCCTGAGTCAATTCACAACCTTTCCCTAGTTTTCTAGCTTTTTATTGAAATTGGTGCAGGCCTGCTATAGACTCAGGATGAAATCCAGATCTTCTCAGATAGGTTTCCTTTCCAGACTTGACCTTGGTAAAAATTGTCTAAGGAAAGTTTGTCTTGGGAACCTCTTCTCATTCTTTTGGCACATATTCTTTCCCCTTTTCCTACTTGTTTCTTTGACTCCTCAGTGTCTCAATGATACCTCTTGAATATTCAGGGTACCCTCTGTAATGTTTCCTTAGAGCCTATATTTTCCAGGCAATTATCCATGCTCTAGAACCTTCAATCAGTAAAATGAAGGTACTGTACTAGACTAAATCCTTGACATCTATATTCATGCATTTATTTTATTGTTGAATGGGGAGGTAGTAGTTTCTATTAACAGGTACTAGCTTCCCTTCCGAAAAAATAATGTGATTTTTGCTTCCAGGATATAATGTGTCAGAATTATATGAAATATACACACCACAGAGTCCATACTTGTTCAGTCTAAACCCATAATTGTATTGTCTCTAGCTAAGGGGAGGGGGTGATTAGGAAGATGATTCCACAAAATAACTTTGCCTTAGGAAGGTGTGTACAATGGAAAATTATTAAATTTGGAGTAAGAGGATCTGGGTTCTCATATTGATTCTCATATCTTCTCCCTGTGTGATGTTGGAAAAATCACTTAACCTTTCTTGGCTTCTGTTTTCCACTTGTAAAATGGGAGGAGAGAGGACTAAATGGCTTCGAAAGTGTTTTCTACCTCTGAATCTGTGAACCTATGAATCCTTGTATGTATGAATGTATTATATGCATTGATATTGCCATTAGTTGTCTTTGTTCAGTTATGTCTAACTCTTTGTGACCTTGTGGACTGTATTACATTAATAGTGTCCGTGGGATTTTCTTGACGATGATATTATAGTGGTTTACCATTTCCTTCTCCAGTGGATTAAAGGCAAACAAGGTTAAATAGCCATGCCCAGGGTCTCACAGCTAGTAAGTGACTGAAGCCAAATTTGAACTCAGGTCTTCCTAATTTCAGATTCAATTCTCTAGCCATGGAGCCACCTAGTTGCCATCAAAGTAAACAGAAGTTAAGTGACATGCTCAGGGTTGCAATTCTAGTAAGTGTCTGAGGTCAGATTTTTAATTCAGGTCTTCCTGACTCCAGGCTTAGTCCTCTAGCCACTAAGTCACTTAGCTACCTCTGGTATTGCCACACACATATATAGTTATACATGTAAACACAATGTTGTTTACACACACACACACACACACACACACACACACACACACACACACACTGTTGACTCTCATCTGGCAGTCATCTGCTGATTCCTAGTACTTATTGAATCCTCCTGCTATCACTTTGGGTCACTACAACAAAATATTCTGGAAGCTTAAGTCCCAGGGCAATAGCAAAAAGCCAGTAATACACTATACAGACCACCAAAATCACCAAAATATACATGAATCTCTTTAGGGTAATTATAGTCATTGTATTGGGAAACAATAAACGGACAAGGACAAACATGATTTCAATGTGACAATTCTTTATTACTGGAAAAATAGCAACAGTCTACTCTCTACTCTAAAGGAGTAGTTACAGGAACTCGTGAGCAAAGCAAACGCTAACCTTATATCACAGATGTCATGGATGTAAGTACTCCCTCCAACAGGGTAAAAGTGATTAGCCCATTAAGTGCCTGAAGGAACATTTGAATTTATGTTTCCCTAACTATAAGCCCTCTCTATACTTGTCCCATAAATTCAACCCAAGAGGAGGACGGAAGGGTCACTCAGTATTCTAGGGATGTTTTATTTTTTTGGTTTTCTAGGCATTACATGAATACCAAAGAGAATGTATGGACTTCCCATCAATTACCCCACATTCTCACTGCATGATCAGCCAATCTTTTCCTCAGGTTGAGATCATACTTTGTTCCATGCCTTCTACACAGTTTTTGTTTGTTTCTAATGGGCCCCAGGATGTCATACTCGCCACCTAATTCTCTGTTGTTCTTTGGGTGTCCCTTAGCTTTAGTTCTTTAGGAACCTGCATTTTGGGTCTTGTGTTCACTCATGATTATTTTGCTTTAAAAAAACTGGACTTTTTTTTTTCGAAGGAAGAAGCTTGGGATCTATAAAAGAACTACCCGATTTCAGCTTTGGGGAAGGCGAGGACAAGTTCTAATTTTTACTTTCCCTCTCTAGGTTTTTCTAATCTGACTGAGAACTTGAATGAGTCAGTTTCTTGCAAGTAGCCCTGAAACTTGGGTTGGATGTGTATGTAATGGTAACATAAATGGGAAAATCTTTCCCATTCATTAATAGGCCCATGTGACTTGCTTAAACCACATGGATGTTTGTCACATGTGGTAGGAGGAGCTTTCTGAACTGGTAGAACATGAATGGTGGGGGGAAGGTCCCAGCAGGGGGCAGGGAGGCTTGGGAATGACTTTACCCCCTGAGGTGATAGTGTTTATTGACTTCTTGGTCACTATGACTGATTTGGCTTTCTGGTGTCTGAATAAATGTTTTTCTTCTGCCTTCTATATGGAGAGTCTGTTATACTTTGCGACTGAGAACTATAACGGCATATTCATAGTCACTACCAGTACTGTGAATACTGCCTTGGTGATACAGTGTATCTGCCTATCAATTATCAAACATTTTTGAACTTACTATAAACTTACTATGAAGAAAAATCAAAAGCAGTTCCTGCCTTCAAGGAGCATGAAATCTAAAGCATATACATGTATTTCAGATTTTATATATATATATATATATATATAAATACATACGTATATAATATATGTATATACACACACCACACACACACACACACACGTATATGTTAGATACAAAGTAACCTTACAGAAGGAAATAAACATTTATTAAGTGCCTACTATGTGGCAGATGCTATTCAGTTATTCCCAGTTAATGGAACTGAGGCAAACAGAAGTTAAATGTTCAAGGTCACACAGCTACTGTTTCTGAGGCAAGATTTGAACTTAGGTTTTCCTGACTCCAAACTGAGTACTGTACTCACTGTGCCACATAACATCCTGGAAATCAACTATTCCAAACACTATTGGTAGGCATTTTGTTTTGGGACATAATCCTAGGGATGTGGGTTCAGTAAGTTGATCTCTTCTGAATCAAAAGTAGAAGATTATGTTCATCATAATGTGTTTGTTGGGATGCATGTTTGATGAAAGGTGAGGCACCCATGCTTCCACTTACTCCTCAAAAGGATGAAATAAAAAAGTAGTATTTGTTCTTAGCAGGATAAGCAATCGTGCTTGGCAGGCCATTTGTTGTAATCCACTGTAATCCAAAGTCTCACAGAGTTTTTTGCTTGGGATGTTTGTTTGTCTGGGGAGTGTAGGGACCAACATCCCTGTGGTTCCCAAGATGTAAGGGAAGTTTACTGTAAGGTTCTCCTTTATACTGAAATGAACTGTCTACAGGGATTTTTATTCGATATGCTGCCTATTTTTCTGATTTGAGTCCCTGCTATATGTATTGATTCTAATCTATGTCTCGGCACCATAAAAAAAGAACCAATAAAAATGCCTGATCCAATAACACATTTATTCAAATGAATGAAAGTTAGCACTGTTCAGAATAATATTAAGATCTGGGTTTCTATACGTTTCCCAGAGAATACTTATTAAGCTACAAGTTTTACTTTATAAACTCTTCTTCAGACATTACAAGTTTGTGGTAATCTTAATTTTAAATGATTTTACTGCTCACTTTGATTTTGATTCTGTGAACACTTCCCTACAAAAATGCAACAAAGCCTTCCAGGAAGTAATCAAAAGAGCACAATAACATTGTTCCATCATTTTCTGCTTTAATAGTTTGCTGATTTAAAAAAAAAAATTAAACTCAAGCAGCAAACAAGAACATTTCCACACATAAGGCAGAATACAGGATGAGAATTCTATGTGAAACCATGCATCCCCATTTCATACTACTTGTTTTAAATACATACACTTATGTATATGTAATAAATTCTACATTTTACTTTCAAAACTGCCATTTTTATCTGTGTATAATTCTGCACTTTCTTCTTTTCTCTTCTAGGCATTCTAAAATGATGCTTAAAGTACCCTTGAAGATCTCACATAATGTTTGTATCTTTCTGTCATACTTTTAAAAGACTTTATGTTATATCTATCTATGTTGGCATCTTATCCCCCTATAAGACAGTAGGCTACATGAGATCAGGGACTAGATTTCTGCTGTGGCTGCTGTTCATCCTTTGTTCTTGAAGAGGACCAATGACATAGCAAGGATGATGTCTTGACATGCAGGTGAGTTGTTGGATATGAGTGGGGCAGAACTGTGCAAAGGTGTCAGCCTTAATCCCTCCTCCTGAGTCATCAAAGTCCCCTTTCCCTTCTGAGTTTAAGGTTGCAGTTGGTACAGAGTTAGAATTGCAATTAAAATTTTTAAATTTATTTTTAATTAATTAAAATCTATTTTTTCTCTTTCCTGCCTCTCACTAGAAAGAGAGAGAGGAAGCTAGGTGGTGCAGTGGATAGAACACCAATGCAGGAGTCAGGAAGACCTGAGTTCAAATCTCACCTCAGACACTTGACACTCACTAGCTGTGTGACTTTGGGCAAGTCACTTAACCCCAAGTGCCTCATCCTGGGTCGTCTCCAGTCATCCTGATGAATATCTGGTCACTGGATTCAGATGGCTCTGGAGAAGAAGTGAGGCTGGTGACCTACACAGTCCTCCCTCACTTATAAAACAAAATCAAGTACAGGCCATGTCATTATTTCTCTGATGGCATGGTTTCTTTGTCAACGAAGGATGAACATAGACACACAGAAAGAGAGAAAATAGAAACATTGTAAGAAATATGTGTAGACAAGTGAAATTAATTCCTACATTGGCCATGTTAAAAAATATACCCATGTCTTCATCTGTGTACCGAGTCTATCATCTTTCTTTCAAGAGCATATTTCATCAAAGGCTTCTGGAATTATGAAATTGATCAGCAATGTTAAGTATTTAAGAACTGTTTGTCTTTACAGTGTTACTACTGTATAGATTATTTTCCAGGTTCTACTCACTTCACTGACTCTACTTCAATTTTTATGTCTTCCTTGATTTCTCTGAAACTGCCCCCTTATTATTTCTTATAACACAATTGTGTTCTATTATATTCATATGCCATAATGTGTTTGGCCATTTTCCAACTGATGGGAAATCCCTCAATTTCCAGTTCTTTTACACCAAAAACACAACTGCTATAAGTACTTCTGTACATGTGAATCTTCTGCTCTTCTAAAAAAAAAATCTCTCTGGATCATAGGTCTAGCAAGGGTATTGCTGGATCACCTGGCTTATATACTCTTAGTAATTTTGTGGGCATAGTTCCAAATTGCTTTCCAAGAATGGCTAGATGAATTCCCAGTTTCATCAACAGAGCCCTGTTGTGCCTGTTTGCTTCTGTCCCCTCAACTTTGCCAGTTTGATGAGTGTGAGGTAAAGATTTGCTTTAATCTGCCTTTCTCTTATTGTTGGTCGTTTAGAATTTTTTTTCACATGGTTATTTATAGTGTGGATTTCCTCCTTTGAAAAATGCCTGTTTACATTCATTTATTATTTATCAATTAGGGCATGTTTCTTATTTTTATAAATTTGAATCATTCCTTATATACCTTAGAAATGAGACACTCATCAGAAAAAACAGCAACTTTTCTCTGCTTCCTTTGTAATGTTAGCTGGATTGACTTTGATGGTGAGATTTAAAAATACATTTGGGTTACTTAGCCATTTGAAATTTATTTGTGTACCGTATGAGACAGTGGTCTAGTTTTTTTTCTGTCAAAATACTTTCTAGTTTTCCCTGTGATTCTTATGAATCAACGGTGCCTTCCTACTAGTTTTGATTCTTTGTTTTATCATATGCCAAATTGCTGTACCCATTTACTTATTTAACTGATTCCATGAATCTACTTTCTATTTATTATCTCTTATCAGATAATTTTGGTAATTACTTTGTAAAATAGTTTATGATCAAGTAACATGATGACTATTTTTTTTACTACTTCCTGCCCCCACACTCCATTATTTCTCTTGATAATTTTGGCCTTTCCTTCTTCCATGTAAAATTTTTCAACTAGTTTTTCTAGTTTAAAGTCTTTCCTTGTTAACCTATTTGGAATGGTAGTAATCTGTAGGATGATTTAGGTAATATTGTAATTTTGTTGATATTAGTGTGTCCAAGTCACAAATATGATCTCTGTATTTATAATCTGTATTACTAATACTAGTTAGTACTACTGGGAATTAGCAACTAACTAATAACAATGATAACAATCACTAGCACGTATGTTGTGGTTAAAGTTTGCAAAGAAATATTATCTTATTTTATTCACTCAAAAACCCTGTGAAGTAGGTAATGTTATTATCCTTATTTTATAGATGAAGAAACTGAGGCAAGCAGAAGTTAAGTGATTTGCCTAGGGTCACACAGCTAATAAGTATTTGAAGCCTGATTTTTATCTTTCCTTCTATAAAAAATCATTTTGTAGTTACTCTTATTCATCCATTGTGTTTCTTGATAGATTAACTCTCAGATATCTAAAGACTTTTTAAAATTTCCATTAGAATTTCTCTTCTATCTTTTCCTTTTGTTTTTTTTTTTTTTTTCCATTTTGTTAGACTTTTTGTGCTTGACCTCAGAAGGCAGAATTAGGAACTATGGGTGAAAGCTGTAAGAAATATAGCCTTGATTCAAGGGGGAAATTCTCTACAATTAGAGCTACCCAAAAATGAAATGAGCTGCCTTGGAAGGTTGTGGGCTCCCTTTCACTGGAGGTCTTCAAGAGAAAATTAGATGACTCTTTGTCTGATAAGTTGTAGAAAAATCTTTTTTTCCATCCGGTATGAATTGGGGTAGATGACCTCTGAGATCTGTTCCAAGTTTGAAATTTGTGATTTTATGTAATTCTGACTTGCAGGTTAGTATGAAATATGGTGCTGTAGCTAGACATGGTAGCTATGGAAACAGGGATCAGGTCAGGCAGGATAGCACTGGTGTTCAGGAACTAATGAATTTGCTTGAGTTAATTCAGGTTAACAGAAAAAAAAATCCAAAAAAACCTTTGACACTGGCTAGGATATTAGGAAAGCTTGGGAGGGTGGGAGTGGGGGTGGGATTGTCTTTCTGAACCACTAGTGTTTATGCTCCTAATGTTAATAATTTGAAAAAATTAAGGTCAGTGTTTCCCCTTACCTCCTCCCCCTACCTCTGTCCAACAATACACACCTTTTTTTTTTTTTTTGAGAACAAAAATTAAGCGAGTATAAAGAGGAAGGGAAACCAACTTCAAGTTCTGAGTATTCCATATATAAAAATCCAGCAAAATAATCAATCCTATGTCTCAGATTGTTCACACATTGGTTCACTGAAAATTATTAAGTGCCTGCTATATCAGTCTTTCCCTAAAGTTCTACTCTGATGCCTCATTAGAGTGTGGTATCTTAGGTTCTTGAAGTCCTTGCTAATAGAATATGAGCTCTGGCAGGCTCTACAAAGCTGGAAAGACTTCAAGTACAAACAAGCCAAATATCAGATCAAATGCTTCTCATACTTGGCCCAGACTGATGAAATCTGGAGACATTCATAACCAATTTGTCCTTCATGTTGCTGTTTATATAAGAAGAATTTTAAATATGTTTGGTTAGATTAAATTAAATTGGCTGTAGAGTGGTCAGTCAATCAATAAATATTTACTAATTTCCTTGTATGTGCCAGGCATTGTGCTAAGTGCTAGGGCTACAAAGAAAGCAAAAAGGCAGTCCTTACCCTCAAGGACCTTACAATCTAATGGAGGAGATAACCTGCAGGCAGCTTGCAAACACCTTCTAATAAGTCAGGGAAGAATTTTGATCAATATTAGTTAGACATACTAACAAATGGTAATGTTTAAGGTTTACAAGGTGCTTTACATAAATTAACTTCATTGAAGACTCACCATGATCCTGGTAAGTAGGTACTGTTGTTTTCTCCATTTTTGCAAGTGTTGGAAGGTTCAAGATGGGCCTGTTTGTCAGGAAGAATTTGGATATCATTAAAAGAGCTGAATAATTGCTGAAAGGCAAACCAGTCTACTGTCTTCCTCTTTATTTTGGGCTCAACTCGTAGTTCATTTGGAGTGTCTGCATGTTGATGGACAAACTCCATAGGTTGTAAATATTCAACTGCACGTCATAATTTGGGCAACAATGATTCCTGATCCACTTGTTTTTTCCTAGCTCGATATTTAGGTCAAACTCTTTTGAGTTAACCCCAAAATTCTGCCTAAAAGAAATGCTCTTCTTTTTAAAACCAATAGTAGTCTAATGTTATCATATGAAACACTAAAATCTTTGTAGAATTCAATGTTAGTATTACCCAGAGAGCAAAGGAAAGTTTTATATGGCAGGTAGGGATAGACTTTAATAAATTACAAGCAAGGAATTACAAACAACAGGTAGAATAACAAAGAGTATCAAATAAATGAGCAGAAATATACGAGTGGAAAAGAAGATGGGTAAATCATATGGTAAGAGCATGTTTTAACTGATGGCTAACTTTTTTGCTCCCCTGGTATTCTTGTGATGTTTAGAGAAATTGATTAAGACTTAGAGCATATTGAGTGGATGCTCTGTGGCAAATTTATGAAAGGATATGGACAAGAGTCATATGAGATAGAGAGATATGGATGGGTTATGATTCGTCTTGTTGGAAGAAATACCCACCACATCAATGAGATCATTTTGTACTTATGAAAATTTCAAAGCATGTGTTGGTTGCATACATATAATAAATTCAAGAATGTGGACTAGAGAGAATGGCCTTGCCCTCTTTTGTCAACTTGTGTGGTTGGTCACTTTCTTTTGTTTGGTGATACCCAAAGAATTTGGGCCCCTTAAAAAAAGCACACACATACCCTCAGACCCAAACAATTATTAAAATATTTCTTTGTCAGAGGTTTCATCACAAATTACCTTTGATGGTATAAGATCACACATAAAAGACTTAAATAGCATCACAAGGACTGTCCAATCATAAATCAGATAGAAGCATGGAAAAAACTATATGGATCCTCCCAACAGGGAAAAGGGAATTCAAAGACAGATTAAATGCCCATATGTTCTACTTAACTGGGTAGGTACTTTGTGTTCTAAATGATCTTGGCCCCCATTTCTTCTAGAGAGAGAATATATATATATATAGTTAAGACATCAGGAAGTGAGGGATTCTTCTTATGGAGGAAAAAGAGCTAAGGGTTTTCTCTAGTTTGATAATTGGTATGTGAACAGCCTGCCTTCCTTGCTAATAGAGCTGACATTTGAGATTCTAGGTCTCAGGTAAAACAGAGAGTCAAAGAATGTTCCTCTTCTTACTAAGTTAGAAATGGAACTTCAACTGAAGATTTCAGCTTAAGCCAGGGCTAGAATAATAGAAAAGTTCCACAGACACATAACTCCATGGGAGAAATTAGCAGCAACCCCAAAGACTTGGCACCAACTGCTAACAATAGCCAACATTTATATGTTATTTACTGTAATCCTATATCCTCTATTTTATTTATTTAAAAACAATGCCAGGCACTATGCCGAGAGCTTTAACATTTATTATCTCATTTTATTCTCACAACAATTCTGAAAGATAGGTGCTATTATTATTCCCATTTCACAGAAGAGGAAACTGAGGCAGTCAGAGGTTAAGTGATTTATTCAAAGTCAAATAGCTAGTAAGTGTCTGAGACTGGATTTGAACTCAAGTCTTCCTGATTCCAGTCCTAGCACTGTGGTCACTGAAAAGCAGTACACCCCCTCCCCCCCCCGATTCAGGCAGACACTGCACTAACTATAGTATCTCCAGGCTTTCTTAGTTCCAGTGCCTTCCTTCTGTTGCTTCTCTCCTATTTATCCTGTGTATAGCTTGTTTGTGCCTATTTGTTTGTTTCTCATCTTCCCCATTAGTTAGTGAGTTACTTCAGGGCAGGGACTGTCTTTTGACTCTTTTTTTGTATTTCCAGTGCTTAGCAAGGTTCCTGGTCCATAGTAGATTCTTTAATAAATGCTTATTGACTTACTGGCTGTGAGATGAACAGGGTATAGTCCTAGCAAGAACAGTGATGATGTCATCAGATGATACTGACGACCTTGCAGGGGCATGAGTTGGCTTTCTTCACGTGTGTTCATTGTGTACGTGTGCCTCTTCCATATGTACTCTGGCTATAAATGTTTTTATGTGTTCCTCTATACATTCACCTTGGCCACGTCACATATTCCCTGTGTGCATTTACATTCCCTTTCAATTATATTTCCTGTTAGTGTCTTCCCTGCTCTTGGTTCCCTATGAGAATGCAGGTCATGCATGTACCCTACTTTCATGTTCCTTACTGAATGTGCTCTGGTTACAGATTTGGGCCCTCCATATGGGTTTTCTACACATGTCCATTCTTCACATTGAAAGTATGCATATTTGTGGGAGAACGTGTCTCAAATTTATGGATAAAATATTATATATACATATACACATATACACACATTACAATACTATTTCATTAAATGAATTTTTTTTTCTAATTGTGTTCTCTGACTGACTACTAAAAGTAAACATATTGGTTGTGGTTCATGAGCTATGGTGCTTTTGAGAGTGTCTTTAATAAGAGCTACACACATTACAAGAGGGCGCCCCAAGTGTTTACTAGATCAGAGATGAGTGATTTACTCAGGATCATAAAGCTAGTAATTGTTTGAGGAAGGATTTGAACCCAAGTCCAGTGAATAGAGTGCTGGCCTGTAGTCAGGGAGACTTGAGTTCAAATGTGATCTCCAACATTTACTAGCAGCGTGACCCTGGGCAAGTCACTTAACCCTGCTTGCCTCAGTTTCCTCATCTATAAAATGAGCTGGAGAAGGAAATGGCAAATCACTCCAGTATCTTTGCCAAGAAAACTCTAAGTGGTCACAAAGAGACTGGAATGACTGAAAGACAATCATAACTTCCTGACTTTAGGTTTAGCCCTCTTTGCCCTACCCTAAAGTCTTTGGAGGACTGAGGTATTTATTTCATTCAATGATC
Organism: Notamacropus eugenii; assembly: GCF_028372415.1. Taxonomy (NCBI): domain Eukaryota; kingdom Metazoa; phylum Chordata; class Mammalia; order Diprotodontia; family Macropodidae; genus Notamacropus; species Notamacropus eugenii. The sequence continues at coordinate 126,792,754 of NC_092875.1, read as the reverse complement.
TGTTCTAAGCACTATGGAAAATACAAAAATAAATAAGACATAGTCTTTGTCCTCAAGGGGCTTGTGAATGTTTAGCAGTGGTAAAATACAGGCACAAAATAACTTCAGTACAAATTGTAGCATGACAGATTCTAGTAGAGATGCTAGGTCATACGAGTTGTAGTTGGTTAGAGTTACTTAAGAGTGTCCAAAGGTCCCAAATATTAATTCTAGGCCTCTGGGGTTCAGGCATCATTAATCATATAGCACAGTCAAACTCAGTTTACTCCTTTGTTATGTCATCAGCCAAGTATGAAGAGGCATGGGGAATTTTGGGGAGAGGAAAATTCACAAATTCAGGACTTCATGGGATACATGATTCATGTAAAAATGACAGCATTTATACTCCTGGTTAAAACTTCATTTTCCCTTCAGGCATAGATTGGCATTCAAAGATGACTCAGCCAACTTTGCAAATATTTCTTAAAAATCATTCAACCTGCAGAAAATCTGTTTAGCCTGCAAACCTCACATTGACCCCTTTTTTTCTACTTCCTAAATATTGGAAGCATTTTTTAAAGGCCCTTCACATCAGTGGGCACCAGACTGTAGCTCACATAGACACAGGTTCTATTGAAGAAAAAGGAGAGGAAAGGGATGTTTGGTTTTTTTTCGATGCCAATCTTTATTAGATGTGTTATTTAACAGAATCATTGAAAGTCAGGTTTGGGGAGGATCTTTAGAGAACATCTTATCTCTAGCCACTATTTTACAGAAAGATTGGTGGATAAGGAGTCAAAGGACCTAGATTCAAGTCTAGTCTCTGCCATTTACTACAAATGTGACTTGGGGCATATCAATTAATCTTGATGGCCCTCAGTTTTCTTAACAGCAAAATAAAATAATTAGATCAGTGCTTCCTAACTCTTCTTAACTGTTGGGCCCATGAACTTTTAAAAAATGTTTATTTTGGTAACACCAGTTCAATCTAATTGGTTTCCTTTGCAATCCTATGTATTCTATTGGATCTGTTTAAAAATATTATTCTGAGAAGGGGTCCATAGGCTTCACCAAGCTCCCAAAGGAGTCCAGGGCACTCGAGGAACATTACAGTTTTCAGTCTTTGATTCTATGATATCAAGATTCTTTGAGAAATCCAGATATCCTGCCTCTCAGTTCAGTGATCTTTAATAATGTTGGCAAAAGTTTTTTTTCAAATAGATTGTGTTGATATCTTTTGATTTTTACATTCCTCTTCTTAGGAGAGCCCTTAAAATGAATAATTGTAAAAGAAAAAAAAGGAAGAGAAAAATTGCTAACACTGAAAAATCTAATATTGTGTATAATGTTCCACATGTGGGATCATATCTCCCTCCCCACTTGGCCCTGGAGTTGTCTTCTCAGGTGCTAAACTTGTTTCTTATAATTTCCTAATGCTCACCTTAGATTGTTCTGTGGTAGATGATCTTTCCATTCACGTTGATGGAGTCACTGGGGTGTAAGGTGTGTTCAGGAAGGACTAGCACCTTTGGTGTGATGGCTGCCTAGCCCTTTTCAGGGCTCTTTTCACCTTTGATGTCCACCTGTTTCACTCAACCCTCACCTGTGACTCCAAGAAGCCGTACCATGCACAGCAGTCACACCCTGAAAAACTGTTTTGGCAGATGGGCCAAAACAGGCTGAGGGTAACCAAGGGGTAACCTCAAACCCATTGGTGAGTTAGGGGGGTGTCTACCCCAACCATGTGAAGACTTCCTCTTGTGGAATGGGCAGATGAGAACAATTTGTCCCAATGGCCATGAAGGCAGTTGAAGCAGGCGATGTGGAGTGCTTAGAGCTTGGTTAGACACCAAAGATGCCAAGGTCATCCAATGCATCCTGAGCCATTGTCCACTGTCTGGACTCTGTCCTGCCAGTGGATTATGATGACTCTGGAGGAGAGAGAGAGGTTGATGACTTTGTGCAACTCTGCCTCACTTAAATCCAATTTACACATGAATCAAAAGACATCACCCATACTGTTTCACTATTATGCTTCAAAGTCCTGTGGTGACAGGCAAGTGATGAAGCAGCAGGTATGGATACACTGGGAACTGTAGTCACAACCCTGCACACAGGTGGCCCAGGCCATAGGGTCGTTTTGTCACTGGAAGCAGCAGTGAGCAGAAGCTCACTGGGTGTCTGAGCAGCCTTTTAAGAATCGCGCTGCTCACCTCCTGGTATGAGGAAGGGGGCTAGAAAAGGTGACCTAAACATTGTCTGCTTACCCAACCCTGGCTTGATTACCGTGGCAGGCAAAGAATCCCACTATGCATTTGAAACACATAAAAAATGTACAAAATGTATAATAACATCTGCAAAGATGATTTCACTCACCATTGGCACATGGAACGTGTACACACTAATAGACAACACAAAATCCAGTAGACCTGAAAGAAGAACTGCTCTTATTGCAAGAGAACTCAACAAGTATGGCATCCAAATATCAGACCTGAGTGAAACAAGGTTGGCAAGTGAAGGCCAGTTGGAATAGAATACACCTTTTCCTGGAATGGATGCAGTTAAGGGGAGTGCCGTGAAGCTGGCGTGGGTTTTGCAATCAAAACTAATCTAATCAGCAAGCTGGTATGCTTGCCAAAAGGAATAACTGACAGGCTCATGACAAAGTGATTGCCACTTGTAGGAAAATATCATGCCACCATCATGAGTGCCTATGCTCCCACCATGACAAACTCTGATGAAGTCAAAGAAAAATTTCATGAAGACCTAGAGACTCTTATCATCAATGTGCCAAAAGAGAACAAGCTTATAATTCTGGGCAACTTTAACGGTAGAGTAGGCTTATACTACCAGACTTGGAAGAGAGTCCTAGGGAGGAATGGAGTTGGAAGCAGCAACAGCAATGGTCATTTGCTGCTGAAGACTTGGGCATCACATCACCAATACTGTTTTCCGTTTACCTAAACACAATAAAACTTCATGGATGCACCCTCACAGTAAACATTGGCATCTAATAGACCATGTGATTGTAAGGAGAAGAGACAGACAAGATGTGAGAGTGACAAAGGCAATGTGTGGTGCAGAATGCTGGACTGATCATAGACTTCTCCTTTCCAAGCTTAATATTCCCATTCATCAAAAGCACTGCCCCAAGGCAAAATGACTACCAGAAGAATTAATGTCAACATGTTAGAGCTCTTCTCTGAGCATGAACAGTTTGTTGCTGACTTGGAGGGAAAGTTGAGCCAACACACAGTTGGCAACAGTGGAGCAGAAAAGGAGTGGGCAGCTCTCAGAGATTTGGTATACAGTACTGCATTTGCTCATCTGGGTCAGAACACTTGCAAACACCAAGTTTGATAAAAATAATGGGGAAATTTAGAAGCTGCTAAATGAAAAACAAGAACTCTACAGGATTTACCAGCAGGATAGTTCATCCATCTCTAAGAAGGCAGCATTTAATTCCATCAAAGGCAAAGTACAAGCAAAGCTTAGAGAGATGCAGGATTCCTGGCTCAGAAAGAAGGCAGATGAAATTCAGATTTATGCTGATAGTAACAATCCACAGTGCTTTTAAGATTTCCTGAAAGCAATTTATGGACCAAAAACCTATGGTACATCAAACTACTCAGTGCTGATCGAGCCACATTGATTAATGATAAGGACATGATCCTAGAGAGATGGGCTGAACACTTCCACAGTGTTCTCAAAAGACCATCATCAATCAATGCTGAGGTCATTGACTGTTTACCTCAGGTTGAAGTCAATCTCTCCTTAGCTGAGCTTTCAACTGAAGAGGAGGTTTTGAGGGCCATTAGGCTCCTTTCATGTGGTAAAGCACCTTGTGCTGATTCTATTCTAGCTGAGATTGACAAGGTAGGGAGACCATTGCTCATGCAAAAGTTGACTGAAATTTTCCAGGTTATATGGCAAGAGGAGGTTATCCCCCAGGAGTTCAAGGATGCCTCCATTGTCCATCTCTCTAAGGGTAAAGGGAATAGATTGCCCTGCAACAATCACAGGGGGATCTCTCTCTTAGTCATTGCTGGAAAAATTCTTGCTAGAGTCCTCCTTAATAGGCTGATCCTTCACCTGGAAGATGGTCATATACCTGAGAGCCAGCGTGTCTTCAGAAAGGGCCGGGAACAGTCTATGTGGTGTTTGCTACCTGACAACTCCAGGAGAAATGCCAGGTGCAGAACAGAGGTCTGTACACATCGTTTGTAGATCTGACCAAGGCCTTTGACACTGTTAGTTGTGAGGGCTTATAGAAAATTATGTCAAAACTTGGTTGCCTGGAAAAGTTCATCAATATTGTACATCAATTTTATGATGGCATGTTTGCCTGGGTTCTGGACAGTACTCTTGTGCCTTCCCGGTCACCAACGGAGTGAAACAGGACTGCGTGCTTGTTCTCATGCTTTTTAGCATGATGTTTTCAGTCATGTTGACAAATGCTTTCAATGAGGATGAACATGGCATCAAGGTCAACTACCATACTCGTGGTAAATTCTCCAATTTGAAAAGGCTACAAGCCAAGACCAAAGTGGAGGGAGTGTTGGTGCATGATTTTCTGTTTGCAGATGATTGTGCACTCCATGCAGCCTCTGAAGCTGAGATGCAACAAAGTGTGGATCAATTTTCTGCTGCCTTTGCTAATTTTGGCTTAATAATTAATACCAAGAAAACACAGGTGCTCCATCAGCCACCACCACACCATCCATACATAGAACCATCTGTTACAACAAATGGAGAAGTTTTGAATACTGTGAATAAGTTCACTTACCTTGGTAGCATACTTTCCAGGGAGGTACATGTTGACTATGAGGTTGATGCATGCATTGCCAGAGCTAGCTCAGCATTTGGGAGGCTCTGAAGAAAAGTTTGGGAGAGAAAAGGTATGAGACTGACTACCAAACTGAAGATCTACAGAGCCGTTGTGCTATCCTCATTGTTGTATGCCTATGAAACATGGACAGTCTATCAGTGCCATGCCAGGAAACTGAATTGCTTCCATTTGAACTGTCTTAGGAAGATTCTAAGGATCCCCTGGCAGGATAAGTTATCAGACATTGAAGTCCTTGCTCGAGCTGAACTGCCAAGTATTCAAACTATGCTTCAGAGAGCATAACTCCGATGGGCTGGCCACATTGTTTGAATGCAAAATGTATGCTTCCCAAAAAGTCTATTTCATGGAGAACTCACATGGGGCAGGTGATCACATGGTGGTCAGAAGAAGTGATACAAGGACACTCTCAAGGTCTCTCTCAAGAACTTTGGATTCGACTGTGCAACATGGGAGGCGCTGGCACAGGACCGCTCAGCATGGCATGGCCACATCAGAAAGGGTGCTGTGTTCTTTGAGCAAAGTAGAATTGAGACAGCACAAAGTAAACACATGATGTGCAAATTTGGGTAATCCATTCCAAATATTCACATGGACTATCTGTGCTCAACCTGTGGTAGAACATTCCAATCTCATATTGGTCTGACACATTGAAATTTCACTTTATCATGGTGATGTCATTTTGGTCCTCTTCAAAGACAAAGGACAACAACAACCAACCAACAACCAACTGATGTAGTCACTGTATATATTGTTTCCCTGGCTCTCCTACTTCACTTTGCATCATGTAAAGTACTTTTAACTTTGCAATTCAGGAAACATTTCTTTGTTATGTACTGAATTGTGTGCAGAGGACTGTACTAAAGGCTGGAAGACAGAAAATTTAGGTAATTCATAGTCCCTGTCCTTACACACTTTATATGCCAGTAGTGGAATGACACATAGTGGCCCAGCCCTGGGGCAAGAAGTCCTGTGTTCAAATCCTACCTCTCAAACACTAGCTGTTGTGACCATGATCAAGTCACTTAAATTCTACCCAAGAAACACTTGTGTAGTAGATATGCAATAAAATCTCTAAGAGTAAAACAAAAACCTCTTTGAGATTAGTTTTGAGATTAAATTGTTGGTCTTCATTAGTATTGGCCACTAGGTGGTGCAGTGGATAAAACAGTAACAAAATTAGTACCATGGCTGCAATGGGAATGTCCATAGGACGATGAACTCACCAGTTTGGGCAAAAAAAAAAAAAAAAAAAAAAAAGACAAAAGAGAGAAGTAGAACAAAGTGCTTTGTGAGGCCAACAGGTAAAAAGTTTATGAGTAATAGTTAAGTATCATGGAGGAATCCTGGAGGAGGTGACATTTTAGTTAGACTTTAATGGATGAATAGTAATATAACAGGCAAAGTGGAGAATGGAGGCCACCCCAGCATGAGGAATGGGATGAGAAAAGAAAAGGTTTCTACTGGGAACAGAGGTGTGTGTGTGGGGGGAGGAGAGGAGTGAATATTCCCGAGTTAGAATTTTGAGTGCATGGATGAGAGTAATTCAAGTTAAGACTTGAAAGGCAGAAGGGTAGGGTGGTGTCCCATTGCATAGAGCATTGTAAGTTATAAAAAAGAAAATAGTAAAAATAAAAAATAAAAAGGAAAAACAGAAAAAAAAAAAACCCAAAGCAAAAGGAAGGCCATTGAGGATGTTTGGTAAGAGAGAGTTCATGACTGTCAGATCTATGCTTCAAGAATATTGGTCTGGCATCGTAGCCAAGGATAGATTCATCCAAAGCACTCACATGTTTGTTCATGGACAATTGTTGAATGTCAAAGCTGGAAGGGCTATTAGGTAATAACAATACATCCTCTAAAACTCTGTTTGATGTGTAATCTCTCAGCATCAAGGTGACGCTGGATTCTCAGTGGCTGTGCCAGCACAACGCCAACAGAGAAACCCCCTACCGAACTTGGAACATTTTAGTTAGTCACCCAAGATTAGACTACATATCTCTTATCCAAGGGCAAGATTAGTAAAATTTAAAGAGGCTCTTCACCAGTTTAACTCCATGGTGACCGATTTTTCATCCACAGCAATTTTTTGAGATCATTTACTAAGTTAGACAGGGGTTGTAATCTGCAACAGTGAAGATAATTTTCCCCACCAATAAAACCATAGATTACTTAATAATGATAACAATAATTCACATTTAAAAAGTACTTTATGGCTTACGGATCATCCTCACATAAATCTTGTGAAGTAAATACTTTTCTTAATACACAAATGGTCTAATGGAAAAAATGTTGGATTTGAGTCAGAAGACAGTGGTTTAAACCCTAAATCTGCCATACTCTATCCATAAGTGACTTTTTGCAGATTATTTCCCTTCTATGGGCTCAAATTTCCTCAGCTGTAAAATGAAGTCATTTAATTCAGCACTTACAAATGAAGTGACTTGGACCCAGAAAGAAGTAGTTGATCCAATTTAGCATAGCTATTACATAACTGAACCAGGATTCAATCACATATCTTCTGATTTCATTAATAACAATTCACATTATATAGTGCTTTAAGGTTTACCAACATAATGCTATGCTGCATTTTCATGATTACTCTTATAAATATAAATCACATATTTTATGCAGATTTTAATAGGTTTTAGGGATGACTACCCCATATGTAGCCTCCTATATGGGACACCCAATTTTTTATAATAGCTATCATTTCATATCTTTATTAATTTTCATCCAGAGTTTAAAGGATAAGATAATTAAGGGTTATCTTGTGATATTTCCTTATAATAGAAAATCACATTTTTTTTTCATTATTTAATTAGCTCTGGGCCCCCATCCCAGTATATAAATTGAAGAAACTTAATTTTTCCCATAAGTTTTCTCCCTTTCAGTCTCATAGACTTAAATATCAATATATTCACCATTAAAATATTTCAGCAATGTATTGGCTATGAGAAGGAATGCAGCCAGAATCACAACAAATTCTCATCATCATCATCATCGTCACCACCACCAGCACCATCATCATCTCTAGCATTTTTATAGAAGTTTTTACAAATACTATCTCATTTGGTCTTCAAAATGACTTTGGAATATAGGGGGTATTATTATCCTTTTTTTCTTCTTTTTTTGTCCCCACTTAACTTTCAAGGAAACTGATACTAATAGAAGGTAAATAACTTGCCCATGGCCAGATTTGAACTCATCGTCCTGAATTCAGAGATACTTCTTCACATTGTGTCACTTTGCTACTTCATCAAATGCAAATGCTAATTCCTCAACTCTGAAAACATAGTCCTACCATTTAACTCTCAGAATAACAGTTGAAATTTCTTAAGAATTCCCTTTGGGGAAGTTTCTTTTCTACCATATAAAAATTAAAGTAACCTCTTTCAGGAAATGTGCCTTCAGTCTTTAAAATAACAACAAATTATTATTGTCTCCCAGGAAATCCATTCTCTTAGTTCTTTCTCTCTGAATCTCATGCAGTTTCTCCTCACCTATGACAGTTAACTATCTCTAGATAACAGTTAAATTGTTATTCTCCCCCAAATTTTCTTTCCTCTTAAAG